>NC_092163.1:47057751-47371918 GCF_045791955.1 Oncorhynchus clarkii lewisi | reverse complement strand
AATGGGGGATGAGGAGGATGGGCTTACATAATCATAGAAAGAGAGACAAGTACAGCAGGCTTCCTGGTTTTGGGCATAAAGAGTGACTAATGGCTTGTTGCTGCATGCCAGCTCTGGTTAGTTGCGTAACTCTTTCGTTTGTCAGGGGAGTGTTCTCTTGTTCTTTCAGCTCAACTGTGCTTTGCTGAACTTGACAGAATGAAGTGTTTCAGCTGCTGGGAAATTCCAGCCTGGGCGACAACCTCCCACCATACCTGTTATTCTCACTCTGTGTGTGTGTGTGTGTGTGTGTGTGCATGCACATTATCATTCCTAAAGTAGGGCAATTTTAAATGATTGACAGATATTTGTTCTGGCCCAAAGCCTATAAAATGAGATATGTTTGATAAAGTTATACTTGCTACGTGTTGACTAGAGTCCTGTGGAGTACATTTTGTACTCTAATCTAAAGAGAGCAGCACACAGCACAATATAAGATGGACAAATTTCCCTCAGGGTTCAACCCGCATCCTTATCACAGTCCATTTATCTGCTACTGAGGCTTGGGGCAGATTAGAAGGGAGTTGCCTGTTTGCAATTTAAAGCCCTAAGAAGAGCTCAACAATATATCCTAGCTGCCTCTATATTCTATATCCTCCTCACTTTAAGAAACCTCAGATTTTCAAACAAAAACATTTTTGCATTGACTGATACATTGGTTGTAATAATTTGGTCATCTGATCATCAGCATGGACTTGTGGTTGGGTAAGTCCAGTGTGACAGAAGGTTGTGTGTGTCCCGTCAAATGGCCTCGGCCTTGTACCCAGTGCTTGCTCAGCTCTGCAGTAGGATGCCCTGTCCAATTACTGACAGACATACAGATGCTGCCTGTTTCCTATTGCAATCAGGAAACGGCCACGTGACAATTGGCCTGGCTAATTTCCCAGCCAATGCCTCAAGCCATGCAAATCAAGCTATGAATATATTGATACAGTGTAGCACAAGATGTACCAGAGACGAGGCTATACAATTAATTTGACAGAGATTTGGACTCATATTTGTAATAGTAGCAGCATTATATGACTGTACTTGTTGAATCTGGTTTTCATATCACCCACCTCTAGCCTTGACATTTTATCTGGTTGCACAGTATGAAAATCAAAATGTAAAATGTTCTTCCTGTTTCCCTGCTGTACTTAGGTCTGTACAGTTTTGTGTCCCAAATGGCACCCTATTCCCTATATATTGCACTACATTTGACCAGAGCCAGGTCAAAGGTAGTACACCATATATGGAATAGGGTGCCATTTGGGACACAACCCTGATGTGAACATTATTAATATAGCTGTTGTATCATACTGTTCCACAGGAGAGGAACACCATATCAGCGGTCCCAGTGTACACACTTGTCAAGGAGCAGGAGAGGGAAGATGAGATGGCTAGACAACAAGCCCCAGAGATGAAAATCAAAAAGGGAGCACAGGAACAAATCAGGGATGCACCAAGGGATGAGGACAATTCTCGCCAAGATGCACCTCTCTCTATTATCCGATTGGACAGTGAGGGCCCCGGGCCCAACAACGGGCTATCATCTGAGACCAGCACTGGGGGGCTGCTCGCTTCCTTCTTCAAAAAGGGGAGGGGGGAGCAGCCTTCTGACAGTATGACCCGGGCCTCTCCTCTCCACGTTGCCCGGCTGGTGTCCTCTGAGGATGTAGCAGATGGGGCACAGGACAGCTTCACCAAGTTCACAAAGATAGTCAACAAGACCTTTGGGCCGTTGTCACTCGGTAGCCAGACCCCCGGGAGCAATCAGGAGGAGAACGGGCGTGACCTCTCCCCCGACAGGAACAATGACACAGACAGCATCAGTGCCTATGAAGATGCCTGCGCTGACATGCCCGAGCTGGAAGAGGGTGACGGGCCAAGGCTGCCCCATGATGAAGGCTCCCCAGTAGATGATGAGGGAGACCTGTCGAATGGCAACGAACCCAAGAGCCTCAAAAACCCCAATGAATCTTGCATTCTGTCGTAAGAGCTGCAGAACTGTTGTGCTACGAAGGATCAAATCTTCTGAGATCACTGCTCTCGCTCCGTCCGCCTCTTGATAATATATGCCATTTAGCAGACGCTTTTATCCGAAGAGACTTACGTGCATCCAGTTTTTTATTACGTCTTATGTTCTTGGACCTGTACTCTCCATTTACACATATAGAAGGGTAGAGTCAATCTTGGGAGTTGTCTTAATGCTACCAGGCAGCGTGGAATTCCAGTCATGCCTACAGCCAATCTCTCTCCATCCGCATGTTTGGCACGACTTGCAAGGTTGCACTTACGTGTTTTTTGTGTGTTCCCCCCCCCCCCCCCCCCTGCTGTTCGGCACAAAAGGCAAATGACCTCTCTCTGTTTCTTAGTGACTGATAATCACACAAGACTGTTTGCGTACACTGAACTATCAGATATGTCAGACCTTTTGCATTCTAAACAGGCAAACTATGTGATTCGTAGATTAAGACGATTATAGTTGTTTTTATGCTCTTAAGTTTAGACGCTGGCAAGATTGTAATCACAATAGCAGGCAGCCAAGGAGCTAGCTACTATATATTTGAATAATTCCATTTATGGGTATAAAACCATAATGTTTTCACTGCCTCACTGGCCTTCACAGGGACATTTCATTTGATCTTCAAGAAGGATTTGGTGCCTTTCCTGGCTCACCTTAATGCATTTTATGAATATGGAAGATTAACTTGAAAGATGTAACTGAATTTAATCTAGCTTTAGTACGATACTAGCATGATTTAAAAAGTAACGACATTCCATTTAATAGTAAAACTTTAAGGATACCTGATAATGTATATGTACAGTAACAGTACTGCATGCTACTTGTCAGGTCATGTTTGCACAGTCACAGTGAAACTACTGAATTGGTAGACCTTACATGTTATTTTGTATCTGGCATTGCTGGACAATGTACCCTTTGTTTTTCTTCTCTCTTCCCATAACCATTAACATAAAATCTGAGGATAATCTTTTGACTTGGAAAGAGTTACATAAACATTGCTACCTATTAATCTTTTTAGGAGATTTTTGCATAGTCCCAAAGGCACCTTATTCCCTTTTTAGTACATTACTTTTGACCAGGGCAATATAAAGGGAATAGGGTGTAATTTGGGACGCATACTTTATCAACATTCCTGTCCATGTTTGACACTAGCGAGGTCAAATGGAATTGATCTGTTTTCCAATCCTTACATTGTTGAACATTTTCAACAGATACTGCGTTTGTAATGAACTTGGGGGCAAATCTTACAATGCCTTCAACACTAGGTTTTGTGTGTTAGACTTTATCTCAAGTCAGAATGCAGCTCTTGGTAGTTAAATGGATGTCAAGTTCGAAAGCACACTGAAACACACTGAAATAATTCCTAACTGATACTTGTGACGTGATTTATATTCTGTTTATTGCCTGAATTTCTGTTTCTGCGGGAGATAGTCTTCAGAAAGTATTCCCACACCTTGACCATTTCCACATTTGTTGTTACAAAGTGGAATGGATTTAATTGTCATTTATGTTAACGATCTATACAAAATACTCTGTCAAAGTGGGAAAAAAAATCAAATAACATTGTATTACTGGAAAATAAAACACAAAAATATCTAATTTGCATAAGTATTTAACCCCCTGAGTCAATACATGTTAGAATCACCTTTTGGCAGCACTTACAGCTGTGAGTTTCTGGGTAAGCCTCTAAGAGATTTGCACACCTGGATTGTACAATATTTGCACATTATTCTTTTTTTAAAAATCTTCAAATTCTGTCAAGTTGGTTATTGATCATTGCTGTACAGCCATTTGAGTCTTGCCATTTTCAAGTCTTGCCATAGACTTTCAAGACGATTTAAGTCAAAACTGTAACAAAGCCACTCAGGAACATTCAATGTTTTGGTAAGCAATTCCTATGTATATTTGGCCTTGTGTTTTAGGTAATTGTCCTGCTGAAGGGTGAATTTGCCTCCCAGTGTCTGTTGGAAAGCAGACTGAACCAAGTTTTCCTGGAGGATTTTGCCTGTGCTTAGCTCTATTCCTAGTTTATTCTGTACAGGCTACCTTCTTTCCACTTTGTCATTTATGTTAGTATTGTGGAGTAACTACAATGTTGTTGATCCATCCTCAGTTATCTCTATTCACAGCCATTAAACTCTGTCACTGTTTTACAATCACCATTGGCCTCATGGTGAAATCCCTGAGCAGGTTCCTTACTTTCCTTAAAGAAGGGTGACTGTACTTGTAGTGACTGGGTGTATTGATACACCATCCAAAGTGTAATAACTGCACCATGATCAAAGGGATATTCAATGTCTGCTTTTTTACCCATCTACCAATAGGTGCCCTTTGCGAACCATTGGAAAACCTCCCTGGTCTTTGTGGTTGAATCTGTGCTTCAAATTAATTGCTTGACTGAGCAACCTTACAATTATCTGTATGTGTGGGGTACAGAAATCAAATCAAAGTTTATTTGTCATGTGCGCTGAATACAACAGGTGTACATTGAAATGCTTACTTACAGGCTCTAACAATAGTGCAAAAAAGGTATTAGGTGAACAATAGGTAGGTTAAGAAATAAAACAACAGTAAAAAGACAGACTATATACAGTAGCGAGGCTACATACAGGCTAATTGATGTAGAATGTACATGTAGATATGGTTAAAGTAGCTCTCGGAGATGGGGTAGTCATTTTAAAAATCATGTTGAACACTATTGCAAGTCCATGCAACTTATTATCTGACTTGTTAAGCACATTATTACTCCTGAACCTATTTAGGCTTGCAATAACGAAAGGGTTGAATACTTATTGGCTCGACATTTCAGCTTTTCATTTTCAAATAATTTGTATAAATGTATTAAAACAATTACAAATTGACGTTATGGGGTATTGTGTGTAGATCTGTGACACAATCTCAATTTAATCCATTTTAAATTCAGGCTGTAACAACAATGTGGAAAAAATTTGAGGGGTATGAATACTTTCTGAAGGCACAATATGTACTTTACTCGGGAGGTTTCTAAATGTGCAATACTACCTGTTATGTTGGTGAATGGTTGTGTCTTATCCAATGCTCCTTGATGTCACAATTTATCTTGAACATTTAGGTATTTTTTTCTGAAAGCAACTTTGATATAAAAGTTGTTTTTCAGCAGAGTCTTGGCACAAAGTGTGTGTTATTTCAGCATGCCTCTGCTAATGTAAATTTGCACTAGTTTTGTGATTTGCACCTCCAAACAGGGTTTGCTGCATCATATTATGTTCTAAAATGGCAACAAAAAAATATGGGGAAAACATGTTCCTGAGTGGTAATGCTTATGCTTTATCATATTTTCACCAAATAGTTAAAGTATGTATTTTTTGAATGAATTCTATTCTTTTAAAGAATAAATATTTTGTACAGTGCCACGTGTTTTTATTTCAGCTTACATTGTTTTCTGTTGTCATGTTAAATAATGATTTATTATCAAACTGCACATGAACAGAAAATACAAACAAGTAAAGGATTCAATAAGAAAGTCGCTTAATTCGTAAACATACAAGACATTTGGACTGCAGTACAGGATATTATTTATGGGCCAATGCACATTGTGATAAAAAGCTTGATAAAACAAGACTTGAAATTAAATCCAGTGGGCATATAGTGCTTTTTATAATTGTATGTTGGAACACCATTAGAAAATGATATAGGCTACTTTGTGTTTAGAAAACATAATACACAGAAACAGCGGATTATATGAAACTTTACAACCGTAATATTTGCAGGGAGCCATGTGTCTGTGGTAAAACATGCCTTGTCATGGACGGAAACATAACAAGCAGTGTCGCAGTTGGCAAATTGGATAAAGGACGTTGATTTCATCAAACCACAAAAAATTAGCTTTTCATTGTCTTAGTTCCTCTGTTTTACCACCCCACTATTTTGTTCAACCATCACCCATGAACGGTCTGTAGCCTTGCAGTTAACTGCATGGTTCTATACATTCTATTTCTAAATGCAACATAAAACCTTCATTCCCTGTAGTATAGGCCAACTGAGAACACCTTAGTATTGCACATTTAGTAAAGGAGATGTGGTCAAAACAATATCCTTGACATGTTATGTCACATCCTCTTAGGGACTACATAATATTGTTGAGCGACTCGGAAACTAAAGCAGAGCTAATAATAGAATAAATGTCCCACTAAGATGAAAGAGGCAAATAAGCTTAAAGATCTGGTAAAAGCTCATTAATATGCAGCCATAGGAGGGACTGCTGGGAGTTTTGACCAAGTGTTCTCGGAGAAACGATCGGTGTGCTTAGTGCAAACCCAAATTTGGCCTCTGCCTCTTTCTTAATCCCTTTGTCCCAGTGTGACCACAACGCTTGAAAGACCGATGTGATGTCACTTCCTTTTTGAGTGTCCTCAGATTGACAGCATTTGCCAAGAACTTAATAACCCCACACTATGACATGTGTTCCATTGGCCTTCTATTTGTAGCCTACTGGGAGAACTGCTGAGTGTAAAAATATTTTAAGGTACTCATTTGTCTGTCTTTGAGCATGGAGTGGCTGGTCACCCCTTCTTTTTCGACCCGTACAAGGTCACTTCCACCCTTCCCACAGCTGCACGTGTACCCATTCACTTACTTCACCCCCAACAGTCTAAGCGTTATGACACTGCACCAAACCATTCCCTGGTATAAATAGCTCACACTAGCCAGGTTTCCATCCAACCTTGTTCTGAGAGTAAAGTACATGTCGGGTAAAAAATGTCATCCAGGCCTCTATATTGATATAATAACCATCTTATCGAAGTAAACTTGAAGTCACGCAATGATGTTGTGTGGTCCTCCCGCTACGACTAATCGGGAAAGGATGCAATTTATTAGGCTATGAACGAAGTTATGATGAACTTCACAGGGTGGTGAAAGTTCAAGGTGATGAACTTGATGCTCCATTCCAATAAATATCAAGAGTCTTATTCTGATGACATGATCATTGACATACAGTGCCTTGCGAAAGTATTCGGCCCCCTTGAACTTTGCGACCTTTTGCCACATTTCAGGCTTCAAACATAAAGATATAAAACTGTATTTTTTTGTGAAGAATCAACAACAAGTGGGACACAATCATGAAGTGGAACGACATTTATTGGATATTTCAAACTTTTTTAACAAATCAAAAACTGAAAAATTGGGCGTGCAAAATTATTCAGCCCCTTTACTTTCAGTGCAGCAAACTCTCTCCAGAAGTTCAGTGAGGATCTCTGAATGATCCAATGTTGACCTAAATGACTAATGAGGATAAATACAATCCACCTGTGTGTAATCAAGTCAAGGCCGGTTACGACAGAGCCTGGGCGCGAACCCAGGAACTCTGATGGCACAGCTGGCGCTGCAGTACAGCGCCCTTAACCACTGCGCCACCCGGGAGGCCCTCAAAATTGAACTTTTTGGCAACAATGAAAAACGTTATGTTTGGCGTAAAAGCAACACAGCTGAACACACCATCCCCACTGTCAAACATGGTGGTGGCAGCATCATGGTTTGGGCCTGCTTTTCTTCAGCAGGGACAGGGAAGATGGTTAAAATTGATGAGAAGATGGATGGAGCCAAATACAGGACCATTCTGGAAGAAAACCTGATGGAGTCTGCAAAAGACCTGAGACTGGGACGGAGATTTGTCTTCCAACAAGACAATGATCCAAAACATAAAGCAAAATCTACAATGGAATGGTTCAAAAATAAACATATCCAGGTGTTAGAATGGCCAAGTCAAAGTCCAGACCTGAATCCAATCGAGAATCTGTGGAAAGAACTGAAAACTGCTGTTCACAAATGCTCTCCATCCAACCTCACTGAGCTCGAGCTGTTTTGCAAGGAGGAATGGGAAAAAATGTCAGTCTCTCGATGTGCAAAACTGATAGAGACATACCCCAAGCGACTTACAGCTGTAATCGCAGCAAAAGGTAACGCTACAAAGTATTAACTTAAGGGGGCTGAATAATTTTGCACGCCCAATTTTTTAGTTTTTGATTTGTTAAAAAAGTTTGAAATATCCAATAAATGTCGTTCCACTTCATGATTGTGTCCCACTTGTCTTCACAAAAAAATACAGTTTTATATCTTTATGTTTGAAGCCTGAAATGTGGCAAAAGGTCGCAAAGTTCAAGGGGGCCGAATACTTTCGCAAGGCACTGTATATTTGTCCCTTATAATTCCTTTAACTCCCTCTTTCATTTGCATGCTGCACTTCTATCGCTCTCTCTCTCTCCCTTTTTTCCCTGGAAAATCTCTTTAGCCTTCCCTTCTCCCTCAGTTGTGAGCTTGCTGTGAAACACCTTCATTTGGTACCCTTGTACACTCCGTTTGCTTCTCCTCTTCTCCCCCTTCTCTCCTCTGTTTCCACAGCACTGGGCTGGAGTTGTCTGGGTAGGCTGCCTGAGATCTACTGGCGATTCTCCTCGAACCTGAGCACTACCTGCTACTCCACCCAGTGGCTCACTCTTGGGCAGTTTCTTGTCTAGAAAGAAGACATGTCAACATAAATGACCACATAGAACAATTCTAGTATGTGTTGCTTATAGTTGAGATGGCAACGGTATTAACAAGGTGATTGATAGCTGCTCATATTATGTGTACCATGAGGTTTTATCACCCTCTTGTGGATATATAGGGACACTATACCTTAGCAGTGTCATGATGAGGAGTAAACTATCCATGGCAAAAACAAATGCTCTGTCAAAGGAATTATGATTTGTTTTGGTTGATTTGTTTTGATGAGTTTTGTCTCCTAACATTGAGTATATAACATAGAATATTGAAGTCCTCGAGAAAGAAGGCCACAGTATCATCTCCAGCCAATTTCAACCATATGAATTTGAAGACTTGTCAGCAGCTTAGCCCTGAACATCCTCGAAAAACCCAGCAGCAATGTAGACCTGCTACACACACATCACTGAACAAGCCTTTGGCCATTATCTCGCTAACTTGGGTGTGAGGTATACACACAGGAGCCTACCGTATACTCCACCGCTCTGTTAGCGGACTGATCGGACTTGTTGCCAGTGGTGTAAAGTATTTAAGTAAAAATACTTAAGTAAAAAATACTTTAAAGTACTACGTAAGTAGTTTTTAGGGGTATCTGTACTTTACTATTTATATTTTTGACTACTACTTTTACTTCACAACATTCCTTAAGAAAATATTGTACTTTTTACTCCATACATTTTCCTTGAAACACAAAAGTACTCGTTACATTTTGAATGCTTAGCAGGACAGGAAAATAGTCAAATTCACGCACATATCAACCACACATCCCTGGTCATCCCTACTGACTCACTAAACACATATGCTTTGTTTGTAAATGACGTCTGAGTGTTGGAGTGTCCCTGGCTTTCTGTAAATAAAGAAAACCGAAAAGAAAATGGTGCCATCTTGTTTCTTAATATAAGGATTTTTAAAAATTATTTATACTTTTACTTTTGATACTATATTTTAATGTTTTTTTTAACCCCTTTTTCGTGGTATCTAATTGTTAGTAGCTACTATCTTGTCTCATCGCTACAACTCCCGTACGGGCTCGGGAGAGACGAAGGTTGAAAGTCTTGCGTCCTCCGATACACAACCCAACCAAGCCGCACTGCTTCTTAACACAGCGCGCATACAACCCGGATTCCAGCTGCACCAATGTGTCGGAGGAAACACTGTGCACCTGGCAACCTTGGTTAGCGCGCACTGCGCCCGGCCCGCCACAGGAGTCGCTGGTGCGCGATGAGACAAGGATATCCCTACCGGCCAAGCCCTCCCTAACACGGACGATAATAGGCCAATTGTGCGTTGCCCCACGGACCTCCCGGTCATGGCCGGTTACGACAGAGCCTGGGCGCGAACCCAGAGTCTCTGGTGGCACAGTTAAGTATATTTTAAACCAAATAATTTTAGACTTCTACTCAAGGAGAATTTTACTGGGTGACTTTTGCTTTTACTTGAATCATTTTCAGGTATGACAGTTGGGTACTTTTTCCACTTTGTTGCACCCATAAGTTTCTGGAGCTCGCTCACCCAGGTTTTGGCTCATACAAAAGGTCTCCTATCCAGGATATAAAATAAAGACGAGATATGAGCAGAGGAAACAGGGAAGATGTACTGCTAGACAGGTATGAATGTCCTTCTCAAACATCTGTCGCAAACCTCTGCACAGTGGTATAGTGTAAATGCGGGATATATGCAACATTTCTGGTGAAAATTATTAACAGACGCTTAGCATTGTTGGAGAATTACTTCACTACAAATGAGTGGAAAAAGTGAGAGGAAAGGTGAAGAGATGGAGAGATTAACAGGGAAAAGATGGGAGTCATTATGCAGGAAAGAAAGCCATGACGTAATTTTCTGGAATTTTCGAAGCTGTTTTAAAAGGCACAGTCAACTTAGTGTATGTAAACTTCTGACCCACTGGAATTGTGATACAGGGAATTATAAGTGAAATAATCGGTCTGTAAACAATTGTTGGAAAAATGACTTGTGTCATGCACAAAGTAGATGTCCTAACCGACTTGCCAAAACTATAGTTTGTTAACAAGAAATTTGTGGAGTGGTTGAAAAATGAGTTTTAATGACTCCAGCCTAAGTGTATGTAAACTTTTGACTTCAACTGCATGTATTCACCCCCTTTGCTATGAAGCCCCTAAATAAGATCTAGTGCAACCAATTACCTTCAGAAGTCACATCATTTGTTAAATAAAGTCCACCTGTGTGCAATCAAAGTGTCGCATGATCTGTCACATGATCTCAGTATATATATACACCTGTTCTGAAAGGCCCCAGAGTCTGCAACACCACTAAGCAAGGGGCACCACCAAGCAAGAGGCACTATGAAGACCAAGGAGCTCTCCAAACAGGTTAGGGACAAAGTTGTGGAGAAGTACAGATCAAGGTTGGGTTCTAAAAAAATATTTCAAACTTTGAACATTCCACAGAGCACCATTAAATCCATTATTCAAAAATGGAAAGAATATGACACCACAACAAACCTGCCAAGAGAGGGCTGCCCACCAAAACTCATGGACCAGGCAAGGAGGGCATTAATCAGAGAGGCAACAAAGAGACCAAAGATAACCTTGAAGAAGCTGCAAAGCTCCACAGCGGAGATTGGAGTATCTGTCCATAGGACCACTTTAAGCCGTACACTCCACAGAGCTGGGCTTTACAGAAGAGTGGTCAGAAAAAAATAAGAAAACATGTTTGGTGTTCGCCAAAGGCATGTGGGTGACTCCCCAAACATATGGAAGAAGGTACTCTGGTAAGATGAGACTAAAATTGCGCTTTTTGGCCATCAAGGAAAACACTATGTCTGGTGCAAACCCAACACCTCTCATCACCCCAAGAACAACATCCCCACAGTGAAGCATGGTGGTGGCAGCATCATGCTGTGGGGATGTGTTTTTAATCGGCAGGGACTGGGAAACTGGTCAGAATGATGGATGGTGCTAAATACAGGGAAATTCTTGAGGGACACCTGCTTCAGTTTTCCAGAGATTTGAGACTCTGACCGAGGTTCACCTTCCAGCAGGACAATGACTCTAAGCATATTGCTAAAGCAACTATTGAGTGGTTTAAGGGGAAACATTTAAATGTCTTGGAATGGCAGTCAAAGCCCAGACCTCAATCCAATTGAGAATCTGTGATATGACTTAAAGATTGCTGTACACCAGAGGAACCCATCCAATTTGAAGGAGCTGGGGAAAAAATCCCAGTGGCTAGATGTGCAAAGCTTGTGACCTCGAAGGGACTTGCAGCTGTAATTGCTGCAAAAAGTGTCTCTACAAAGTATTGACTTGGGGGGGTGAATAGTTATGCACTCTCAAGTTCTGTTTTTTTGTCTTGTTTGTTTCACAATAAAAAATATTTTGCATTTTCAAAGTTGTAGGGAAGAAGTGTAAATGAAATGACACAACCCCCCCCAAAATCCATTAATTCCAGGTTGTAAGGCAACAAAATAGGAAAAATGCCAAGGGGGGTGAATACTATATTGTATTGTAATGTGTGGTTGGTACTCTACCCCCAATGGTGCTCTCGCTGAAGTCCCGGTACTGGCCTTTGACAAACTGTAGCAGCAGGCTGGACTTCCCCACTGATGTCTCCCCCAGGAAAACCAATTTAAACTGGCTCAATTTACTGGATTGGGGCTGCCCACTGGGTCTTGTTCTATACCCTGCCATTGGGGCTGTGTGTTCGTGAGGGGGTTTGGAGGTTATTCTGGACATTGAGGGTGGGGGAAAAGGGGGTTCAAGTGACAGCTGGGGAGAGGAGGATGGGGGAGAGGAGGGGGAGAGAGAGGTACCCCTCTCAAGGACAATAGGACCCGTCTGTCAGATGAAAAATGGAAATCTACAAGACAAAAAAATACAGAAAACAACAGATGTAGGCCTATGCCAGAATCTAGACTTTTATCATAATGGCAACATGTCACACAATCACCCGTGAAACCAATGTGAATCCAAATATATCTCCACGTTTGCATGCTGCTGTGTACAATACATTTTAATCTAGATCCAAAGCGAATAGCCACTAGTTAGAAAGCATTACTATCCTGGGCTGCTTACTGAAACCTGATTTATATAAACATCTCTTATTTGTTAACCTACAACAAATAAGAGATGAACAACTGAACAATGAGAGAAAATCAAAATAATCAATAACATCAATAATTATGTGGGAAATGTAGAAGACAATAACTTTCAAAACAGGCTTTCGCTTTCTGATCCTTCTCTGCAACACTGAGTTCATCAGTTAGGCCTAGGCTACCCCACCCTGGCCTCAAAAACGAATTTACGTTTACTGTATATGGGTTGGTAGTTTAGCAACAAAACAACACGTTTCGGCAAAACGAGACGGGGTTGGCATAGATTGTTGACAACATGTAAACTATATTTTGTCTCCAATGTTTAAAACATAACTAACTACATTTGCACAATGAGCACTTGTTGTTTCTTAAATACATCGTTACAGTTATTAGTTAGCTAGCTAGCAATTGTTTTGCCATACTAGCATTGACATGAAATCAGTCAAAACACCTCAAAACAAAAAATGGTATCAAGAACAAGATGAAACTAGCAGAAACAAGCCACTTGGCAGGTCATCTAGGTTTTTACCTATACACTTTCCATCACCATGAAGAAAAACAACGCACAATACAATCCTAGATGACCTGCCTATGTACAATACAGTAACGTACATTTACTTTAAGTGGTTTGTAAGTATGGTAAATTAATAATTCACAAAAAGTGGTTGTTTTCCATGCAATTTGATCAAGAAAAGTCCTCAACTGGCAGCTTCATTAAATAGTACCTGCAAAACACCAGTCTCAACGTCAACAGTGAAGAGGCGATGCCAGGATGCTGGCCTTCATGGCAGAGTTCGTCTGTCCAGTGTCTGTGTTCTCTTGCCCATCTTAATCTTTTATTTTTATTGTGTCACGCCCTGACCACAGAGAGCCCTTGTTTCTCTATGGCGTAGGAGGTCAGGGTGTGACTAGGGTATTGTTAGTGTTCAAATACTGGAGAGTTGAGACCAAATCACGGACGCTGGACAGAGTGGATTTCAGTTGTAACGAAAGACAGTTTTAATGAGTCAGAGATATCTTGTCCCGCAGTTTTACGTGCACGGACCTAGTTCACATAACTCGGCAAGGAGCCAGGTGAAAAAGAGACCTATACAATGGTTACATACATTTTTATACATAGAATAAAGTAGGTGGAGTCTTGTCGTTTCGGTCTTCTTGACTGGTCGGAGGGTTGGAGGCGGGCCTTGCTCTAGCCAGAGCGGGCCCCATTGGTGCACAGCAAAAGTTCTTTGCTCTTGGGACCGGCCAGTTAGAGGGAGATGAGATGTGTGTTTATATAAGGAAGAGGGGGTCAGTCTTATGGCTGGGTATATGTGTTCTTACGACGGAATGTCTTTGTTTATATGAGCTATGTGTATGAATATTTATATAACAAATCCCCCTCTTCACGTCTATTAGACGTGAAAACTATAGCAGAAAGGTGGCGGTTGCAATCGTGGGTATACATAAGGTGGTGCTCCTAACCTTGTCTGGTTTGCATGGTGGGTCTGTAGGTGTAGTGCTACGTTTGGGACGGGAGTGATTGGAGGGAGTGATATCAGGAAAGGAGTTAGGGACATGTGTAGGGGTTGGTGTATGTGATGTGGCAGGGTGAAATAGTTGTTCAATTAACCATGTGAAAGTCCTAGGGTTACTCCAAATATCAGTAGGAATATCACAAATAAGGGACCAGATATCCCCAGCCTCACCCAGAGAGGGAGAAATTTCCCTCTAACTGGGCGAGGTTCCCTTCTCAGGGGAGGCGGAGTTTGATGCCGCATCACCTGAGGAAGGAGTGTCTTCATTTGGAATCGAATTTAGGCCGCTCAAATCAGCTCTGACTTCAGTCAGTGTTCTAGAAGGAATTGGGGCTGGGGTGCAATGTGTAAGGCGGTGCCAAGGTGTTGCCTGATTTACCTTTGACCTGGACTGAGTGTGAAGTAACCTCCTTCACTTCGTACGGTCCAGTCCACCTGGGTTCCAGCCACTTTCTCTTGTGGACTGTAACCCTCACCCCGTCACCAACCTTTACCTTCAGTAGTGGCGTGTCCCCCGGCAGCTCCCCCTCCTGGACCTTGTGAACCTGGGTAGAGAGTGCTGCAGAGAGAACCGTCAGTTTTTTCACATAATTAGACATTACAATTTGTTGTACATCAAGGGCGGGCATATGACCTCCCTCCCTTGGTGGACCATGCATGACTCTACCAGTCATTATCCCATGAGGCACATACTTTAGCTATCTTAGCTTTTGCTTTTGGTTTGACGTTCCACCAGATTTTGGGATTGGGGCCTGTACACAGATCCAAATCTGTGGGTTATGCCAAATCTTTCTTCCACCTGTCTCAGGTGTTTGTTAAATGTGAGCCATTTGTCAAATTTGATTTGTCTTGGGATGCCATACCTGGGTATTAGTTTGGTTTGTAGCCACTTAAAGACTGACCTAGCATCCTCCCCTTTTGTTAGTATTGCCTCTACCCATTTGGAGAACCTATCTACTATGACTAGGAGATAGAGTTTGCCTTTAGATACATTTTCGGGGCCCATGTCGGTGTAGTCTATACTAATATCCTGAAAACATGCATTAGGTATTACGTATGAGCCCATTGGTGTTTGATATGGTTTCTTTGGGTTGTGTCTGTCACAACCATTGCATTCGTCACAAAATAAATCATCGTCATAAATTAAGTCAGTCATATTTTTTATGTGAGGGTGCCACCAGATGTGCGAGGCCTTTTTGGAGGGTCTTTAGTTTGCCTTCGTGTGTGGGGCCATGTGTTTCTCATAAAAGTTCTGGGTCCATCAGTGTGGCCTGCTTCATGGGCATGGGCTGAGTCTGTATAGATATTCAGTCTTTCCTTTTCCTCTGATGAGGACCTGCGTCAATCCGATGATTTCAGCTAATTTGGCCGATGCTGGTTGAGGGTTGATGGCTGATTGAAGGGTGACATGTGAACCGTCTGGGAGTTGCTGTTTCCTTCTTCTGCCGTGGGTGGTGGGCATTTTTATGACCAGGGGATGGTGCTCCCAGTCATTCCCTGGAACTGCGGTTGGTTGTATGCGGGTTGCTGATGCATGGGTGTGGGTCCTGGTTGCTGATGTTCGTACTGTTGAGGTCTATTTCCACCCCTTTCCTTCCCATATGGACCTCTCGTAGAGTTCCACTGGCGTTGTTGTGGTGTGAGTGGGTATGGACACTCTCGTGAGTAGTGCCCTGGAGTTCTACAGTTGAAACAAACCCCTCTTTTTGGATGGCCTGGTATCCATTGCGGCTGGTATGCAAATTGTGGTTGCGGGGGATACCAAGGCCCCGGGTTGGCTGGTTGAGGACCGGCCTGCTGTTGAATCATCTGGGAGATAGTCTGGGCCACTATTTGAGAGATGTCTGTTTTGGTGCCCGTCTCCTTCGTTTCTTCCGCCACCATCTGTTTCTTAGGTTTTTCTCCTTGTTGTGCTTCCTTCAATTGGAGTTTCAGGAGTTGTACCTGGAGGGACTGCATCTGGCTCTCAGCACCCCCTCTTTCCTTGTTGTGCTGGGTCACATGGTGGTGCACATGAGTGTTGAATTGGGTCAGAGGAAGTGCAAACAACCCTACCGTTCCTCTGAGTTTGGTTTTAACATCTCCGGGACACCCGTTGACCACCATTTCCTTCCACATGCTGAGTGTGGTATCAGTGTGATCGAATGGTTCTTCGTGGACCGATCTCCATGTGGTCTTAGCCCTGTCCAGGTATGCTGCAGGTTGCTCACCTGGGTTGATTGTAAAGGAGGATAAGGTGGCATGGTTTCTTTCTGTAGGGTATGCTCTCCGTAGAACTTCCCATAATCTGGTACGGAAGTGGTCTATGGGCAGTGTTGGGGCCCGCCATCCAAGGTCAGCTGCTGTCATGAGGGCCTCCATGGTTCCGTGGTCGGTGGCTCTTGTTAGAAGTGCTTTCATGTCTCCTAGGCAGAGTTGCAGGCCTGACGTAAGTGTCTGCAGTTGAAGTAGCCACGCTGAAGCTCCTCCATGTAGGCTAGGCATCTGTCCCATCAGTGTTGTTAAATCAGTCATTTTCCAGGGCTGGTACTCCACAGTGTGTGCATCACCTGGTGTCGGTCGCAGGGGGTACTGTCCTGCCATCTCCTGCTCTCGCTCTCTTCTATCAGCAATTCTGGAGGACCGACGGAGTGTTTCGGACCCCATTGATTCGGTAACTTTGGTTACTGTTCCTCTCATTATGCCTTCCACACGGTAGGCTCCCTCTCTGTTGTTATCTTGGTTAGCTATTAGCTCCCTGAGTTCCTTAGCTCGAGCTATTGATGATTTCAGCAGCTCCTGCATCTTAGTCACGTTTGGAGCTCCCATCGGAGCTGGGGTGAGCACCATGTCAATTTCTTCTTCGTTTCCGATATCCATGTTCTGATGACAGTCCTCCCTATCCGTCTGATAGAAGTGGTTTGAATCTAATCTTGTTTGTAAGTGTCCTCTGGTTTCAGAGGTGAGAGAGTTCACAGAGGAGCATTGCGGCCTCCGTTCCTGGGGGAGGTCTCCTGCTCCTGGAATCCCAGTTTCGAACTGTTCACATACCATATGGCCAGCCGTTATCCCCAGGGTAATTTCCCCTTTTAACTCCCCTTGGTCTATTCTCAGAACTGGAGCCTGTATTGTGGGAGGTGCCCTGGGCAGGAATGGGTTGTGTGACGGGCTCCGGTGATTTTGTCCCTTTGAGTATGGCTGGGGCTGAACTGCCTCCATTGTCAATTGTGGATATAGTGAGGGAGAAACGGAGACAGGGGGAGCCGTGGGCAAGTTCTCAGGCGGAGCTTTAACATCCCCCGACGCCACAATAGCCACGCCCATCATGTCTGGTGTGTTTTTGGGCAGCACCCTCCTACTCTCCTGTATGGCCCATGTACCTATCTTGAGCTCCCCCTCTGCTCTCTCTCTCTCTCTTGTACCTACTTTTTTGAACCTGTGTATGTTGTTTCTCTCCGCCTCACTCGCTTTTGCATGCTCTACTGCGTCCTCTAATTCTGTCTGCATATCTTGGAGTTTCCCCCCTGTAGGTGGTCCTCCGCTAAAATAACCTGCTTGTGTCCATCTTATCCGTAATCCTTTCCACACTTTCTCCACTTTCCCATACTGTTTTTTACCTCCCGCTCTATCAATCATACTCTGATCTAAATATTCATTGAATTTTAGTTTGGGCGTGGTAGCTGCAGACATTTTATCTAGTTCGTCTGATAATGTGTATAATGCGTTATTTAGGTATATTCAATCCTTACTATGTGGTGTTTATTTCTATCGTTGTATGCGTAGCCTGTCCCTGGTCGAGACAAAGGGGGTTATCAGTATGTGACGCCCGCCACGTGTGTATTTCACCGGTATTTTATTTGAATTTGTTCAGCGATTCGTTTAGGTATTTTCTATAAATGATTCTGCGATTTCCTTTTGGAACAATATATCAGTGAATATATGCGGTTCTATAACAATTTTCAGAGTAATTCTAGCTCTTTAGGAAATATAGATAGAATTTCTAGACAACTAAGAGTTGTTCAGTGAATTATTTAAATACTTTCTGTAAACAATTCAGTAAATTCCTTTATGAACTTATATCAGTAAATTCGAGCGATTCTATAGCAATTGTCAGAATAATTCTATATATTTAGGAAATATGGATAGAATAGAAAAACCCCAAAATCAGTGTGTAGCTTTTAGCGTCTGTAAAACAAAGTCTGTACTAAGCTCGGCGGCTTATTTAAATACTTTCTAGAAACAATTCAGTAAGTTCCTTTATGAACTTATATCAGTAAATTCCAGCGATTCTATAGCAATTGTCAGAATAATTTTAAACTTTAGGCAATATCAACAGGAATGAAAAAAACGAAAATCAGTATTCCAGCCCGGCTGCTGTCAAAGTTGCACGGCCATTCGATACTAAGGTGGCTTTGTCTTTCAGCACGTGTGCCTAATAGCCCAGTTACGTATCCCAACCTACTCCGCGACAAACGTTTCTTTCAATTTAATTTCCCCCATCTCCAAATCATGGAATGTCAACTCTGGTTCATCTTATGTTTATTGTTTGATGTGCAATAGCCACATCATTCCCGATCTCTGTCTAGTGGAAGGCCAAACTTACATATCCTATATCTATTCGACTACACCTCTAACATAACCAATTAAACAGTTTACAACTCATTCAATAGGATCTTTTACATGCAGATTCAGTCGATCTATTAATTAACTAAATCTCTAAACACAACCAATTAAACAGTTTAGAACTTATTCAATAGGAACTTTTACGTGCATACTACACTTCTAAACACAACCAATTAAACAGTAAGCACTTATTTAATAGGAACTTTTACATGCATACTACACTTCTAATAATAGGCCAATTGATAAAAAATAAAAATACAAATAAAAAATAAAAACGAGCAAAACAAGATCTCCCCGATCAATGTCTTAGGTTCTTATGTAAAAAATTTGGGCACCGATTCATACTCACGCCCAGTACTTTCTGATCAAAATTTGGTTTAGGCTATAATACAATATGCAGATTTCGATATAACGGGCTCTGCTCACCTTTATATAGAGCGCTCCGATCAGATTTCCTGAGGCAAGATGAATGGCTGGGGAAGTCACTCTTCCGTCTGATTTTTTAGCCGTGATCAGTCTCGTCCTCTCACACTAACTTATAATAGATCGAATTCAAGAACAACCAAACTCTGCTACCAATTCTGTTAGTGTTCAAATACTGGAGAGTTGAGACCAAATCACGGACGCTGGACAGAGTGGATTTCAGTTGTAACGAAAGACAGTTTTAATGAGTCAGAGATATCTTGTCCCGCAGTTTTACGTGCACGGACCTAGTTCACATAACTCGGCAAGGAGCCAGGTGAAAAAGAGACCTATACAATGGTTACATACATTTTTATACATAGAATAAAGTAGGTGGAGTCTTGTCGTTTCGGTCTTCTTGACTGGTCGGAGGGTTGGAGGCGGGCCTTGCTCTAGCCAGAGCGGGCCCCATTGGTGCACAGCAAAAGTTCTTTGCTCTTGGGACCGGCCAGTTAGAGGGAGATGAGATGTGTGTTTATATAAGGAAGAGGGGGTCAGTCTTATGGCTGGGTATATGTGTTCTTACGACGGAATGTCTTTGTTTATATGAGCTATGTGTATGAATATTTATATAACAAATCCCCCTCTTCACATCTATTAGACGTGAAAACTATAGCAGAAAGGTGGCGGTTGCAATCGTGGGTATACATAAGGTGGTGCTCCTAACCTTGTCTGGTTTGCATGGTGGGTCTGTAGGTGTAGTGCTACGTTTGGGACGGGAGTGATTGGAGGGAGTGATATCAGGAAAGGAGTTAGGGACATGTGTAGGGGTTGGTGTATGTGATGTGGCAGGGTGAAATAGTTGTTCAATTAACCATGTGAAAGTCCTAGGGTTACTCCAAATATCAGTAGGAATATCACAAATAAGGGACCAGATATCCCCAGCCTCACCCAGAGAGGGAGAAATTTCCCTCTAACTGGGCGAGGTTCCCTTCTCAGGGGAGGCGGAGTTTGATGCCGCATCACCTGAGGAAGGAGTGTCTTCATTTGGAATCGAATTTAGGCCGCTCAAATCAGCTCTGACTTCAGTCAGTGTTCTAGAAGGAATTGGGGCTGGGGTGCAATGTGTAAGGCGGTGCCAAGGTGTTGCCTGATTTACCTTTGACCTGGACTGAGTGTGAAGTAACCTCCTTCACTTCGTACGGTCCAGTCCACCTGGGTTCCAGCCACTTTCTCTTGTGGACTGTAACCCTCACCCCGTCACCAACCTTTACCTTCAGTAGTGGCGTGTCCCCCGGCAGCTCCCCCTCCCGGACCTTGTGAACCTGGGTAGAGAGTGCTGCAGAGAGAACCGTCAGTTTTTTCACATAATTAGACATTACAATTTGTTGTACATCAAGGGCGGGCATATGACCTCCCTCCCTTGGTGGACCATGCATGACTCTACCAGTCATTATCCCATGAGGCACATACTTTAGCTATCTTAGCTTTTGCTTTTGGTTTGACGTTCCACCAGATTTTGGGATTGGGGCCTGTACACAGATCCAAATCTGTGGGTTATGCCAAATCTTTCTTCCACCTGTCTCAGGTGTTTGTTAAATGTGAGCCATTTGTCAAATTTGATTTGTCTTGGGATGCCATACCTGGGTATTAGTTTGGTTTGTAGCCACTTAAAGACTGACCTAGCATCCTCCCCTTTTGTTAGTATTGCCTCTACCCATTTGGAGAACCTATCTACTATGACTAGGAGATAGAGTTTGCCTTTAGATACATTTTCGGGGCCCATGTCGGTGTAGTCTATACTAATATCCTGAAAACATGCATTAGGTATTACGTATGAGCCCATTGGTGTTTGATATGGTTTCTTTGGGTTGTGTCTGTCACAACCATTGCATTCGTCACAAAATAAATCATCGTCATAAATTAAGTCAGTCATATTTTTTATGTGAGGGTGCCACCAGATGTGCGAGGCCTTTTTGGAGGGTCTTTAGTTTGCCTTCGTGTGTGGGGCCATGTGTTTCTTATAAAAGTTCTGGGTCCATCAGTGTGGCCTGCTTCATGGGCATGGGCTGAGTCTGTATAGATATTCAGTCTTTCCTTTTCCTCTGATGAGGACCTGCGTCAATCCGATGATTTCAGCTAATTTGGCCGATGCTGGTTGAGGGTTGATGGCTGATTGAAGGGTGACATGTGAACCGTCTGGGAGTTGCTGTTTCCTTCTTCTGCCGTGGGTGGTGGGCATTTTTATGACCAGGGGATGGTGCTCCCAGTCATTCCCTGGAACTGCGGTTGGTTGTATGCGGGTTGCTGATGCATGGGTGTGGGTCCTGGTTGCTGATGTTCGTACTGTTGAGGTCTATTTCCACCCCTTTCCTTCCCATATGGACCTCTCGTAGAGTTCCACTGGCGTTGTTGTGGTGTGAGTGGGTATGGACACTCTCGTGAGTAGTGCCCTGGAGTTCTACAGTTGAAACAAACCCCTCTTTTTGGATGGCCTGGTATCCATCGCGGCTGGTATGCAAATTGTGGTTGCGGGGGATACCAAGGCCCCGGGTTGGCTGGTTGAGGACCGGCCTGCTGTTGAATCATCTGGGAGATAGTCTGGGCCACTATTTGAGAGATGTCTGTTTTGGTGCCCGTCTCCTTCGTTTCTTCCGCCACCATCTGTTTCTTAGGTTTTTCTCCTTGTTGTGCTTCCTTCAATTGGAGTTTCAGGAGTTGTACCTGGAGGGACTGCACCTGGCTCTCAGCACCCCCTCTTTCCTTGTTGTGCTGGGTCACATGGTGGTGCACATGAGTGTTGAATTGGGTCAGAGGAAGTGCAAACAACCCTACCGTTCCTCTGAGTTTGGTTTTAACATCTCCGGGACACCCGTTGACCACCATTTCCTTCCACATGCTGAGTGTGGTATCAGTGTGATCGAATGGTTCTTCGTGGACCGATCTCCATGTGGTCTTAGCCCTGTCCAGGTATGCTGCAGGTTGCTCACCTGGGTTGATTGTAAAGGAGGATAAGGTGGCATGGTTTCTTTCTGTAGGGTATGCTCTCCGTAGAACTTCCCATAATCTGGTACGGAAGTGGTCTATGGGCAGTGTTGGGGCCCGCCATCCAAGGTCAGCTGCTGTCATGAGGGCCTCCATGGTTCAGTGGTCGGTGGCTCTTGCTAGAAGTGCTTTCATGTCTCCTAGGCAGAGTTGCAGGCCTGACGTAAGTGTCTGCAGTTGAAGTAGCCACGCTGAAGCTCCTCCATGTAGGCTAGGCATCTGTCCCATCAGTGTTGTTAAATCAGTCATTTTCCAGGGCTGGTACTCCACAGTGTGTGCATCACCTGGTGTCGGTCGCAGGGGGTACTGTCCTGCCATCTCCTGCTCTCGCTCTCTTCTATCAGCAATTCTGGAGGACAGACGGAGTGTTTCGGACCCCATTGATTCGGTAACTTTGGTTACTGTTCCTCTCATTATGCCTTCCACACGGTAGGCTCCCTCTCTGTTGTTATCTTGGTTAGCTATTAGCTCCCTGAGTTCCTTAGCTCGAGCTATTGATGATTTCAGCAGCTCCTGCATCTTAGTCACGTTTGGAGCTCCCATCGGAGCTGGGGTGAGCACCATGTCAATTTCTTCTTCGTTTCCGATATCCATGTTCTGATGACAGTCCTCCCTATCCGTCTGATAGAAGTGGTTTGAATCTAATCTTGTTTGTAAGTGTCCTCTGGTTTCAGAGGTGAGAGAGTTCACAGAGGAGCATTGCGGCCTCCGTTCCTGGGGGAGGTCTCCTGCTCCTGGAATCCCAGTTTCGAACTGTTCACATACCATATGGCCAGCCGTTATCCCCAGGGTAATTTCCCCTTTTAACTCCCCTTGGTCTATTCTCAGAACTGGAGCCTGTATTGTGGGAGGTGCCCTGGGCAGGAATGGGTTGTGTGACGGGCTCCGGTGATTTTGTCCCTTTGAGTATGGCTGGGGCTGAACTGCCTCCATTGTCAATTGTGGATATAGTGAGGGAGAAACGGCCACAGGGGGAGCCGTGGGCAAGTTCTCAGGCGGAGCTTTAACATCCCCCGACGCCACAATAGCCACGCCCATCATGTCTGGTGTGTTTTTGGGCAGCACCCTCCTACTCTCCTGTATGGCCCATGTACCTATCTTGAGCTCCCCCTCTGCTCTCTCTCTCTCTCTTGTACCTACTTTTTTGAACCTGTGTATGTTGTTTCTCTCCGCCTCACTCGCTTTTGCATGCTCTACTGCGTCCTCTAATTCTGTCTGCATATCTTGGAGTTTCCCCCCTGTAGGTGGTCCTCCGCTAAAATAACCTGCTTGTGTCCATTTTATCCGTAATCCTTTCCACACTTTCTCCACTTTCCCATACTGTTTTTTACCTCCCGCTCTATCAATCATACTCTGATCTAAATATTCATTGAATTTTAGTTTGGGCGTGGTAGCTGCAGACATTTTATCTAGTTCGTCTGATAATGTGTATAATGCGTTATTTAGGTATATTCAATCCTTACTATGTGGTGTTTATTTCTATCGTTGTATGCGTAGCCTGTCCCTGGTCGAGACAAAGGGGGTTATCAGTATGTGACGCCCGCCACGTGTGTATTTCACCGGTATTTTATTTGAATTTGTTCAGCGATTCGTTTAGGTATTTTCTATAAATGATTCTGCGATTTCCTTTTGGAACAATATATCAGTGAATATATGCGGTTCTATAACAATTTTCAGAGTAATTCTAGCTCTTTAGGAAATATAGATAGAATTTCTAGACAACTAAGAGTTGTTCAGTGAATTATTTAAATACTTTCTGTAAACAATTCAGTAAATTCCTTTATGAACTTATATCAGTAAATTCGAGCGATTCTATAGCAATTGTCAGAATAATTCTATATATTTAGGAAATATGGATAGAATAGAAAAACCCCAAAATCAGTGTGTAGCTTTTAGCGTCTGTAAAACAAAGTCTGTACTAAGCTCGGCGGCTTATTTAAATACTTTCTAGAAACAATTCAGTAAGTTCCTTTATGAACTTATATCAGTAAATTCCAGCGATTCTATAGCAATTGTCAGAATAATTTTAAACTTTAGGCAATATCAACAGGAATGAAAAAAACGAAAATCAGTATTCCAGCCCGGCTGCTGTCAAAGTTGCACGGCCATTCGATACTAAGGTGGCTTTGTCTTTCAGCACGTGTGCCTAATAGCCCAGTTACGTATCCCAACCTACTCCGCGACAAACGTTTCTTTCAATTTAATTTCCCCCATCTCCAAATCATGGAATGTCAACTCTGGTTCATCTTATGTTTATTGTTTGATGTGCAATAGCCACATCATTCCCGATCTCTGTCTAGTGGAAGGCCAAACTTACATATCCTATATCTATTCGACTACACCTCTAACATAACCAATTAAACAGTTTACAACTCATTCAATAGGATCTTTTACATGCAGATTCAGTCGATCTATTAATTAACTAAATCTCTAAACACAACCAATTAAACAGTTTAGAACTTATTCAATAGGAACTTTTACGTGCATACTACACTTCTAAACACAACCAATTAAATAGTAAGCACTTATTTAATAGGAACTTTTACATGCATACTACACTTCTAATAATAGGCCAATTGATAAAAAAATAAAAATACAAATAAAAAATAAAAACGAGCAAAACAAGATCTCCCCGATCAATGTCTTAGGTTCTTATGTAAAAAATTTGGGCACCGATTCATACTCACGCCCAGTACTTTCTGATCAAAATTTGGTTTAGGCTATAATACAATATGCAGATTTCGATATAACGGGCTCTGCTCACCTTTATATAGAGCGCTCCGATCAGATTTCCTGAGGCAAGATGAATGGCTGGGGAAGTCACTCTTCCGTCTGATTTTTTAGCCGTGATCAGTCTCGTCCTCTCACACTAACTTATAATAGATCGAATTCAAGAACAACCAAACTCTGCTACCAATTCTGTTAGTGTTCAAATACTGGAGAGTTGAGACCAAATCACGGACGCTGGACAGAGTGGATTTCAGTTGTAACGAAAGACAGTTTTAATGAGTCAGAGATATCTTGTCCCGCAGTTTTACGTGCACGGACCTAGTTCACATAACTCGGCAAGGAGCCAGGTGAAAAAGAGACCTATACAATGGTTACATACATTTTTATACATAGAATAAAGTAGGTGGAGTCTTGTCGTTTCGGTCTTCTTGACTGGTCGGAGGGTTGGAGGCGGGCCTTGCTCTAGCCAGAGCGGGCCCCATTGGTGCACAGCAAAAGTTCTTTGCTCTTGGGACCGGCCAGTTAGAGGGAGATGAGATGTGTGTTTATATAAGGAAGAGGGGGTCAGTCTTATGGCTGGGTATATGTGTTCTTACGACGGAATGTCTTTGTTTATATGAGCTATGTGTATGAATATTTATATAACAGTATTCTAGTTAATAATTGAAATGTTGTGTTCTAGTTTATGTTTCCTATGTTGGTGTTTTTGTATTATATCCAATTAGAGGCAGCTGGTAATCATTGTCTCTAATTGGGGATCATATTTAAGTAGATATTTTTCCCACCTGTGTTTGTGGGATATGTTTTTGTGCATCACGTAGTCACGGTTAGTTGTTCGGTTGTTTTTGGTTTGGTTTGGTTTGGTTTGGTTTGGTTTGGTTTGGTTTGGTTTGGTTTCTCTTTGAATTAAATATGTGGAACTCAACATCCGCTGTGCCTTGGTTCTGTTCTTACGACAGCCGTGACATATTGGACCGTCTGAGATAGGGCTTTTTCTTTGCAACTCTGCCAAGAAGGCCAGCATCAATTTGATGTTATTTTAAAGGACAAAAAATGTGCTTTTCTTTCAAAAACAAGGACATTTCTAAGTGACCTCGAACTTTTGAACGGTAGTGTATATCAAGCAAGTGTTTTTATATTCCACAAGTATTATCAAATTAACTGTTTTGTACAGAAAATAATCACTCACATGCTGGTAAACACTCATACATTTGGTATTTTCGCAAAAGTACTGCACTGGGCCTTTACCAGTCCTGTTGTAGCTGACTGGATATAGACGTCTTCAGCGCAAGCTGCTAATAACAATAATAAAAACACATTGCTATCAATACACTTGGCTACTCATTCATTGCAGTGCCAGGGGAAGTATGGAGAAGCACTTTTTATGTTTTCTAATATTGAGTAAAACAGTTTTGACTGTGCTGAATAAGAACATGGACATGAACTCACTCATAAAACATCAGCTTTTTGCTGTATTCGTTCAGTCTCTCTCTCATCAAGGTTTTAAAAGTTATGAATCTCACATATGCTAGTATTAAACTTTGGGTTGGCGGGGGTTGTGGAAACTGTAGGCAGGGTGATTTGAGCTATCCGATTGGCCAGTACAGTAGGCGCGCTGTATTTAGCCACAGATCTCCCTCCCAGTCCACCGGGGAGGCGGAGTTTGTCATCTCAGACATGAAATTGTTCAAAATTGGGACATTTTGTATACCCGGCGAGCAGGGCTTTTGAATCAAGTGCACTTACTGCCAACAGCGCAAGCCTTTAGCGTTGGCTTTTCTACAGAAATATTTGGTGATCGACTAGGAATGACTAGACCGGTGACCACTGACATAATGCCTATTTACTATAAATATTTAAAACCATTTAAGACTGCCGGTTGTGATACAGCCTGGAATCGAACCTGGGTCTGTAGTGACGGACTGCTTTACCACTGGGGAGCCCCTATCTGAGCAGAATAGAATAGCTATCAACTCTTAATTGTATTATAAACGTTTGTCCTAAAATGGCAACACTTAACATGTAACTAAATTGTTAGAATAGAATATGCCTATATCTGTGCAGAATAGAACTGAGCTGAGCAGAGAATATAATAGAAAAGGCTAGATCTGAGCAGACTAGAATATCGTTCCTTTTTTATTTTTACATCAGTTGAAGCGAAACATTTAAGTCCATTGTGTTTGTTATGATGTGGTAAGACAGTTGTAATAAATTACTTAATGCCTTAAATAGCTTTCTTCAAACATCAGGGGGTATATTTCAATAGTTGAAATTACCCATAAGTAAGCGTACATATAGTTAACTATACATATAAATATGATTGATTTAACTTTAAATTATGGGCTTCAAAATTAATTGCTTCATGAATTTGATGGGGTCCTCATCTAATGCAGTTTTTCTTACTTTC
Source organism: Oncorhynchus clarkii lewisi (assembly GCF_045791955.1). NCBI lineage: Eukaryota > Metazoa > Chordata > Actinopteri > Salmoniformes > Salmonidae > Oncorhynchus > Oncorhynchus clarkii. The sequence continues at coordinate 47,344,580 of NC_092163.1, read as the reverse complement.
ATTGTTGTTAACAGACCATGCCTTTAACAAATGAGTAACCATTACTCAACTCAAACCCTATCATCATCACTGGGTGATAAGACCATCTAACCTACATTAAAGGATTAGTTCACCTAGATTAAAAAAATACATCTTGGTTTCCTTACTCTCTAAGCAGTATATGGACAAGGTAAGACAGCAACCCATACTTTGATTTGGTTTAACTGGCCACTGTCTCCAAATGCTAACTTTTTAGCATTTGTGTCCAAAAACCAATGGGACTCCCCAACTCTATTTAACCAGAGTTTCTAAACCCAGAGGTGCCACATCGCTAGACTTCCAGGAATGCTTGCGAAACAGGCCATGCAGACCAGGCCAGGGTTTGTGGTTAGAGAAGTCAATGAGAGAAGAGAAAATGAATCCTTAGTTAATTTTCTCAAACTCTAAAGGCACAACCTACATTCTAGCCAATGTCTTGACCGTCTTATTACTCCAACCTCCTGAAAGTGACAAACTGACACATTTTCATCAAGAACAACATATCTAAGGAAAGCCTTTGATTTGACGTCCTGCATTAAATGGCAAACAATAATGCAGGCACTCTGGATGGGGGTGTGAGCATGCGGGTCTTTGTGTGTCTAAGTTGTTGTTTGTATGTATAACTTTGTTTTTGGAGTTACATTTTATTTTAATGGGGGAAAAAATATTATTTAAAAAATTACAAATAAAGATTTGACTGGGTCTTTGATTTAACTGTGGTATTAGTTCATAGGCTGGGGGGTCGATCGGGCTCACATGGGCTGATGTCTCATAGTGATTTTCTTGAAGGTCTATGTCCCTAGAGTTGGAAAATGTGTGATAACAGTTCAGCAATGGCAGCTTTCTCTGTTATCATTCTTTCTTTCATTCCTCCATCCCTCCGAAGCCTTTTTCTAATATGGCCGCCAAACTCAATGGGGTCTTATTGGATCAATTTCACATAACCATGCCAGTATGAAATATAATTGTAGTATGCAAAATAATATGTTCATAGTGATGTAGCATACATTGCCAAATGAGCCAGGTGTGTCAGATATATAAAGATGTTACATTATTCTCAGAAATGTGGTAAGAATGTGCCCAAAAAGCTGTCTGAATCGCAGATTTTTGAAAATGTAACCAGGCATGTCAAATAAGAACAAATTATTATTTACATTTACGGCCTAGCAAGAAGCAAAAGGCCTCTTGTGGGGACTGGGACAAAAATGCACATCATGACAAAAAAGACACCACAACACTACATAAAGATAAATCTAAGACAACACAACATGATAACAACACAACATGGTAGCAACACAGCATGACAGCACAGCATGACAGCACAACATGGTAGCAGCACAACATGGCAGCAGGACAACATGGTAGCAGCACAAACATGGCACAAACAATGTTAAGCACAGACAACTGCACGAAGGACAAAATGGTAGAGCCAAAAACATATCACGTATAGCAGAAACGAGTGTCCATGTCTTTGAATGTAGAGATAGAGAGAACTGTCCAGTTTGAGTGTTTTTTGTAGCTCGTTCCTGTCATTATCTGCAGAAAACTGAAAAGAGGAGCGACCCAGGAATGTGTATGTTTGAGGACCTTTACCAGAATGTGACTGGCAGAATGGATGCTGTATATGGCGGATGAGGGTTGCAGTAGGTATCTCAGTTCGGGTTTAGTGAGGCCTAAGAGGGGTTGATAAATAAGCATCAACCAGTGGGTCTTGCGCGATGTATGATGAGATGGCCAGTTTAGAGAGGAGTACAGAGTGCAGTGATGTGTCATATAAGGAACAAATCTGATGGCGGAATGGTAACGAACATCTTGCCGTCCGAGAGCACCCTTAACTGTTGATCTATAAATTATGTTTCTGTAATCTAGCACGGGTAGGATGATCTTAATCAGGGTTAATTTGTCAGATGGGGTGGGAGGAACGATTACTATGGAGGAAAACAAGTCTAGATTTAACCTTTGCATGCACCTTTGATATGTGCTGAGAGGACAGCGTACTGTCTAGCCATACTACTAGTCATAACTTGTATGAGGTGACTACCTCAAGCTCAAAATCCTTTTTAGGGTAAAACATATTGCAATCCCTATGCAATTTTACACATTTCTAGTCCTTTGTTATATGGAAACAGTTAACAGAATTACTTGGTATATCATGTTAATCAGCTCACATCTATGACTTTTGACTTTTAGGGTACATTCTCCTCACAATTCTGTGAATAATTGAAAATCTTTCCAATCTGGCACACCTGGCTCATTTAGTTGTGTATTCTACATCACTATGTTTTAAGATATTATTGGGCATACAACAATATATAACATACAGGTATGGTCATGTGAAATTAATCCAAAAATACCCCATTAAGTTGTTTGGCGGCCATATTGGAAAAAGGCTTTATAATGCATGAATCCTGTGATTGCCCTGTATATACAAATATTTTTAAAACTCTGTTCTAGCTGTGTGTGTGCAATTTGATGGTTCTGTTACAATCCAAAAACATAGCTGCCCCACTACATGGAATTATATACAGTGCCTTGCGAAAGTATTCGGCCCCCTTGAACTTTGCGACCTTTTGCCACATTTCAGGCTTCAAACATAAAGATATAAAACTGTATTTTTTTGTGAAGAATCAACAACAAGTGGGACACAATCATGAAGTGGAGCGACATTTATTGGATATTTCAAACTTTTAACAAATCAAAAACTGAAAAATTGGGCGTGCAAAATTATTCAGCCCCCTTAAGTTAATACTTTGTAGCGCCACCTTTTGCTGCGATTACAGCTGTAAGTCGCTTGGGGTATGTCTCCATCAGTTTTGCACATCGAGAGACTGAAATTTTTTCCCATTCCTCCTTGCAAAACAGCTCGAGCTCAGTGAGGTTGGATGGAGAGCATTTGTGAACAGCAGTTTTCAGTTCTTTCCACAGATTCTCAATTGGATTCAGGTCTGGACTTTGACTTGGCCATTCTAACACCTGGATATGTTTTATTTTTGAACCATTCCATTGTAGATTTTGCTTTATGTTTTGGATCATTGTCTTGTTGGAAGACAAATCTCCGTCCCAGTCTCAGGTCTTTTGCAGACTCCATCAGATTTTCTTCCAGAATGGTCCTGTATTTGGCTCCATCCATCTTCCCATAAATTTTAACCATCTTCCCTGTCCCTGCTGAAGAAAAGCAGGCCCAAACCATGATGCTGCCACCACCATGTTTGACAGTGGGGATGGTGTGTTCAGGGTGATGAGCTGTGCTGCTTTTACGCCAAACATAACATTTTGCATTGTTGCCAAAAAGTTCCATTTTGGTTTCATCTGACCAGAGCACCTTCTTCCACATGTTTGGTGTGTCTCCCAGGTGGCTTGTGGCAAACTTTAAACAACACTTTATGGATATCTTTAAGAAATGGCTTTCTTCTTGACACTCTTCCATAAAGGCCAGATTTGTGCAATATACGACTGATTGTTGTCCTATGGACAGAGTCTCCCACCTCAGCTGTAGATCTCTGCAGTTCATCCAGAGTGATCATGGGCCTCTTGGCTGCATCTCTGATCAGTCTTCTCCTTATATGAGCTGAAAGTTTAGAGGGACGGCCAGGTCTTGGTAGATTTGCAGTGGTCTGATACTCCTTCCATTTCAATATTATCAGTGCTCCTTGGGATGTTTAAAGCTTGGGAAATCTTTTTGTATCCAAATCCGGCTTTAAACTTCTTCACAACAGTATCTCGGACCTGCCTGGTGTGTTCCTTGTTCTTCATGATGCTCTCTGCGCTTTTAACGGACCTCTGAGACTATCACAGTGCAGGTGCATTTATACGGAGACTTGATTACACACAGGTGGATTGTATTTATCATCATTAGTCATTTAGGTCAACATTGGATCATTCAGAGATCCTCACTGAACTTCTGGAGAGAGTTTGCTGCACTGAAAGTAAAGGGGCTGAATAATTTTGCACGCCCAATTTTTCAGTTTTTGATTTGTTAAAAAAGTTTGAAATATCCAATAAATGTCGTTCCACTTCATGATTGTGTCCCACTTGTTGTTGATTCTTCACAAAAAAATACAGTTTTATATCTTTATGTTTGAAGCCTGAAATGTGGCAAAAGGTCGCAAAGTTCAAGGGGGCCGAATACTTTCGCAAGGCACTGTAGCTAAGCTAACAACATTCTAATGACAATGAGAAAATATGGGCTAATTTTAACAATAGTTGTAAGTGGTGCTTTCAAAGTTGATTATGCTACAGTCTTTATCATTTGAAAGTTAATCTCATGATCTTTCAGAACCACTTGTCAAACAACGTTTAAAATGTATCAGGGTTTCCTTTTAAAACTCATTTATACAGGTAATTCTGATATGGACCATATAGGTCAAAGTTCTGTTGACCTGAACATTCCCGAAAATGTGTCTGATGGACAGCTGGGAATCTAAACTTCCAATGATATATAATTAAAGGGTATCAGCGTGCAATAACTTGTTGTATACTGACATTGTTCGTCATGGGGTATAATCCCTATAGGAAAAAAAGTATGGGTTGGAGGGATGAAAGAAAGCATGATAACACAGAGAAAGCTGCCATTTCTGGGCTGTTATCACACATTTTCCAACTCTAAGGACATAGACCTTCAAGAAAATCACTATGAGACATTGTCACCCAAGTGAGCCCGACAGCGAAAGTGTGGGGGTCTGGCCCATGGATTATATTTAACTTCAGATGCCCACCTTGCATATTTTTAAATAAACATATACAATGATGTCAGGACAGTGGAATGCAGTGTAGTAGCACAATACCCTAACTTCCTGAGGTCAGGTATTTTTAGGCCTCAGAGAGGAAGCCAGAATTCCTGTTTACGGATCCATGGGTCTCCCAGTGCTGTGTTCGAGAGGAGATATCTGTCCTACTTATGGAAATCACCATTATAAATATCAACCACTACTCACATTGGACACTGTGAGATCACCACTCTGTCTATCCCAGCCTTACTGTGATGCAAACCTGGATTCAAATATGATTTGAAATCATTTCAAATACTTTAGCTGTGCTTGATTGATCTTGCCTGTTGCAATGGAACCAATAGAAACATCTCAAAAGTGCAAACCCTGCTCACCTGGCACTCCAGGCAGGTAAAAGCAAACGCTCAAAGCATTTGAAAGATTTCAAATAGTATTTGAACTGAGGTCTGCTGTGATGTTGGTGTGCTGGAGCCTGTTATTATTTCCCTTTTATGTCACAGGAGGGCGCCTTCTTCACAAAAACGGCTTAGGTACCCTTTCAATAGAGGACATAATTGTGTCTATGCTGGACCTGACGTTAACATTTATTGTGAAAGATAGAAGAGTATGGGGTGTTGAAGTACTATTGGGGCAGCCAATGTCTGTGTGGTACTCACATCTTATTTTGAAAACGAACGCAAACAAATCTTACTCCATTATTTTATTTGATTGTTTACTTGAGGTTTGTTAGACATGTATGGTGGGTAGTGGTTATTAGTGGTTATGCTGGAGATTATTAAAGGATGCAGGATGGGAAGGAGTATATGAGTGTATGGGAAAATGCTATTTCTGACTAGCCATAATAAAAAAAAAACTTATCCCACCTCGTATATCTCCTCCATTTCCATCTCTCTCAAAGCAGTCAAGGAATTTGAGGAGATAGCAAACTCTAGGTCTATAATGTACATGAAATACAATTATGCATCTACATTAGAAGTTATATACATGCACAGGGTCACCATTCTCAATCTACTCACTTATAGTTGTCAAACGTATATAGAGTTAATGTGTCAGAAAGACGGGAATGGGGAAATTACCATGTAAAACACAAAATTACATGTTGGGTAAATTAATCTAGGTTACACCAGAACTAAAATCTCTCGCGCGTAATTGGTCAGTTGCTCCATTAAAGTTTACATAGATCTGTCCACGAGAGATTATGTGGAAATAAATCACTACATGACTGGAGCACAGGACTTTCTGAGCATTTAGACCCATTGGATATAATCTAAACAAATATTATTTTTTATCGTATATTATAGTTAACTTTATTATGGTAAGGTATTGTAGCCTACCTATAGTAGCTTGTATGCTGTATAGTAGGCTATAGTAGAGTGTATATAGAATAGTAGTCATTAATTTACTATAACAACATAATAGTACCACGGGATGTCTTGTACTTAATAAAATAATGGAGTAAGATTTGTTTGCGTTCGTTTTCAAAATAAGATGCGAGTACCACACAGACATTGGCTGCCCCAATGAGAGCGGGGAGTCGAGAGCAATTTAAAGCCATGACATCACATTTCATGACGACCGCATCCAAATGCGGAAAGACCTCGGTGCGGCTCTTATTTCAATCTGTCTCTGTTCGAGGAAAATAAGGAATGCAGCTTTTTTTAGACAATACGGAGTATCTCGATGTTTATTTTTAGACGTACCGTATTTAACGTTGGTGCTGTATGACTGTCCGTTTATCTCCCTATGAAGCACCATTTTTCTAGACTAGGTAAGTGAATGTTATATTCATCACCGTATACCGAGGTACCGTTTGAAAAAAAATGCTTACGAGTAACGTTAGGGTGCTGGGATAAACCTTAGACTGGGTATTTAATGTGATGAAGAACGTTGCAAACAATGTATGAGGATGCCACAGAGATGTGTTTGTAGTAGCCTACTCATACTCCCATGTAGGCCTATTTGGCGGTGCCTGTGGTACGTAAACAGTGAATTATTATGTGACGTTCATGTCGCTGTATTAATTTAAACGTGAACAGGAAACCGGTTACTCGGGGAACATTTTTACACCCAGACGGTCATCACGATAATATACCACATTAAAATCTTGCCACGCATTGGACATCGCCTAATATCATTTTTTCTATAGCAAAATACTCATTAAATACTATCTGACTAAAAACAACTCTATGGTGAAGGAAGTCTTATTGACATGTAAGTGGGAGTTTTGATGGGCTACAACACTATCAGTAGTAAATAGTAGTTTGCTGTTATTGTCTTATTGTGTCATTATGGAACATGATACAAACTTGATACTTTTCTTAGGCTACAGAACAATGAAGGACAACATGGGTCAGATGGGGCGCAACATCTGCTCAAACTATCAGTCTTGATCCTCTGTAGTCTGTACTCTGAGGCATGTCACATTTGTAAGCCTGCAGTCAATTTATGCCTTTACTTGCACAGCTATGTCGAGAGAATGAATGCATTGTCATCAGCTTCTCAAGTGAATCCGACATGCACACATCTTGAAATCGTTTTACATTATTTTTCAGACTGATTGTTTGGTTTGGAAAGTACAGTAAATCTGGAGTAAATGGCTGCAATATATTCTGGACATTGGCTGCACCTGCTAGCATAGTCAAATATTTTCTTGAGCCTATCTTGGTCCAAATGGGCCAGTAATGTGTGCCAGCAGCGCTGACTCCAAATGATTCGGACATCACCGCTCTCACAGTCGTGTCAGTAGGGCCGGCTCCTTGGTAAATTAGTCTAGCCAGCTGTAGGTGCCCAGGGGCCCTGACCTCCAGGGGGCCCTCGTTGATTGTGTTAGTCACTCTTACTCATATATCATTAACAGGGCATAAATCATGGCAAAATATGTAGAATTGCAGGGGCCCCCAAAAGGCTAGAGCTGGCCCTGAGAGTCAGTCATCATGATGACTGCTACCTAGGTTGTAAATGTTAAACTAATAGCCTGATATCTTTGGTCAGTGCTAATGTGGTGAGTACATGGTTGTTTCTAAAAGTGTCTCAGTACATGATAGTGTGATTTGCAAAGTATGCATATGATACCTAGATGTATAGCATCAGTAAGCGTACTGCGAGCAGCTGCTTTCATCGGCGGGACACTAATACAGACGCCTATAAGAAATCCCGCTATGCCCTCAGACGAACCATCAAACAGGCAAAGCTTTAATACAGGACTAAGATTGAATCCTACTACACCGGTTCTGACGCTCGTCGGATGTGGCTTGCAAACTACTACGGACTATAAAGGGAAACCCAGCCACGAGCTGCCCAGTGACGCAAGTGTACCAGGTGAGCTAAATGCCTTTTATGCTCGCTTCGAGGCAAGCAACACTAAAGCATGCATGAGAACACTAGCTGTTCCGGACGACTGTGTGATCATCATCTCTGTAGCTGATGTGAACAAGACCTTTCAACAGGTCAACATTCACAAAGCCGCAGGGCCAGACAGATTACCAAGACATGTACTCCGAGTGTGCACTGACCAACTGGCAAGTGTCTTCACTGACATTTTCAACCTGTCCCTGACCTAGTCTGTAATACCTATACTACCGTTCAAAAGTTTGGGGTCACTTAGAAATGTACATGTTTTTGAAAGAAAATCATCATTTTTTTACCAATATAACATCAAATTGATCAGAAATACAGTGTAGACATTGTTCATGTAATAAATGACTATTGTAGCTGGAAACTGCAGATTTTTTTATGTAATATCTACATAGGCGTACAGAGGCCCATTATCAGCAACCATCACTCCTGTGTTCCAATGGCACGTTGTGTTAGCTAATCCAGGTTTATCATTTTAAAAGGCTAATTGATCATTAGAAAAACATTTTTGCAATTATGTGTGAAAACTGTGGTGCTGATTAAAGAAGCAATAAAACTGGCCTTCTTTAGACTAGTTGAGTATCTGGAGCATCAGTATTTGTGTCTTTGATAACAGGCTCAAAATGTCCAGAAACAAATAACTTTCTTCTGAAACTCGTCAGTCTATTCTTGTTCTGAGAAATGAAGGCTATTCCATGCTAGAAAGGGCCAAGAAACTGAAGATCTCGTACAACGCTGTGCACTACTTCCTTCACATATCAGCGCAAACTGCCTCGAACCAGAATAGAAAGAGGAGTGGGAGGCCCCGGTGCACAACTGAGCAAGAGGACAAGTACATTAGAGTATCTAGTTTGAGAAACAGATGGCTCACAAGTCCTCAACTGGCAGCATCATTAAATAGTACCCGCAAAACACCAGTCTCAACGTCAACAGTGAAGAGGCGACTCCGGGATGCTGGCCTTCATGGCAGAGTTGCAAAGAAAAGCCATATCTCAGACTGGCCAATAAAAATAAAAGATTAAGATGGGCAAAAGAACAGACATGGGACAGAGGAAGATTGGAAAAAGTGTTATGGACAGACAAATCTAAGTTTGAGGTGTTCGGAACACAAAGAAGAACATTCGTGAGACGCAGAAAAAATGAAAAGATGCTGGAGGAGTGCTTGACGCCATCTGTCAAGCATGGTGAGGCAATGTGATGGTCTGGGGGTGCTTTGGTGGTTGAGTGGGAGATTTGTACAGGGTAAAAGGGATCTTGAAGAAGGCTATCACTCCATTTTGCAACGCCATGCCATACCCTGTGGACGGCGCTTAATTGGAGCCAATTTCCTCCTACAACAGGACAATGGCCCAAAGCACAGCTCCAAACTATGCAATAACTATTTAGGGAAGAAGCAGTCTGCTGGTATTCTGTCTATAATGGAGTGGCCAGCACAGTCACCGGATCTCAACCCTATTGAGCTGTTGTGGGAGCAGCTTGGCCGTATGGTATGTAAGAAGTGCCAATCCAACTTGTGGGAGGTGCTTCAGGAAGCAGGGGGTGAAATCGCTTCAGATTACCTCCACAAATTGAATGCCAAAGGTCTGCAAGGTTGTAATTGCTGCAAATTGAGGATTCTTTGACAAAGACAAAGTTTGAAGGACACAATTATTATTTCATTAAAAAAAACATTATTTATTATCTTGTCAACGTCTTGACTATATTTCCTATTCATTTTGCAAATAATTTCATGTATGTTTTCATGGAAAACAAGGACATTTCTAAGTGACCCCAAACTTTTGAACGGTTGTGTATATACTAGGTGGTGTCAGAGGAATGCCCTAAAAATTGTCAGAGACTCCAGTCACCCAAGTCATAGGCTGTTCTCTCTGCTACCGCACGGTAATCGGTACCGGAGTGCCAAGTCTAGGTCCAAAAGGCTCCTTAGCAGCTTCTACCCACATGCCATAAGACTGCTGAATAATTAATCAAATGGCCACCCGGAGAATTTATTGACCCCCCCCCCCCCTGTTTTTACACTGCTGCTACTCACTGTTTATTATCTATGCATAGTCACTTTACCCTTACAGACATGTACAAATTACCTCAACTAACCTGTACCCCCGCACATTGACTCGGTACCGCTTGTATATAGGCTCGTTATTGTTATTTTATTGTGTTACTATTTTATTTAGTAAATATTTTTCTTAACTCTATTTCATAAACTGCATTGTTGGTTAAGGGCTTGTAAGTAAGCATTTCACGGTAAGGTCTACTACACCTGTTGTATTGGGCGCATGTGACAAATAAAATTTTATTTTATTTTTCCTAGAATTAAGGAGTTGTGACGCTTTAATGCTTCCTCAAGATAAGTAAGCAACCTGCAAATTTGAGTAGAAATGTAGTATATGTAAGGATATGGAGGAGACCAAAACCCTTTAGACATCACCCATCTTCACGTTCAGATCATTGGTCAATAACCATAATTCGATTTGGTTTATTCATCTCTAGTTGATCAAAAGGGGGGGAATAACTCAATTGGTGATCTTGTGCTTGTGTGTTTTGTACCAACACATGATTATACAGTGATCTTTTATAGTAATTGAATTACCAAGTTGTTGACTAGAGCTATAATAATTTCATAAATTGATTTACTTTGATCTCTACTCCTGATATTATTAACTGAGTAAGACTTTGTTCTGAGATTTGGCGTGCAGGAGAAGTCTCGACCGCACCTCGTCCCCTTCAGGAGGTTGAAAAAGTGATATTTTTCAGTATCTTGACTGGCTGAATCACTGCTTGTTATGGCAACAGCACCTCTTCTATTTTTATATACAGTGGGGCAAAAAAAGTATTTAGTCAGCCACCAATTGTGCAAGTTCTCCCACTTAAAAAGATGAGAGAGGCCTGTAATTTTCATCATAGGTACACTTCAACTATGACGGACAAAATGAGAAGAAAAAAATCCAGAAAATCACATTGTAGGATTTTTAATGAATTTATTTGCAAATTATGGTGGAAAATAAGTATTTGGTCACCTACAAACAAGCAAGATTTCTGGCTCTCACAGACCTGTAACTTCTTCTTTAAGAGGCTGCTCTGTCCTCCACTCGTTACTTGTATTAATGGCACCTGTTTGAACTTGTTGTCAGTATAAAAGACACCTGTCCACAACCTCAAACAGTCACACTCCAAACTCCACTATGGCCAAGACCAAAGAGCTGTCAAAGGACACCAGAAACAAAATTGTAGACCTGGCCTACACCGGCCAAACACAGACAACGCTGGGCCAATTGTGCGCTACAGCCTGGATTCAAAACAGGGTGTTTGTAGTGAAGCCTCTAGCACTGAGCCATAGACTGTTCTCTTTGCTTCCCCACGGCAAGCAGTACCGGTGCAACAGTTTCTATCCCCAAGCCATATGACTGCTAAATAGCTAACAAAATGGCTACACGGACTATCTGAGTTGACCCTTGTGTTTATACAGTTGAAGTCGGAAGTTTACATACACTTAGGTTGGAGTCATTAAAACTTGTTTTTCAACCACTCCACAAATTTCTTGTTAACAAACTATAGTTTTGGCAAGTCGTGTATGACAAGTTTATGCATGACACAAGTCATTTTTCCAACAATTGTTTACAGACAGATTATTTCACTTATAATTCACTGTATCACAATTCCAGTAGGTCAGAAGTTTACATACATCAAGTTGACTGTGCCTTTAACTTCTTTGGGACTGGGGGGCAGTATTGAGTAGCTTGGATAAAAAAAGGTGCCCAGAGGAACTACCTGCTCCTCAGGCCCAAAAGCTAGAATAAGCATATAATTAGTATATTTGGATAGAAAACATTCTCTGAGGTTTCTAAAACTGTTTGAATGATGTCTGTGAGTATAACACAACTCATATGGCAGGCAAAAACCGGAGAAAAAAATCCATCCAGGAAGTGGGAAATCTGAGGTTTGTAGTTTTTCAAGTCATTGCCTATCGAACATACAGTGTCTATGGGATCATATTGCACTTCCTAAGGCTTCCACTAGATGTCAACAGTCTTTAGAACCTTGTTTGAGGCTTCTACTGTGAAGGGGGAGAGAAAGAGAGCTATTTCAACTAGGTGTCTGGCAGAGTGCCATGAGCTGATCACGCCTACGCCCGTGAGAGGTAGCTGCGTTCCATTGCATTTCTAAAGACAAAGGAATTCTCCGGTTGGAACATTCTTGAAGATTTATGTTAAAAACATCCTAAAGATTGATTCTATACATTGTTTGACATATTTCTACGAACTGTAATATAACTTTTTTGACATTTCGTCTGAACAAGTGATCGCGCATTATGCATTTGGATTACTGGGCTAAACGCGCGAACAAAAAGGAGGTATTTGGACATAAATTATGGACTTTATCAAACAAAACAAACATTTATTGTGGAAATGGGATTCCTGGGAGTGCATTCCGCTCAAGATCATCAAAGGTAAGTGAATATTTATAATGCGATTTCTGACTTTTCTGACACCTCTCCTTCTTTGGAAAATGGCTGGATGTTTTTCTGTGACTAGTGCTGACCTAACATAACCACAAGGTGTGCTTTCGCCGTAAAGCCATTTTGAAATCTGACACAGCGGTTGCATTAAGGAGAAGTCTATCAATATTTCCATGTATAACACTTGTATCTTTTATCAATGTTTATTATGAGTATTTCTGTAATTTGATGTGGCTCTCTGCACTTTCACCGGATGTTTGTTTGAGACAATGCATTTCTGATCATAACACACCAATTTCAAATGAGGTATTTGGACATAAAGATGAACTTTATCGAACCAAACACACATCTATTGTGTAACATGAAGTCCCGTAAGTGCCATCTGATGAAGATCATCAAAGGTTAGTGATTAATTTAATCTCTATTTCTGATTTTTGTGAGCCCTCTCCTTGGCTGGAAAATGGCTGTATGGTTTTCTGTAAATAGGTGCTGACCTAACATAATTGTTTGGTGTGCTTTCGCCGTAACGCCTATTTGAAATCTGACAATGTGGCTGGATTTATACTTGTATGTTTGAGGAATTTTAATGATGAGATTTCTGTTGTGTTGAATTTGGCGCCCTGCAATTTCACTGGCTGTTGGCGAGGTGGGACGCTACTGTCCCACATATCCCAGAGAAGTTAAATAGCTTGGAAAATTCCAGAAAATGTTATCATGGCTTTAGAAGCTTCTGATATGCCAATTGACATAATTTGAGTCAATTGGGGGTGTACCTGTGGATGTATTTCAAGGCCTACCTTCAAACTCAGTGCCTCTTTGCTTGACATCATGGGAAAATCTAAAGAAATCAGCCAAGACCTCAGAAAAACAATTGCAGACCTCCACAAGTCTGGTTCATCCTTGGGAGCAATTTCCAAATGCCTGAAGGTACCATGGTCATCTGTACAAACAATAGTATGCAAGTATAAACACCATGGGACCACGCAGCCATCATACCGCTCAGGAAGGAGATGTGTTCTGTCTCCTAGAGATGAACAGACTTTGGTGCGAAAAGTGCAAATCAATCCCAGAACAACAGCAAAGGACCTTGTGAAGTGCTGGAGGAAACAGGTACCAAAGTATCTATATCCACAATAAAACGAGTCCTATATCGACATAACCTGAAAGACCACTCAGCAAGGAAGAAGCCACTGCTCCAAATCCACCATTAAAAAAACCCAGACTACGGTTTGCAACTGCACATGGGGACAAAGATCGTACTTTTTGTAGAAGTTTCCTCTGGTCTGATGAAACAAAAATAGAACTGTTTGGCCATAATGACCATCGTTATGGTTGGAGGAAAAGGGGGGGCTTGCAAGCCGAAGAACACCATCCCAACCGTGAACCACGGGGGTGGCAGCATCATGTTGTGGGGGTGCTTTGCTGCAGGAGGGACTAGTGCACTTCACAAAATAGTGGCGTCATGAGGGGGAAAATTATGTGGATATATTGAAGTAACAAAACATCAGTCAAGAATTTAAAGCTTGGTTGCAAATAGGTCTTCCAAATGGACAATGACCCCAAGCGTACTTCCAAAGTTGTGGCAAAATGGCTTAAGGACAACAAAGTCAAGGTATTGGAGTGTCCATCACAAAGCCCTGACCTCAATCCTATAGAACATTTGTGGGCAGAACTGAAAAAGCATGTGTGAGCAAGGAGGCCTGCAAACCTGACTCAGTTACACCAGCTCTGTCAGGAGGAATGGGCCAAAATTCACCCAACTTATTGTGGGAAGCTTGTGGAAGGCTACCCAAAACATTTGACCCAAGTTAAACAATTTAAAGGCAATGCTACCAAATACTAATTGAGTGTATGTAAACTTCTGACCCACTGGGATTGCGATGAAAGAAATAAAAGCTGAAATAAATAATTCTCTCTACTATTATTCTGACATTTCACATTCTTAAAATAAAGTGGTGATCCTAACTGACCTAAAACAGGGAATTTTTACTAGGATTAAATGTCAGGAATTATGAAAAACTGAGTTTAAATGTATTTGGCTAAGGTGTATGTAAACTTCTGACTTCAACTGTAGCATCTTACTTTCTCGTGTTCTTCTCATTTAAATTTAGTTTGTTTTGTTGGATATAGAGCTTGCAAGAAAGGCATTTTACTGTACTTGTGCATGTGGCATTTAAAACTTAACTTGTTGTGCAGTATGAGCCATGTGATTTAGTTACAGTATGGGATTCACATCTAAATGTTTTCCAGCTAGATATCGTTTAACTATTAAGTTTACTGTCTAAAATGTGCTTAATGTTCCTCAGTTATGCATTTTTGGTTTGCAAATTTAGTAGCTACTTAGCTAAGTGGTTAGCTTCTTCCACAATCAAGCTTTGCTTGGTAACAGCAGAGAATCCCTACCTGGATGAAGAGCCTGGCTGTTTAGTATTTGTTTTGTGCGTTCAGCAAACTGTGTAGCATTTTTTAATTACTTGTATAACATTATGAGCTGGGATGTCTGTCCTGAAAATACTTTACGTCCGAGACCTGCATAAAAGCTTGCACGCTCGTTGGCGTTCTCTATGGGATCTTACATGTACTTGTTAGCCTTGCTAACCTTCGGATTACAAAGGCTCAGTGGGGTTTGAAAACAGCTGCCCTTCTGTTCAGTGCCAGTATTGCCGAATATCCCATTATGGCAAAAGGTCGGTATGAATGTATTATAATCTGGATACCGCCCAAGCCTAATTTATGTCTTGATTTCATTAGGTCAGCGAGACGGCAGAGCGGAATTACAGAAGCCATCTTCTCTAAAGTCATAGGTAAACCTTCTAGTCATGAAAATGCAGTATCTCTGACCCTTTTTAAGAGATTCAATCAGGTACTGGCCAAGCCATGGGAAAGTCTGTTGGGCTCAAAACTACCATCTGTGCCTGATGGAGTGAGACATTTCAGATGCATGTAACACGGCTCAACTTTGAAACTAGACCTGCTTCATACCAGACTTTGTTCCTCTATTCTGAAAATGAGCCCTACTAACCAAAACTAGTGCACTAAATAGGAAATAGGGTTTATTTTTGGGACACAGACCTTGTGTCCAATAGTAGTCGGCACCATTGTTTTCAGATGGAGTGTTACCAGTAGATCCTCAAACACCATTATACCGCCAATGTGACCTTGTTAGAAAGCAACGCGTTTGATATGTAGGGAAAGTGAGTATCTGATCACAGTCCGTTGAGCAGGCCAATGCTCAGATACACTCCCACGCATCATTAGCCCCCCATTACCCTAACAGACACCTACTCAGGTTTCCGCGTTGCTAAGCATCAACCAATCGCCGGTCCCCTCTTAAACGATAAAGTGAAATGGAGAGGAAACAATTTAATATGAGCTCCTTTTTAATTTTGTTTCACTTTGATGTAAGTGTGGTTGTCGGGGCTGGTGCTTGCACTGCTTTAAATGGGGAACATCTGGGTCGAGCCCCTGAGAGTGCCTCCACCCCCCATCATAACCTATTGCTGTGTATGTTGTCTGTGCAGATCCAAACTAATTGGTTTCATTTTATTTTACAAGCCTATTTTCTCACTGCACTAAAACATCTTAAAGTGCATTAAAATGGAATACTCATTACGTTCTGCTAATAGTTTCAGCCCAACCGAATCGCCCCCTCGTCAGTTTTCCTTCACTGTTTAAAGATTGTTTTAGGGGTCTTGGTGAGATTTATTTAAGAAGACATCAGATTGTTTGTGTCGACTGTTTTAGTGTGTGATTTATTTGATGTTGAGGATATTAATCTCTCTGATCTGTAATGTCTCCTGTGATGTAGTCTATCACAGTGTCAGTTTGTGCTGCATCAGTATTTGGCTTTGATTTGGGTCCCTTGGACAAGGCACTCCCACAGGGTGTAGTAGTCCCTTTAAATCAACTGCAGAATTTCAGGCAAATTTTGCCTCTCGCCCTCCCTTCCTCCATTCTTCCATTTGCTTCCATCGTTTTTCCACATTGCTTTGTTCTAATGTTTCAGTCCTCCAGAGAATCAAAACATCAATGCTCGTTGAAGGCCTGTTTTAGTGGAATATACTTGATTTGTTATATAGTTTATTTGACCCCCCATTTTAAAGTGAAAACATCTTACTGATGTTTAGGGACATTTAAACCCTTTAGAAACTTTTCATTGTGACCTAACCATTGTATATCAAAAGAGATTGTTTGCTGACCAGTATAGATCAGAGTGCTTTCTGCCCATTGTGTGAAGGGTTATCCCATTATTGAATGCAAGGATTGTTCTGATTAACACCAGCATGAATACCCTATCTAGGCCTATGCTCTGAACTTTCACATGCCCATCCCAGATGGTGCTCCTCTGGTTTCTTTATTCTCGCCTCCTGTTTGCCACCCTTTTCTAATCATGCTGAAATCACAAATCCTGCTTAAGGGATCTGCCCCAGCCGTCAACTACAGCAGAAACATTAGCCCTCCCTGCCGCCTGCTCAAAGGCCTGGGGGGGCTGGATGGAGTGAGTGGATTTTCTTGTTCAAGAAGTTTAGTCAAACCAATGGTTGGTTTTCTTCTCCTACTGAAGGCACGCAATCATGTTGACCTGTAGTCTGTGTTTTGAAAGAGCTGTCTTCCAGGGTATAAATATGTATTCCAGAAATTAAAAACTATTATATCCGTGTCTCAAACGGAACCCTATTCCCTACATAGTGCACTACTTTTCAACAGCCCTGGTCTCAGGTAGTGCACTATGTAGGGAACAGTGTGCCATTTGGGACACACAAATACGCTCTCCCTCGACAAGGTGGTTGCAATAATGAGGTCAGCTGAAATGATCAGAGGTTGTTGAGAGAAATGTTCCTCACGGGCTAGCATCCTATGCATGTTGAATAACAGAGTTTGTGTTAACCACAGTGGGCGTTATCATTCAAAAACAACGATTACAGAATTTTAAAGTAAATTGAGTATTAATACTGAATGAGTTTTGTCAAAAGTTCAAGTGCACTGCATGTAGGCAATTCCACGGTGAGCGAATTGCGCTGAGATTTTTCACTTCAAATGTATTCCGAACAAAAACCCTTGCTTTCAAAGGTTAACAAACCATACATGTCTATGCACAAGGACTACCTTTATTTGATTTTTTTTTTAACAATTTACACAGAGTTTTACTAAGAGACATTTACTGGAAGAACTGTGCAAATGCAAAGTTTGGTAACAGAATTCCAGTCAAATCTCCCTCAGTTTGTTTTTAGTTTTCCAAAAACTAATGACATGCTATGACATGACACATTAACTTAGAAAAAATCTATTTTGGTTATTGAACTACAGTAGGTGAAGTGGATTTACACCCGGTAACGGAATGTACTTCACAGAAATGCATAATTATGTATATGAATGTTATTCTCTTCATTGTGATGTCACGCCCTGATCTATTTCACATGTCCTTGTGCTTGTCTCAACACCCACCCCCACCCCTCCAGGTGTTGCCCATTTTCCTCATTATCCCCTGGGTACTTATACCTGTGTTTGTCTGTTGCCATTTTGTTTGTCAAGTCAACCAGCGGTTTTCTCAGCTCCCGCTTTTCCCCAGTCTCTCCTTTTTCTCGCCCTCCTGGTTTTGATCTTTGCCTGTCCGGACTCTGAGCCCGCCTGCCTGACCACTCTGCCTGACCCTGCCTGCTGCCTCCCCTAATTGGAGAACACTAATGAACAACAACACTTAGGCTTCTACTTCCAGCTCATATATATATATATATATATGACACAATCTATTTTACAATAGTTATATTTTGTTTGTTTTTAGTTCTGTCCTTCCTCAACCTCTCCCATCTATTTCCGATGTCCATCCCATTTTATTTTTATGCCATACATTTTTAACTGTGCTGTTTCACGAAAGTTCTGAACCGATATACATTTTACATTAGTTATCTTGTTGTTTATTAGTCCCACCCTTAACCTCCATTCAACTGCTCCCATCTGTCTCTTAACACCATCCATATAGGATTTCTATTTGCCATATATTTTTCAATTGTGCTGTGATGTTTCACAAAAGTTCTGAACATTACTATTCTCATAGTTTCTACAGATTGTACATTTGTAAGATTTGTTGTTGTTGCTAAAATTATTATATTGATACATTTTTGACTATGACTTTTCAAATCACCTAGTAGTGCTACCTGCAGAGTAAACGTGAGGTAAATGTTGCAATGTATATGCCTTAATTTTAAAAAAATATACAGACTCTTGGCTTTCATTTGACACCCAATTTGACATGATCCTATGAACTTCACATGTTGGTGCTCATGTGTCCTTTTACCTAGAAATGACCATGTCTGTCAGCCAGGGCACTTTGCACACTGAATCATCTCTCTTGTCAGCATTTGTAGTGAATGTGAGAAGCAATTTCGAATTGGGCTTACAGCAGCTTGGTAATGTAACAGACTACACTTAACATTATAGGAATGTACTTTGTTTATCCGTGACTCAATAAATCATCCTCACAATCCAGCTGCCATGTTGGAGGAGCCATTTCATGAAACATCAAATACAACACCAACACATTTGACTGCACATTTTACTGAGAACGTGTTTGAATGATGTGTTCTCAATGACTCTTGCCTGTTTTTGCATAGATACTGACTATGCATAGATAATAAACCGTGAATAGCAGCAGTGTAAAAATAAAGGGGGTGTCAATGTAAATAGGGTGGCCATTTGATGAATTGTTCCGCAGTCTTATGGCTTGGGAGTAGAAGCTGTTAAACCAGTTATGGCTAGCAGCACACCTCGACAACATCCGGTGAAATTGCAGAGCGCCAAATTCAAACTACAGTATTATAAATATTTTACTTTCATGAAAATATACGTTGTAATACATCAAAATAAAGCTTAACTTTTTAATCCAGCCGCCGTGTCAGATTTCAAATAGGCTTTACGGCGAAAGCTCACCATGCGACAGCGTCCCGCATACAAATGCATGACAAAAAATGTTTCAACCAGGCAGTTGCGACACGAAAGTCAGAAATAATATATGCGATATATAAATATGCCTTACCTTTGAAGAGCTTCTTCTGTTGGCACTCCAAAAGGTCCCAGTTACATTACAAATGGTCCTTTTGTTCAATAAAGTCCTTCTTTATATCCATAAAAACTCAGTTTAGCTGGCGCGCTTCAGTCAATAATCCACAGGTTTCCCTCCATCAAAATGCATACAAAATGAATCCCAAACGTTACTAATAACCTTATCCAAACAAGTCAAACAACATTTATAATCAAACCTTAGGTACCCTAATACGTAAATAAACGATACAATTTAAGATGGAAAATCGTTATTGTCTTTACCGGAGATAAACAAAAAGAACACGCTCTCGTCCATGCGTATGGAAACACTACAGCCAAAATGGGAGCCACTTAGAAACTACAACTTCTACCTAATTTTTGTAAAAACCAACCTGAAACTCTTTCTAAAGACTGTTGACATCTAGTGGAAGCCCTAGGAACTGTCTGTGACAGCCATTGAAGACGGTGGTAGGATGATTTTTTTTTGGGGGGGGGGGGTTGTTCTCTGGGTTTTGCCTGCCATTTCAGTTCTGTTATACTCAGACATTTATTTTAATGGTTTTAGAAACTTTAGTTTTCTATCCAAATCTACCAATTATATGAATATCCTAGTCTCTGGGCCTGAGCAACAGGCAGTTTACTGCCTTTCCTCTGGACGTGAAAATACTGCCCCCTAGCCCAAAGAGGTTTTTAAGGAGCCTTTTGAACCGCTCAGGTACTGCTTGCAGTGCGGTAGCAGAGAGAACAGTCTATCACTTGGGTGACTGGAGTCTTTGACAATTTTTTGGGCCTTCTTCTGACACCGCCTAGTATATAGGTGCTGGATGGCAGGAAGCTCCGCCCCAGTGATGTACTTGGCTGTACGCACTACCCTCTGTAGCGTCTTGTGGTCGGATGCCGAGCAGTTGCCATACCAGGCGGTGATGCTGGTCAGGATGCTCTCGATGGTACAGCTGTATAACGTTTTGAGGATCTGGGCACCAATGCCAAATCTTTTCAGTCTCCTGAGGGGGAAAAGGCGTTGTCGTGCCCTCTTCACGACTGTCTTGGTGTGTTTGGACCATGATAGTTTGTTGGTGATGTGGACACCAAGGAACTTAACTCTTGACCCGCTCCACTACAGCCCCGTCGACGTGAATGGGGGCGTCTTTGGCCCGCCTTTTCCTGTAGTCCACGATCGGCTCCTTTTGTCTAGCTCACATTGAGAACAAGGACTATGGTGGTCTGCTTGAAACATGTAGGTAGGACAGACTCAGTCAGAGAGATGTTGAAAATGGCAATGGACTTGTGCTCCGCTCTGTTCCTGGATAGATGTTTCCTGGCGGGGGGTGGTGTAATGTGAAAGACCAATGCCTCGGGTTACATCACTGGTTGCCTCTCAAATGTTACAGTATTTCCTACATGGAGCCCTATCAGCCCCGGTCAAAAGTAGTGCACTATCTAGAGAAAAGGTTGCTATTTGGGACGGAATCTCTCTGCCCTGCACCATCACATGCCAATTTGCACATTATAACTCATGTATATTTCAAAGGCTCTCTGCTCTTCTTTTATTATTAGTGTCTTTCTCACAATGGAGCTGCTGTGCTGTTACGTAAGGCTGTGTGAAACGCAAAAGGACCTGAGTTATTTATAGACAGCGTTTGTTGTTGATGTGCGGAAGCTGCAGTTTGTGTGTGTGTGTTCAGGGCTAATGGATGCAGCCTTTGATATTCATCACCTTTTGATATTCATCATCACTAGATGTGCATGAATTGTGGTCTTAAAGAGTCGTTGATCGGTTTTGTTTCTCTATGCGAGTAGATGGAATGTCTTCCAAATGACACCCTATTCTAGTTTAGGTGACACAACATATAAGGTCTCTTTGCTTCAGATGGTTCGACCTTGAGTGACCTTTTTAAAAAATAAATAAACCCAGTGGTCAATCCCATTACCCTCACTGTATTGCTTTAGGATTTGTCATCTCGACATTATACTGTATGTTCCAAATAGCACCCTATTTCCTATGTAGTGCACTACTTTTGACCAGGGCACATATGGTGCCATTTTGGACAACCTTATATATTATGCTTGTCCAAAATGGCAGTGTTTTGATTAATCCTTGCAACAGATTGGTGTGTAAAGCAGTTTGTAATGCTCTTCAGAATGCACGGACAATGGCAGACTGGAGTATTTTAACTAAGCCATCCTGGCACAAGAGACCAACTGGATGTTTTATTTTTTTTCTACGTTGGAATGGAGACATAATTTAAAGATTTGATTCCATTGTGTCCATGTCCTTCTTAGTTACGGGCCTGCCCATACTACTTGTCTGTAGTGAAAAATACCCCCTTCTCCGCAGAGCCATCCCTAAAACAGAAGTTAACTCCCAAATTCCATTTTTATCTATTTTGTTTTCACTCTCAAAATCACTTTATTTTTTATTGAAAAACGTAATTGGATGTTCTAAGTCTACAATAATGTTTAAACCACAACAGGAGACCACTTTTTAGGTTAATGCAAAATTTGGCATGGGTCCTCAGATCTGGTTGCATCACTGCCTGGTACTGGAGCTAAGCTGCCTGCCATCCAGGACCTCTACACCAGGCGGTGTCAGAGGAAGGCCCTAAAAATTGTCAAGACCTCACCCACCCCAGTCATAGACTGTTCTCCTTACTACCGCATGCCAAGCGGTACCGAGTCTAGGAAAGGCTTCTCAACAGCTTTTACCCCCAAGCCATAAGACTCCTGAACAGGTAATCAAATGGCTACCCGGACGATTTGCATTGTGTGTCCCAACCCCTCTTTACACTGCTGCTACTCTCTGTTTACCATATATGCATAGTCACTTTAATTATACATTAATGTACATACTACCTCAATTAGCCTGACTAACCGGTGCCGCCGCACATTGGCTACCCAGACCATCTGCATTGTGTCCCGCCACCCACCACCCGCCAACCCCTCTTTTATGCTACAGCTACTCTCTGTTTACCATATATGCATAGTCGCTCTAACCATACCTACATGTGCATACTACCTCAATTAGCCTGACTAACCGGTGCCTGTATATAGCCTCGCTACTGTTATTACTCAATGTCTTTTTACTGTTGTTTTTTATTTCTTATCTGTTGTTCACCTAATACCTTTTTTTTTTTACTTCATGTGATTGCAGAGTTTGCAAAACAAATGGCCACGGAATTGATGCAAATAATCATGATATCATTCTGCCAGGTACGCATAGGCTACTTTGTAGTAACAATTTTAATTGAGAAGGTTTTTAGGGAAAGCCATTCTATCTCTACCAGGAAAAAGGTTATCGTTAGTGTCATCGCTAATGGCTACACCAAGTAGCAACGCACACAGACAAGGGCATTCCTGTGCCGTTTCAGGAAATACAAATCACTGATGCATTTTGTTCATGTCTTATAATTCACTTGGGCAAACTAATTTATTTTCTAAGAAATTCTATAGATTTAGTTGATTTCCTATTAACTTCAATACATTTGTGAATATTGTTGAATTCAGTTTTAATGTTTGGATTCTGTGATCCCGTCTGCAATGCAGATTTTATAGAGTCCTAAGAATATAACACTGTCAGAAATTGCTCAGATGAATAAAGTTGGGGACAGTATGAAAATCACAGCCTTTTTGTGCCTATGTTGACTAGATCCTCAGTATATTCAGCCAGGGAAAAAAAATGAAAATTGAGAGGGCCTTACCCGAAATTATGCAAAGCTGTGCCCAGGAGGCTAGGAATTGGCTGAGGAGTCTGGCTGATATTTAAACACATGTGTGAAATATATGTGCATAGTAATGGAGCTATAATGGGGAAGGGGGCGGGAGATGTGTACTGATCAGTGTAGTTGGTTTGATGGGTGTCCCACATACAGTAGAGGACAGCTTCTAGCCACCATCCATACTTTTCACTAAGAGGTAGGGAAGCGGGAGGGGGAGTGTTTGCTACAACCTAACCCTCTTGATTTGTTCACCGCGGGCAGTATGTAAGGCAAGGCAGACAATGTCACAGCAAAATGTTATTTTTGTGTGTTTTTAAAGAAACTGCACGTGTCGAATTTCACATTCACTTTGACTTTGCTACGGCGGGCTGCAGGGAGGCACGTTTAAATATTTAGCTGTTTGGCTCTAAAAAGCCTCATGTTGTTGCCTATGCTAAATATTGAGGGTGCAAGATTACAGCTTTGTTGCCACTGCATGTCTAGGCTGGAGTATAGAGATGTAGGATCTTGAACCACATCGACGGGCCACAGTGGAGAAGGTCAAGCTTCAAGTTCCTCTGCGTGCACATCGCTGAGGACCTGAAATGGTCCCTCTACACCGACAGAGTCGTGAAGAAAGGCTCAACAGGAGGCTGAAGAAATTCAGCTTTGCCCCTAAGACCCTCCACAAACTTCTACAGATGCACCATTGAGACCATTCTGTCGGGCTGTATCACCCCCTGGTATGGGCTTTCCAGAGGGTGGTGCAGTCAGTCGAATTCATCACTGCCTGCCCTCCAGAACATCTACAGCACCCGGTGTCACAGGAAGGCCAAGAAGATCATCAAGGACCTCAGCCACCCTAGCCACGGTCTGTTCACCCCGGTACCATCTAGAAGGCTGAGATGGTACAGGGGCATCAAAGCTGGGACAACAGTTCTATCTCCAGGCCATCAGACTGTTAAACAGTCATCACTAGCCATGCTCCGCCTGGTACCCTGCTCTGAACCTTGAGAACGGTCTGCTGCCCTATGAACATAGTCATTAAACACGGGTCACTTTTTAATGTTTGCATACTGTTTTATTCACTTTATATCCTGTATTCTAGTCATTGCTCATCCTATATAACTACTACTTTACACACATTTTATATTAATATACTGTCTATACACACATTTATTTATAGCTATATTTGTATTCCAGACTCTGGCATTGCTTTTTCTTTTTTTTGTGGGGGGGGGGGGGGGATTCTGTGTCTATTGTATTGCTAGCTATTACTGCACTGTTGGAGAAACATAAGCATTTCACTGCACCTGCGATAACATCTGCATATCAATCAAATTTGATTTTAGAATTGGATCCCCCTGTTGCAGGAAAAGCAAACTTGTAGGTTTAAAAAGGCTTCTAAAATTTGTAATTTTCACTTTAAAAATGGCCGACTTGATTTGCCTAAAAAACATTTATCAACCCCTACAAAATTTTTTATTATTAATGTATAATACACATTTCCTGTTTGTTGCAGGATTTATTTCCCTGCTGTGAGAAACGGGTCTGATTTTAAGATCCTATATTTGTTTAAAAGGGATTGTAAACCCCAATCTCTACCATAACTGTCAACTTCTTAGTGGATTGATATCGCTAACATGGCTAGATGGCAGTCAACCGGCATCGCTTTAACTTTTCTGTGGGGAATTCAAATAAAATATGAGTTCTCAACCGGTAACACCTGCAATTGTATAAACAGGGATTTTGTAGGCCCACTGATCAAAGTCCAAAGACAAAAAAATAAATAGGGGACTCAATTTACTGTTGAGAGTTAGAACAGTACAGTCCACAAGGTGCAATTTTGAAATTTGGTTGTGTCAGTCACTGACAGTCACTCAATTAGCCCATGTCAGCTAAATATTTTTTTTATTGGTAAGTTAGTCTAGCGGCCAGCTATCTAAACTTGTAGTAATCATGGTCGAATTACCGACCGGGGGGGCCCCATTTGGATATCATGTTAACTGCAAACATTTCTTTCTGCACCATGATAACATTTGTAGAATTTAAGGACATTTACTCAAACCTGCAGGATGAAGGGCGGGTCCATAATAGTAATAATAATAATAAACATAGGCCCCCCAAAAGACTAGGGCCGACTGCATGTGTTGGTATGAGTGTGGGTATGCAGACCAGTGATAAATTCCCACCCCATGATAAATTCAGTTTTTTGTTTTTTTTGTGGCACCCTCCCCCATCTAAGTTGCCTATCCCTGGTATAGAGTGACATGGGGATGCTTGCACTGTTGTTTCATTGTTCTGTATGTTTTTTGTTGTTGTTGTCAGTCCTGGCAGATGTTTATCTACACTACATGACCAAAATGATGTGGACGAACATCTCATTCCAAAATCTTGGGCATTAATATGGAGTTTGTCCCCTCCTTTGCTGCAATAGCAGCCTCCACTCTTCTGGGAGGGCTTTCCACTAGATGTTGGAACATTGCTGCAGGGGCTTGCTTCCATTCAGCCACAAGCATAAGTGAGGTCAGGCACACTTATGTTGGGTGATTGGCCTGGCTCGCAGTCGGCGTTCCAATTAATCACAAAGGTGTTCGATGGGTTTGAGGTCAAGGCTCTGTACAGGCCAGTCAAGTTCTTCCACACCGATCTCGACAAACCATTTCTGAATGGACCTCGCTTTGTGCACAGGGGCATTGTCATGCTGAAACAGGAAAGGGCCTTCCCCAAACTCTTTCCCCAAAGTTGGAAGCACAGAATAGTCTAGAATGTCATTGTATGCTGTATTGTTAAGATTTCCCTTGACTGGAACGAAGGGAATGTGTTTCCACTGCTCCAGAGTCCAATGGCGCCAAGCTTTTCACCACTCCAGCCGACGCTTGGCAATGCTCATGGGGATCTTAGGCTTGTGTGTGTTGCTTCCAGAGGCAGTTTGTAACTCGGTAGTGAGTGTTGCAACCGAGGACAGACTATATTTACGTGCTTCAGCACTCAACAGTCCCATTCTGTGAGCTTGTGTGGCCTACCACTTCGCGGCTGAGGTGTTGTTGCTCCTAGATGTTTCCACTTCACAATAACAGCACTCCCAGTTGACCAGGGAAGCAGGGCATAAATTTGATGAATTTACTTGTTGGAAAGGTGGCATCCTATGAGGGTGCAACATTGAAAGTCACTGAGCTCTTCACTAAGGCCATTCTACTGCCAATGCTTGTCAATGGAGATTGCATGGCTGTGTGCTAAATGTTACCCACCTGTCAACGGGTGTGGCTGAAATAGCCGACTCCTCTATTTTTTTATTCAATTAACCTTTAACTAATTTTAAGAGGTGTCCACATACTTTGTATGTATAATGTATGTCCCGTGTAAAGATGTCCTATGGAATGAGTGGAAACAGCAGGTTGTCACATTGAGGTGACTCATGAGACGGACACATACACACTGCTAGGCTTAGGCGGTATACCATATATGCATATACATACTCATACCTACTCATTCAAAGGTTTTTCTTTAGTTGTATTATTTTCTACATTGCAGAATAATAGTGAAGACATCAAAACCATGAAATAACACATATGGAATCATGTAGTAACCAAAAATATATATTTTAGATTCATCAAAGTAGTCACCCTATGCCTTGATGAAAGCTTTGCACACTTATGACATTCTCTCAAACTTCTTCATCTGTAATGCTTTCCAACAGTCTTGAAGGAGTTCCCATATGCTGAGCACTTGTTGGCTGCTTTTCCTTCACTCTGCGGCCCAACTTATCCCAAACCATCTCAATTGCGTTGAGATTGGGTGATTGTGGAGGCCAGGTCATCTGATGCAACCCTCTCCTTCTTGGTCAAATAGCCCTTACACAGCCTGGAGGTGTGTTGGGTCATTGTCCTGTTGAAAAACAAAACAAGTATAGTCCCACTAAGCGCAAACCATGTATGGTATGGCGTATCGCTGCAAAATGCTGTGGTAACCATGTCAGTTAAGTGTGCCTTGAATTCTAAGTAAATCACTGAGTGTCACCAGCAAAGCATCCACACCATCACACCTCCTCCTCCATGCTTCACGGTGGGAACCACACATGCGGAGATCATCCGTTCACCTACTCTGCATCTCACAAAGACTAGGAGGTTGGAAACAAAAAACTCAAATTTGGACTCATCAGACCGAAGGTCAGATTTCCGCCGTTCTAACGTCTATTGCTCGTGTTTCTTGGCCCAAACAAGTCTCTTCTTCTTATTGGTGTCCTTTTTAGTAGTGGTTTCTTTGCAGCATTCTTACCATGAAGGCCTGATTTCATGCAGTGTACAGTTGATTCTGAGATGTGTCTGTTACTTGAACTCTGAAGTATTTATTTGGACTGCAATCGGAGGTGCAGTTAATTCTAATGAACTTATCCTCTGTAGCAGAGGTAACTCTGGGTCTTCCTTTCCTGTGGTGGTCCTCAGTTTCAGAGCTTAATGGTTTTTGCGACTGCACTTGAAGAAACGTTCTTGAAATGTTCCTTTTTGACTGACCTTCATGTCTTAACGTAATGATGGACTGTCGTTTCTCTTTGCTTATTTAAGCTGGACTTTGTCTTTTAAAAATTATTTTACCCCTTTTTCTCCCCAATTGGTAGTTAGTTAATTTCCATTGCTGCAACTCCCGTACAGACCCGGGAGAGTTAAAGGTTGAGAGCTGACGTCCTCCGAAACACAACACAAGCCGCACTGCTTCTTGACACAACGCCCGCTTAACCCGGAAGCCAGCCGCTCCAATGTGTTGGAGGAAGAACCGTACACCTGGCAACCATGTCAGCGTGCATTGCACCCCGGCCCGTCACAGGAGTCGCTAGTGCATGATGGGACAGGAACATCCCTGCCAGCCAAACCCTCCCCTAACCCGGACGATGCTGGGCCAATTGTGCACCGCCCCATGCCTCTCCCGGTCGCAGTCGACTCTAGTGGCACAGCTAGCACTGCGATGCAGTGCCTTAGACTGCTGCGCCACTCGGGAGGCCCGGACTTGGTCTTTTACCAAATATATACCAATCCTACCTTGTCACAACACAACTGATTGGCTCTAACGCATTATGAAGGAAATACATTTCACAAATTAACTTAATTTAATATTAGTTTAATTAAAATGTGTTCCAGGTGACTACCGCATGAAGCTGGTTGAGAGAATGCCAAGGGTGTGCAAAGCTGTCATCAGGGCAAATGGTGGCTACTTTCAAATATAAAATAGATTTTGATTTGTTTAACACTTTCTTTTGGTTACTATATGATTGCATATGTGTTATTTAATAGTTTTGATGTCTTCACTATTATTCTACAATGTAGAAAATAGTAAAAATAAAGTGTGTGTGTTTGTACCGTATTTGGAAATAGCCACAGGATGGTTTTTCAATATCGTTAACCATTTCTTACATTTTAATATTTGTTGCTACTTTTGAAGTAAATACCTGCAGTCAACTTGTACAATATGTTAGAAGATAAATCAGATTGCTTTCTTTATTTCACCTGTCACATTATTTGACATTATGAAGCTTACCGTAGTTCCCCAGAACAGTTGAGCCAAATCAAATCAAATGTATTTATATAGCCCTTCGTACATCAGCTGATATCTCAAAGTGCTGTACAGAAACCCAGCCTAAAACCCCAAACAGAAAGCAATGCAGGTGTTGAAGCACGTTGGCTAGGAAAAACTCCCTAGAAAGGCCAAAACCTAGGAAGAAACCTAGAGAGCAACCAGGCTATGAGGGGTGGCCAGTCCTCTTCTGGCTGTGCCGGGTGGAGATTATAACAGAACATGGCCACGATGTTCAAATGTTCATAAATGACCAGCATGGTCAAATAATAGGTCTGGGACAGGTAGCACGTCCGGTGAACAGGTCAGGATTCCATTGCTGCAGGCAGAACAGTTGAAACTGGAGCAGCAGCACGGCCAGGTGGACTGGGGACAGCAAGGAGTCATCATGCCAGGTAGTCCTGAGGCATGGTCCTAGGACTCAGGTCCTCCGAGAGAGAGAAAGAAAGAGAGAATTAGAGAGAGCATACTTAAATTCACACAGGACACCGGTTAAGACAGGAGAAGTACTCCAGATATAACAAACTGACCCTAGCCCCCCGACACATAAACTACTGCAGCATAAATACTGGAGGCTGAGACAGGAGGGGTCAGGAGACACTGTGGCCCCATCCGATGATACCCCCAGACAGGGCCAAACAGGAAGGATATAACCCCACCCACTTTGCCAAAGCACAGACCCCACACCACTAGAGGGATATCTTCAACCACCAACTTACCATCCTGAGTCAAGGCCGAGTATAGCCCACATAGATCTCCGCCACGGCACAACCCAAGGGGGGCGCCAACCCAGACAGGAAGATCACATCAGTAACTCAACCCACTCAAGTGACGCACCCCTCCCTGGGACAGCATGAAAGAGCACCAGTAAGCTAGTGACTCAGCCCCTGTAATAGGGTTAGAGGCAGAGAATCCCAGTGGAAAGAGGGAAACCGGCCAGGCAGAGACTGCAAGGGCGGTTCGTTGCTCCAGAGCCTTTCCGTTCACCTTCACACTCCTGGCCCAGACTACACTCAATCATATGACCCACTGAAGAGATGAGTCTTCAGTAAAGACTTAAAGGTTGAGACCGAGTTTGCGTCTCTAACATGGGTAGGCAGACCATTCCATAAAAATGGAGCTCTATAGGAGAAAGCCCTGCCTCCAGCTGTTTGCTTAGACATTCTAGGGACAATTAGGAGGCCTGCGTCAGGTGACCGTAGCGTACGTGTAGGTATGTATGGCAGGACCAAATCAGAGAGATAGGTAGGAGCAAGCCCATGTAATGCTTTGTAGGTTAGCAGTAAAACCTTGAAATCAGCCCTTGCCTTGACAGGAAGACAGTGTAGGGAGGCTAGCACTGGAGTAATATGATCAATTTTTTTGGTTCTAGTCAGGATTCTAGCAACCGTATTTAACACTTACTGAAGTTTATTTGGTGC
Organism: Oncorhynchus clarkii lewisi; assembly: GCF_045791955.1. Taxonomy (NCBI): domain Eukaryota; kingdom Metazoa; phylum Chordata; class Actinopteri; order Salmoniformes; family Salmonidae; genus Oncorhynchus; species Oncorhynchus clarkii. The sequence continues at coordinate 47,314,303 of NC_092163.1, read as the reverse complement.
TTTATCCGGGTAGCCGGAAAGTAGAGCATTGCAGTAGTCTAACCTAGAAGTAACAAAAGCATGGATTAATTTTTCTGCATCATTTTTGGACAGAAAGTTTCTGATTTTTGCAATGTTACGTAGATGGAAAAAACCTGTCCTTGAAACAGTCTTGATATGTCCGTCAAAAGAGAGATCAGGGTCCAGAGTAACGCCGAGGTCCTTCAGTTTTATTTGAGACAACTGTACAACCATTAAGATCAATTGTCAGATTCAACAGAAGATCTCTTTGTTTCTTGGGACCTAAAACAAGCATCTCTGTTTTGTTCGAGTTTAAAAGTAGAAAGTTTGCAGCCATCCACTTCCTTATGTCTGAAACACAGGCTTCTAGCGAGGGCAATTTTGGGGCTTCACCATGTTTCATTGAAATGTACAGCTGTGTGTCATCCGCATAGCAGTGAAAGTTAACATTATGTTTTTGAATGACATCCCCAAAAGGTAAAATATATAGTGAAAACAATAGTGGTCCTAAAACAGAACCCTGAGGAACACTGACATTTACAGTTGATTTGTCAGAGGACAAACCATTCACAGAGACAAACTGATATCTTTCCGACAGATAAGATCTAAACCAGGCGAGAACTTGTCTGTGTAGACCAATTTGGGTTTCCAATCTCTCCAGAAGAATGTGGTGATCGATGGTATCAAAAGCAGCACTAAGGTCTAGGAGCACAAGGACAGATGCAGAGCCTCGGTCTGATGCCATTAAAAGGTAATTTATCACCTTCACAAGTGCAGTCTCAGTGCTATGATGGGGTCTAAAACCAGACTGAAGCATTTCGTATACATTGTTTGTCTTCAGGAAGTCAGTGAGTTGCTGCGCAACAGCCTTTTCTAACATTTCTGAGAAGAATGGAAGATTCGATATAGGCCGATAGTTTTTTTTTATATTTTCTGTTTCAAGGTTTGGCACACATCCGGTGGATAGAGAGCCGTTTTATTATGTTCAACATAGGAGGGTCAAGCACAGGAAGCAGCTCTTTCAGTAGTTTAGTTGGAATAGGGTCCAGTATGCAGCTTGAAGGTTTAGAGGCCATGATTATTTTCATCTTTGTGTCAAGAGATATAGTACTAAAACACTTGAGCGTCTCTCTTGATCCTAGGTCCTGGCAGAGTTATGCAGACTCAGGACAACTGAGCTCTGAAGGAATACGCAGATTTAAAGGGGAGTCCGTAATTTGCTTTCTAATAATCATGATTTTTTTTCCTCAAAGAAGTTCATGAATTTATTACTGCTGAAGTGAAAGTCATCCTCACTTGGGGAATGCTGCTTTTTAGTTAGCTTTGCGACAGTATCAAAAATAAATTTTGGATTGTTCTTATTTTCCTCAATTAAGTTGGAAAAATAGGATGATCGAGCAGCAGTAAGGGCTCTTCGATACTGCACGGTACTGTCTTTCCAAGCTAGTTGGAAGACTTCCAGTTTGGTGTGGCGCCATTTCCGTTCCAACTTTGTGGAAGCTTGCTTCAAGGCTCGGGTATTTTCTGTATACCAGGGAGCTAATTATGAGAAGTGTTTTTAGTTTTTAGGGGTGCAACTGCTTCTAGGGTATTGCGCAAGGTTAAATCGAGTTCCTCAGTTAGGTGGTTAACTGATTTTTGTCCTCTGACGTCCTTGGGTAGGCAGAGGGAGTCTGGAAGGACATAAAGGAATCCCCGTGCCGTCTGTGAATTTATAGCATGACTTTTGATGCTCCTTGGTTGGGGTCTAAGCAGATTATTTGTTGCTATTGCAAACGTAATAAAATGGTGGTCCGATAGTCCAGGATTATGAGTAAAAACATTAAGATGGCCCAGGATGCTACAAGCAGTAGCTATAAAAAGTGATTGAGTAGGCTGCATAGATTTCATGACTAGAAGCTCAAAAGATGAAAACGTCATTTTTTAAATTGAAATTTGCTATCGTAAATGTTAGCAACACCTCCGCCTTTGCGGGATGCACTGGGGATATGGTCACTAGTGTAACCAGGAGGTGAGGCCTCATTTAACACATTAAATTCATCAGGCTTAAGCCATGTTTCAGTCAGGCCAATCACATCAAGATTATGATCAGTGATTAGTTCATTGACTATAATTGCCTTTGAAGTAAGGGATCTAACATTAAGTAGCCCTATTTTGAGATGTGCGGTATCACGATCTCTTTCAATAATGACAGGAATGGAGGAGGTCTTTATCCAAGTGAGATTGCTAGGGCGAACCCCCGCCATGTTTAGTTTTGCCCAACCCAGGTCGAGGCACAGACACGGTCTCAATGGGGATAGCTGAGCTGACTACATTGACTGTGCTAGTGGCAGACTCCACTAAGCTGGCAGGCTGGCTAACAGCCTGTTGCCTGGCCTGCACCCTATTTCAATGTGGAGCTAGAGGAGTTAGAGCCCTGTCTATGTTGGTAGATAAGATGAGAGCACCCCTCCAGCTAGGATGGAGTCTGTCACTCCTCAGCAGGCCAGGCTTGGTCCTGTTTGTGGGTGAGTCCCAATTATTTACAAATTCTATCTTTCGGGAGGGGCAGAAAACAGTTTTCAACCAGCGATTGAGTTGTGAGACTGCTGTAGAGCTCATCACTCCCCCTAACTGGGAGGGGGCCAGAGACAATTATTCGATGCCGACACATCTTTCTAGCTGATTTACACGCTGAAGCTATGTTGCACTTGGTGACCTCTGACTGTTTCATCCTAACATCGTTGGTGTCGACGTGGATAACAATATCTCTATATTCTCTACACTCGCCAGTTTTAGCTTTAGCCAGCACCATCTTCAGATTAGCCTTAACGCCGGTAGCCTTGCCCCCTGGTAAACAGTGTATGATCGCTGGATGATTCGTTTCAAGTCTAATACTGCGGGTAATGGAGTCGCCAATGACTAGGGTTTTCAATTTGTCAGAGCTAATGGTGGGAAGCTTCGGCGTCTCAGACCCCGTAACTGGAAGAGTAGAGACAAGAGAAGGCTCGGCCTCCAACTCGCTGCTTAATGGGGGAAACCGGTTGAAAGTTTCTTTCGGCTGAATGAGCGACACCGGTTGAGCATTCCTACAGCATTTCCCTCCAGAAACCATGAGAAAGTTGTCCGGCTGCGGGGACCATGCGAGGGGATTTATACTGACGTTACTATCTGTATTTACCGGTGGTACAGACACTGTTTCATCCTTTCCTATACTGAAATGACCCTTGCCTAACGATTGTGTCTGAAGCTGGGCTTGCAACACAGCTATCTTCGCCGTAAGGCGATCGTTCTCCTGTATATTATGAGTACAGCGACTGCAATTAGAAGGCATCATGTTAATGTTACTACTTAGCTTCGGCAGTTGGAGGTCCTGACAAACCACGTCCAGAGTGAAAAAGTTGAATGAAAAAAAAGTTGAGTGAGGGAAAAAACAAAAATATAAACGGTAATTAAAAAGTAAAAACCGTAAAGTTGTCTGGTAGCAAAGTAAGGTTGGCAACAAAACGCACAAAGCGCACAGCAACACGTAAACAAAATGGCCAATCACGTGTTTGTTTGTAAATGGCACAACTGGAGAAAGCGGGAGTCCAGCTGTGTATTGACAGGGGTCGCATTTTATATTGAACGTCAAGTGTTTTTTTGTTTTTTTTTGCTTCAGTGGAGTGATCAGGGACATGCAACTATAATCCTCCTTCAAAGGAGTTAGCACAACTTTATGTTCATCAGATGACTGATGCATTTTGAATTTTGAATTTGGCTGGCAGCCACACAAGTTAGCTAAATAAGTTAGCTAAATATGCTTAGAATGAAAAATAAAGTATTTTTTGCAAAAAATATGGATGACCATCATATTCCTGTTTATCATGAAAAAATGTATCCAGCTACATTTCCTAATATTTTTCTTCAAATGAGAAAAGTAGGCTGGCTACACCGGGAAAAGTAGGTATCAGAGGAGAAATGTAGCTACACGTCAGTCAGAGCGCTGTCTGCTGATATGCTTGTTCGTCTTATGTTGAGCAGAAATTATAATACGAAGCATTTTAGATCTGTGTTTACGAAACGAAGCAAGATATTTCTTATGTGTTGTATCTCTTTTTTCATTCATGAAAAACAAAGAATTCTGTGTGAACGTTACCTGTAAATTTAGCTTTCTAGTTAATTAAGTGGCTTAATTAATAAGTTGATGGGGCATTATATTGTGTTGGCTTTCTGCCTTGTTTGAGGAAGCAAAGCCTGTTTAGGAATGAGTTATCTGTACAGCTGCCACTGCTATCTTTTTGATTTCCTTGCGTTTGTTTTTCTCCTCTCAGTTCTTGGCCGGTCTGCTCCTCCCCCATCTTCTCAGAGCAGAGCAGGCTGGCTTGTTGACCTAGCGCAGTCAGACTCCACACAGACACAGCGTATCTGCTGCTCCAGAGCCCGTACTTTTCATTTGAACAATGTCTCTCGTTCACATTCGCTTGTAAATGTCCAAACTCACCACAAAATGTACCTATATATATGTATTACTTTATGAGCTGGACTGCCTGTCTTTGCATTTTTTTCCCAGCTCATTAGCATATTTAGCTACCATTCTCCATGGAAATGTACTATTATTTGTGCTAATTTTGATAACAGTGTGGTAGACGCCTAATGGGTTTTTGGTTCTGTTTTTGGCGCCCCCTTATGTACTAAGCCGGTAATACAATAAATCACGGGATAAAAGAAGGACAATATGAACATCTGGATACTGCCCAACCCGACACACTGCCACCAATTTTTATACCCCACCCCGTGTGCCTCTAGGCTTCCTCTGTCTTATCTTTTCTCTTCCTATCTCATTCTCTCTCCTTTCCCCATTATCTATGTACGGTTGCCTTGGTTCCTCATCAAAGCAGCACAGATTTAGTTTGGTAATTTTTGGGGGGTGGTAATTACTACCAAGAGCTGGATATAGATGACTGAAATCACTAGAGGGAGAAATCACACACACACACACACACACACACACACACACACACACACACACACACACACACACACAAAGGAATGAGTTGCCATATCTTCTTGAGACATCTCTACTAATTCATATACAATGCTGATGTCTACGCACTTAAGAAATTAAAGCAGTCTGGCACTTACCGTTTTTGACCCATCTTGATTGTGCTTGGCCTTTGTTAATTTCCTGTTCACATTGTGACATTTTCATTGCAACAGTCTTGTAGGTCTTGTCAAACTAAGCATTTATTATTGAACCTTTTCATCCTTTTAATTCCAACCAAACGTAAACCCCTGCTGATCTAATCAAAGTGAAACATAAATATTCTTATGCCAGATCCATATCTCCATATCTGCCAAGTCGTAACACGCCCTTCAGAAATGTGTCCTTCAATCAGATTTCAATGCTTACAGAAATTCTACGTGTTTCTAAATGAATAAAGCAATGTCCCTGACCTCTGGTCGGTGTGATGTATATATGGAATGTTCTGTCTGTGGCTGTATGAAAATGGGGTCATCTGCAAGGGCACAGTGGTATGGTAATCAAGGCCAAAGCATTCCCATAAGAAGATTACTAGCCTCTGGTTTCTCCCCCGCCTGCCCCACCGTTAATACCCACGTCTCTCTGCAAAAAGGGGTTACTGTGCTTTTTAAAACAACAGGGCTGCTAATCCAGCCCACAAGCATTCACATACTATAGATTATTACTTGCAGATGTGAGAGGGGAGCACTGTTTCTCCCTCCCCCTCTCCTGCCTTCTACTCCCTGGTCAACAGTGTACAAGCGAAGGGAGTGTTTGTATAGGTGTGTGCCCTGCCCTAAGGGGTGGAGGGACCAGTGGAGTGGGACAGCAGTGCAATATGGGGAGCTATATCGGATAAACACTCCTATCGGGGACTAAATCCCCCCCTGATTCTGTATTTGGGGTGACATACAGACAATGATAAATCAGTGGTAGTTGTAGAAAACCATATTCAGAGCTCTTAGAGGTCACCTCTGATGTCACAGTACAAGTCTTCAACTGACAAAATGCAACTTGAGTAAGAAAAAAACAGTGAAAAAGCAGGTACAGTAAAAGGAAAATGCTTTGGTTTCTCGATCCATGTCCTGTGAATCTTCAAGATTCATAAAAGTATTGAATGTTGTGCTTTGATTGATACTGGGTTGAGACACAATTGTTATAGAAAGAGATGGTGGGAAATGTAAGCATTTGATAGTAATCTGAAATATAGCGAATCTAGTTGAGTTTTAGGCTATGCGGTTAGAAACAATAGCTGTGTCAGGACGGCAAGCAGTTTTTTGAATGTGCGTCTGACCGTTGAGCCCCACAGTATTTTAGCCCAGATATGGCTGCTTGCTCAGAAACAACCAATTTGATTAAGTTGACTTGGCGCACGTATTCATTGCTGTCTCCAACATACCCTTGAATGCGAGTTGCAGGGTTGTGACTAACCTTCACATGGACACCTTCACATGCTTCAGACTGTAAACACTGCAGAAGCCACATGGCTAACTGGATGTGACAGAATGTGTGTATCAGAAATGGGACAAGGTTGCGAAACCTGTGTGGGTCAGTGTATGTGTTGGTAGGGGCTAGCTCAACCAGATTCAAAGGCGCTGAAGCACAGTCAATGCCGAGTCGCAAAGACTGCCATGCAGTTGTGCCCAGCTGTCTGACCTTCCAAGGTACTTCTTCCGCACTTTCTTGTGCCCGACTCATTCTCTCTTTCACTCTTTCCCCTTTTGGTTTTCACAGACTATCTATTTTCAGAATACATATGTATGTATGTATATGGTAGGCATGTAATAATGTATTATATGTGGTCATAGGGCCTCTACATTATGACCATAACTTAATGTGGGTGGCAGTCAAAGGTAACATATGGCATCTCATATTAGCCTAGGGAGAGTGGCAGAAGCTCTTAAAGTATTGATTAATTAAAATGGCAAAGGGTGGGGATCAGTGACAACTTGACACATGTCTCTGATGTTGCTGCATGAATATAGGTCAGAAGCGATGCTTGAGTACTTGATCATGCATTCATTGCCTTCGGGGAAGAGAGTTGTGTTGGTGGCAGTGGGATGGAGAAGGAGAGCGACTCACATTGGTTTACCAGATGGAGAGACTGGTACTTGATAGCGAGACATTTTATGTCGTTTGGTTTTTTACAAACGTGGAGAAGCAGTCAAAGCAGTAGTTATTATCATTTAGTTTGACCAGTTACACAACCGAAGGGGCGTTTTGAAGTGCCACAACTGGTTTGTACACCCATTTCAGACAGTACATTTCAGACAGAAGATGTGGTAAGTTACTAGGGCTGCAGTGGTCATGACATTTTATCAGCCGGTTATTGTCATGCAAAAGCCTGCCAGTCTCACGGTAATTGACCAACTTAATTAAGACGTTTAGCATCTCCAGGCCTCCTCGCATGTTCTGAAAGAGCTGCAAAATCTGGATCCCTACAGATCAGCTGGGCTAGACAATCTCGACTGTCTCTTTCTAAAATTATCCGGCAAAATTGTTGCTACCCCTATTGCTAGCTTGTTCAACCTCTCTTTCGTATTGTCTGAGATCCCCAAAGATTGGAAAGCTGCCGCTGTCACCCCCCTCTTCAAAGGGGGAGAGCCTCTAGACCCAAACTGTTACAGACCTATATCCATTCTGCCCTGCCTTTCTAAAGTCTTTGAAGTTAACAAACAGATCACCGACCATTTCGAATCCCACCGTACCTTCTCCACTATGCAATCTGGTTTCCGAGCTGGTCATGGGTGCACCTCAGCCACTCTCAAGGTCCTAAACAATATCATAACCGCCATAGATAAAAGACAGTACTGTGCAGCCGTTTTTATCAACCTGGCAAAGGCTTTCGACTCTGTCAATCACCGCATTCTTATCGGCAGACTCAATTGCCTTGGTTTCTCAAATGACTGCCTCGCCTGGTTCGCCAACTATTTCTCAGAGTTCAGTGTGTCAAATTGAAGGCCTGTTGTCCGGACCTCTGGCAGTCTCTATGGGGGTGCCACAGGGTTCAATTCTCAGGGCTACTCTTTTCTCTGTATATATCAATGATATCGCTCTTGCTTCTGGTGATTCTCTGATCGACCTCTACGCAGACGACTCCATTCTGTATACATCTGGCCCTTCCTTGGACACTGTGTTAACAAACCTCCAAACGAGCTTCAATGCCATGCAACTCTCCTTCCGTGGCCTCCAACTGCTCCTAAATGCTAGTTAAACTAAATGCATGCTCTTCAACCGATTGCTGCCCGCCCGCCTAGCATCACAACTCTGGACGGTTCTGACTTAGAATATGTGGACAACTACAAATACCTAGGTGTCTGGTTAGACTGTAAACTCTCCTTCCAGACTCACATTAAGCATCTCCAATCCAAAATGAAATCTAGAATCCGCTTCCTATTTCGCAACAAAGCCTCCTTCACTCATGCTGCCAAATATAACCTCGTAAAACTGACTATCCTACCGATCCTTGACTACTGCGATGTCATTTACAAAATAGCCTCCAACACACTACTCAGCAAATTGGATGCAGTCTATCACAGTGCCATCCGTCTCAGCTCTCACCTATCTCAGCTCACTGGTCTGAATTGAATCTGGTCAAATCTGGTCAAATATGTCAAATGTAGTTTTGATTTAGAATGGCCCATATTCAAATGCACTCAATAGCGAATGGAGGCAGTGTGCTTTCCCTCTAGTCTGTTTTTCAAAGATGCCTGGTAGGCTACTTCGGTTTTATAGCGGAGCTGTGCTTAGTATGAGCAGCTGAGAAATAAATATAGGAACACTTATTGGATCAACCACTGTTTGAGGAGCATGCTCTCACTGCTCGACAGGTGATCTTCCGCCCAAACTCTGTATGCCATGGTCTCTTCAACTCTGTTCCTGCAGCTGCCCAGTGCTTCATTTGGGAAACCAAGTTACATTTGTTGGTGAACATAGATATTAACATGTTTTCGCAAACAAAACATATTTCACTAAACTGTTGACAGCCTGTCTATCTGCTCGAGAAAGGAATAAAGGAGAGAGAGGAGTTGATGGAAATGCATGGTGGTGAGATATTCTGTATGGCTAAAGGTAACGTGTCACCTAATTAATTATGAAAATATAAAGAATTTCCTATTACTAGGCTATTCAAAATCAAATACAAATTCACTAATTGTAGGCTACCTGTAAGCTGCTCTGAAAAATCGATGAATCAACATTCGGGCTCGCCCAGGGCTCTCTCCCAGAATCATGGATAACATTTTTGGAGTATAGCATAAGGTAACCAGTCCATCCAGTATGCATCATAATAATAATAATAATAATAATACAGTCCACACTCAAAAGTAATTACTCTAATTTGTTTAATTTTGGAGTAGAGGCTAGAATAGACCAATTATGTACCAAATACATCTTAAATCAGTTTTATGTTTTTCTGCCGTGGTTAATATGCGGTAGGCTATGTAGCACAATCGTAATTTTACTTCAGGGTTTTGCATGAGCTCTAAAATGGGTATTTTGAATGAATCATCACCTTAGAAAGCTCTGTCCATTTCATTAAGCTTTGAAACAACATCCACCATGACAATGTTTTACACTCAGTTTCAACCTGCTGTTGAAGTTCTTTCTTCAACTTGATCATCACTGTGAGATTAGTTTTTTAAAAGCACTATACTGTTTTTGATGTGTTTGTGATTTTCCATTGCATTTGCATTGATGTCAGAGTGGCTAGAGGAACAATAGAGCCCTGAGTACCAGGCCACGAGGGCCTGATGATCATTAGCAAGTTGGGTATTATCAAGGCATGTCAAGAGTGCATAAAAGGAGATTACTGTGACTCAATAGTCACGTGGAATTTTACTGTGGTCAAATTGAGAGGGGTGGGGATGGTGTTAAACCATGGGGGCTGTTTCCAGTTCAAATTAGGGAACAATGGAAGTGTTAATGAATTTACCTTGAAAAAAGCAGACAACCATACACAGACACATATCTGATACCTGTATTTTTGGTTACAGAGCCTGTGAAAATGCAGTAATCATGACTAGTGCCTTCAGAGAGCATTCACTCCCCTAGACTTTTTACATATTTTGTTGTTACAAAGTGTGATTTAAATGGATTTAATTGTAATGTTGTGTCAATGATCTACACACAAAAAAATAACATTTGTATAATTTTTTTAAATTAAAAAACACTTTCTGTTTCTTTTTAATCCTGAAAAACTCCCCAGTCCTTAACGATTACAAGCATAACCATAACATTTATTGATTTATTTAACTAGGCAAGTCGGTTAAGAACAAATTCTTATCTACAATGACAGCCTACTTGTAAAGCCCCCCGAGCCAAACCCTCCCCTAACCCAGACGACACTGGGCCAATAACTATGATGCAGCCGCCACTATGCTTGAAAATATGGAGAGTGGTACTCGTTAATGTGTTATGTTGTTTGGGGCAAATCCAATACAACACATTGTATTCAGGACAAAAAGTGAATTGCTTTTCCACATTTTGTGCAGTATTACTTTAGTGCCTTGTTGCAAACATGATGCATGTTTTGGATATTTTTATTCTGTACATTCTTCCTTCTTTTCACTCTAATATTAGGTTAGTATTGTGGAGTAACTACAATGTTGTTGATCCATCCTCAGTTTTCTCCTATCACAACCATTAAACTCCTGATTTTAAATGTTTTTTTTTGTCATTCTGAACTTTATCCAGAATGTTATATTTCCTTTTGTGCGACTCGAGCCATTTCCCCTCCAGCTGTTCCATTCTCCATGTAGCCTGCTGCTACAGGTAACTGCCAAAATAAAGGAAACGCCAACAATCTCTTAATAGTCCGTTGGGCTGCCAGAACCGCTTCAATGCGCCTTGGCATAGATTCTACAAGTGTCTGGAACTTCCTGTGTGGAAGCACCCCATGCTTTCACTATAAGATTTTTTTCTTTAACGAATCTAAGGCGAAATATTTACGTCTCCCAGACCATGCCCAAATACCCTTAATTTGCATGAAGAAGAGACGCCGATACAGGGGCTGCAGATTCGAGTGCTTGGTGAGAATTCGTCGGCGAGTGGATAATCCACTTTTACCATCCATCCTACTGGCAAATGTGCAATCAATGGAGAATAAACTGGATGATCTCTGTTCGAGACTATCCTACCAACGGGACATTAACTGTAATATCTTATGTTTCACGTCCTCGTTCAGTTGTAGCTGAACGGGGACATAGATAATAGACAGTTATCGACAGAACAGCACACCTTTGGTAAGATGATGGGTGGTGGTCTGTCTATTTGTTGATAACAGCTAGTGCGTAATCTCTAATATTAAGGAAGTCTCAAGGTTAAATACCTCATGATAAACTGTAGACCACACTATTTAACAAGAGTTTATCTATATTTTTCGTAGCTGTCTATTTAACACTACAAACCGATGCAGGCACTAAGACCGCACTCAGCGAGCTGTATAAGTCCATAAGCAAACGAGAATGCTCACCCAGAAGCGGCACTCCTAGTGGCCAGGGACTTTAATGCAGTAAAACTTTAAATTAATTTAACCTAATTTCTACCAAGATGTCACATGTGCAACTGGAGGAAAAAACCTTCTAGACCAACTTTACTCCACACACAGAGATGCGTACAAAGGGTGAGGTTTTTTTGTCGCCTGAGTAGCCTCGTTTCACTGCCTAAAATGAAACCATGTAATGTCAAATAATTAACATCCAATCACATTAACCATTACGGGAATTCCACTAATGGTCCGTATGTAGCCAAATGTAGCTGCTCCTCATGTTGGTATCTGTGCTGATGGAGCAAAAGCCATGACATGGAGACATAGTGGAGTTTCAACGTGCGGGCAAGCAGTTGCTCCCGTCGCCACTTGGGTACACTGCAGCATCCTTGCTGCCAAGGGAATGCCTCACGATAGATGTTTTGGACACTACAGTGAAAATGGTTAACTTTGTTAAAGCAAGGCCCCTGAACTCTCGCTTATTTTCTGCTCTATGCAATGATATGGGCAGCGACCATGTAACGCTTTTACAACATACAGAAGTACGCTGGTTATCAAGGGGCAAAGTATTGACATGTTTTTTTTAAATTGAGAGACGAGCTTAAAGTTTTCTTTATTGACCATCATTTTCACTTGTCTGATCACTTGCATGATGACGAGTTTCTCACAAGACTGGCCTATCTGGTGTTTTTTTTCTCACCTAAATGATCTGAATCTAGGATTACATGGACTCTCCGCAACTACAGTTGAAGTCGGAAGTTTATATACACCTTAGCCAAATGCATTTAATCTCAGTTTTTCACAATTCCTGACATTCAATCCTAGTAAAAATTCCCTGTCTTAGGTCAGTGAGGATCACCACTTTATTTTAAGAATGTGAAATGTCAGAATAATAGTAGAGAGAGGTTTTATTTCTTTCATCACATTCCCAGTGGGTCAGAAGTTCACACTTTGTTGTCCTTAAGCCATTTTTCCACAACTTTGGAAGTATGCTTGGGGTCATTGTCCATTTAGAAGACCCATTTGCGACCAGGCTTTAACTTCTTGACTGATGTCTTGAGATGTTGCTTCAATATATCCACATAATTTTTCTTTCTCATGATGCCATCTATTTTGTGAAGTGCACCAGTCCCTCCTGCAACAATGCACCCCCACAACATGATGCTGCAACCCCCGTGCTTCACGGTTGGGATAGTGTTCTTCAGCTTGCAAGTGTCCCCCTTTTTCCTCCAAACATAACAATGGTCATTATGGCCAAACAGTTCTATTTTTGTTTCATCAGACCAGAGGACATTTCTCCAAAAAGTACGATCTTTGTCCCCATGTGGAGTCGCAAACCACAGTCTGGATTTTTTAATGGTGGTTTTGGAGCAGTGGCTTCTTCCTTGCTGAGCGGCCTTTCAGGTTATGTTGGACTCGTTTTACTGTGGATATAGATACTTTTGTACCTGTTTCCTCCGGCATCTTCACAAGGTCCTTTGCTGTTGTTCTGGGATTCATTTGCGCTTTTCGCACCAAAGTCCGTTCATCTCTAGGAGACAGAACGCGTCTCCTTTCTGAGCGGTATGACGGCTGCGTGGTTCCATGGTGTTTATACTGGCGTACTATTGTTTGTACAGATGAACGTGATACCTTCAGGTGTTTGGAAATTGCTCCCAAGGATGAGTCAGACTTGTGGAGGTCTACAATTATTTTCTGAATTCTTGGCTGATTTCTTTTGATTTTCCCATGATGTCAAGCAAAGAGGCAGTGAGTTTGAAGGTAGGCCTTGAAATACATCCACAGGTACACCTCCAATTGACTCAAATTATGTCAATTAGCCTATCAGAAGCTTCTAAAGCCATGACATCATTTTCTGGAATTTTCCAAGCTGTTTAAAGGCACAGTCATCTTGGTGTATGTAAACTTCTGACCCACTGGAATTGTGATACAGTAAATTATAAGTGAAATTATCTGTCTGTAAACAATTGTTGGAAAAATTACTCGTGTCATGCACAAAGTAGATGTCCTAACCAACTTGCCAAAACTATAGTCTGTTAACAAGAAATTTGTGGAGTGGTTGAAAATGAGTTTTAATGACTCCAACCTAAGTGTATGTAAACTTCCAACTTCAATTGTATATTCAATGTGTGGTACAAAATTGAGGCTAAGATTAAGAAGTTGGATCTCTTCTCTGTCTGCATTAACATGGACAACCTACAGGTCTTTCCATCATTGAATATTTTTTTTTGTGTGCAAATGAACTCAAGCTTACGGACAATGTCAAATGTGATATAGCGAAGCACCTGAGTGAGTTGGGTGTGCGATTACGCAGGTACTTTCCCGAAATGGATGACAAACAACTGGATTCATTATCCCTTTCATGCTCTGCCTCCAATCCACTTACCGATATCTGAACAAGAAAGCCTCATCGAAATTGCATCAAGCGGTTCTGTGAAAATTGAATTTAATTCAGAAACCACTGACAGATTTCTGGATGGGGTGCGCTCAGAGTATTCTGCCTTGGCAAATCATGCTTTTAAGACACTGATGCCCTTTGCAACCACGTACCTGTGTGAGTGGTTTCTCGGCACTCACTAGCATGAAAAATAAATACAGGCACAGACTGTGTGTGGAAAATGATTTAAGACTGAGACTCTCCAATACAACCCAACATTGCAGAGTTATGTGCATGCATTCAAGCACACCCTTCTCATTAACCTGTGGTGAGTTATTCACAATTTTGGAAGAACAAATAAGGTTTTATATGTAAGGTGGCTAAATAAAGAACAAAATGATTGATTATTATTGTTTGTGCCCTGGTCCTATAAGAGCTCTTTGTCACTTCTCACGAGCCGGGTTGTGACAAAAACTCACATTTATTAAACATAAGAATGAATGTATCTTATAGTGTGTGTGGCAGGCTTACAATGATGGCAAAAAAACAACATTTGAGAGTGAGCTGACCCTGGTGCTAGAGGGGGTACGCAGCTGGAGGTTGAATGTTTGAAGGGGTAAGGGACTATAAAAAGTTTGGGAACCACTTACCTACAACTATGAGACAGCCAATAGGGAGGAGGTCAGAGACCTGGCAATGTGGTACCAGGACAAAAACCTCTCCCTCAATGTGAGCAAGACAAGGAGGTGATTATGGACAACAGGAAAAGGAGGGCCGAGCACACCCACATTCACATCGGCAGGTTGTAGTGGAGCCGGTTGAGTACTTCAAGATCCTTGGTGTCCACATCTCTAACAAACTATTATGGGCCAAACACACCAAGACAGTCATGAAGAGGGCACGACAATGCATATTCTGCTTCAGACTGGAAAGATTTGGCATGGGTCCTCAGATCCTCAAAGAATTGTACAGCTGCACAATCGAGAGCATCCACACTGGTTGCATCACTGTTTGGTATGGCAACAACTGACATCCGACCGACCGCAAGGCGCTACAAAGGTTAGTGTGTGCATCCCAGTACATCACTACAAAAAAACTGCATTGTTGGTTAAGGGCTTGTAAGTAAGCATTTCACGGGAAGGTCTACACCTGTTGTATTCGGCGCATGTTGTATCCCTCATTTACTCAAGTGTTTCCTTTATTTTGGCACTTACTTGTAGAATTGACGGAGAAGTATTTCTCAAGTCGCAACAAAATGGAATTTAACATTACAGATAAAGTTCAGAATGACGCAATTTCATGTGTACAACATCTAAAGACCTGCATCACTATACTGAGAGCTTTTAAAGGATGTATTTGGGTATTTTTGGAGCATTTGTTCATGTTTTTCTGGGTCCCCATACTAAAAAACTAGGATGAGGAAGTTATTTGCTGTTTGGGGTAGTTTCTTAAAAACATGTGAAATCACAAAAAAGTTGTCAGGACCGTTCTGTATCATCCCATACATTTTTTTTACTTGGTTGTTTTTTTTACTTGGTTCTCTTTTAAAACAGTAACAGAGTATTTATTTACCACGTAAACATTTGGCTGTTTGGAAAGCCATTTTTCCACAACTTTGGAAAAACACATTGCCCAATAATTATTTTCAGGCAACGTACCAAAAATCCTATGTGAATTATACCTTGTCGGCATTCATCTTTTATATTGACATTTTTTTTGCCGGGAAGCGCAAGAGGAATTCAACTTTGACCCTGTTGTTGTGATCATTGTCATGGTAACCTGAGTGACTACACTGCTTTCATTTCTTCACATTAACAACAGTAATGGCCTAAATTCAAAGGCAAAGATGTTAGTCGTGTGTGTGATTTGTCACATGTGCAACCGGAGGAAAAAACCCTCTAGACCACCTTTACTCTACATACAAAGATACGTACAATGCTCTTCCTCGCCCTCCATTTGGCAAATCTGACCATAATTATATATTCCGGATTCCTGCTTACAAGCAAAAACTCATCCCACAGTAATTTTAGAATGCATTGTTTGGAATTATAATGACCCAACCGAAGCCGGGCGGAGTTTCCACTTTGACGCCTCGCTCAATTAGAGCATGTCTTTTTTTGTGTTTTATTGCTGGCACTGTACAGATGTAGAATCTTAAATTGAGCCAGTTTGCTACAGGAAATGTGGATTATAAGTAATGGCCAATCATTTTTCATTTGGGCAAATCAAGTCTGACATTTTAAAGTGGAAGCTACAAACTTAGAAGCCTTTTAAAAATCTTGAATACACTACAAGTTTGCATTTCCTGCAGTGCAGGAAAAGTTGCCGCAACCAGAGTGATCAAATTAAGATCCCACATCTGGAGTCACACAAGAAAAATGTTGTCATTATTCAACTCACATTGGCAAGCACTATAGCCTCTTTGCCTGACCATATTGCTTCACTCTGGGAGATGTCGCCAGTATCAGAGGCTAGCAAGCACCTAAATACAACAGTTGCACTGGTCATTTGCAATGGCTTGCCATTACATTAGCTCATTGGCATGTCACGGTGACATCCAGCTAATACTACAAGTTATTTCTCCCTCACCCGTCGAAATTAGCAACTTTATTTTACTAGTGCCATGCTGCTGTTTCCAGCTAGCCAGCATAAACTAGCAGGGCTCATCAGGATGACAGAATCCATTAACTTCCACTCAACTCTCGCTGTGCGACATACTTTGTCAATTTGTGTACCAGTTGTGTCCGTATAGCCTCTCCCTGCTAGTATACAGTCACTGCTCTCACTCTACTTTTTTCACCCGCCTGCTTCTGGTAAGTTTTTTTGCTTATACTTGTAAATAATTTGTAAATAATTACCTTGTAATGTCTTAATTTTCCTGAATAAAAAGTTGGCTACAGTTAGATACACTACATGACCAAAAGTATGTGGACACCTGCTCATTGAACATCTCATTACAAAATCATGGGCATTAACTTCTTATGGCTGCAGGGGCAGTATTGAGTAGCAGTCCCAGTTGCTCGTATATGCATATTATTATTAGTATTGGATAGAAAACACTCTGACGTTTCTAAAACTGTTTTAATGATGTCTGTGATTATAACAGAACTCATATGGGAGGCAAAAACCTGAGAAGATATCCAAAAAGGAAGTGAGAAATCTGAGGTTGGTCGATTTTCAACCCAGCCCCTATTGAATACACAGTGGGATATTGGTTATGTTGAACTTCCTAAGGCTTCCACTAGATGTCAACAGTCTTTAGAAACTTGAATGAGGCTTCTACTGTGATGTGGGGCTGGATGAGATCTCTTTGAGTCAGTGGTCTGGCAGAGAGCCAGGTCCTGGTCATGCGCATTACACATGAAAGCGACCTGCGTTCCATGGCTTTTCTACAGACAATGGAATTCTCCAGTTGGAACGTTATTGAAGATTTATGATAAAAACATCCTAAAGATTGATTCTATACTTAGTTTGAAATGTTTCTATGACCTGTAATATAACTTTTTGTAGTTTTCGTCCGACATTCGGGTGGAACTGTACGAGCGTTTGGATTTGTGTACCTAACTCCCTAACAAAAGTAACTTACTTGGACATAAATAATGGACATTATCGAACAAATCAAACATTTATTGTGGAACTAGGATTCCTGGGAGTGCATTCTGATGAAGATCATCAAAGGTAAGGGTATATTTATAATGTTATTTCTGATTTCTGTTGACTCCTCTCTTTGGCTGGAAAAATTGCTGTTTTTTTCTGTGTGTTGGTGGTCACCTAACATAAACGTTTGTGGTCCTTTTAGCTGTAAAGCCTATTTGAAATTGGAATGTGGTGGGATTAACAACAAGATTACCTTTAAAACGGTATAAGATACATACATGTATGTTTGAGGAATTTTAATTATGAGATTTCTGTTATTTTGAATTTGGCGCCCTGCACTTTCACTGGCCGTTGTCATATCGATTGCAGCCCTAAGAAGTTTTAATATGGAGTTGGTGCCCCCCTTTCTGCCATAACAGCCTCAACTCTTCTGGGAAGGCTCTCCACTAGATGTTGGAACATTGTTGTAAGGACTTGCTTCCATTTAGCCATGAGAATTAGTGATGTCTGGCACAGATGTTGGTCGATTAGACCTGGATCGCAGTCGGCATTCCAATTAATCCCAAAAGTGTTCAATGGGGTTGAGGTCAGGGCTCTGTGCATACCAGTTAAGTTCTTCCACACCGATCTCGATAAACCATTTCTGTATGGACCTGGCTGTGTGCACCGGGTCATTGTCATGCTGAAATAGGAAAGGGCCTTCCCCAAACTGTTGCCACAAAGTTGGAAGCACAGAAACGTCTAGAATGTCATTGTATGCTGTAGCGTTAAGATTTCCCTTCATTGGAACTAAGGGGCCTAGCCTGAACCATGAAATACAGCCCCATACCATTATTTCTCCTCCATCAAACTTTACAGTTGGCACTATGCAGATAGCGTTATCCTGGCATCCGCCAAATCCAAACGGACTGCCAGATGTTGAAGCGTGATTCATCACTCCAGAGAACGCGTTTCCACTGCTCCAGAGTCCAATTTATTTAACTAGTCAGTTAAGAACAAATTATTATTTACAATGACGGCCTACCAAAAGGCAAAAGGCCTCCTATGGGTCAGGGGCTAGGATTAAAAATAAAATATATATATAAATATATAGGACAGAACACCACAACACTACATAAAGAGAGACCTATGACAACAACAGCATGCCAGCAACACATGGCAACACAACATGGTAGCAACACAACATGGCAGCAGCACAACATGGTACCAGCACATAACATGGTACAAACATTATTAGGCACAGACAACAGCACAAAGGGCAAGAAGGTAGAGACAACAATACATCATGCGACGCAGCCACAACTGTCAGTAAGAGGCCGCGTGCTTTACACCATTCAAGCCCACGCTTGGCATTGCGCATGGTGATCTTAGGCTTGTGTGTGGCTGCTCGGCGATGGAAACCCATTTCATGAAGCTCCCAAAGAACAGTTCATGTACTGACGTTGCTCACAGTGGCAGTTTGTAACTCGGTAGTGAGTGTTGCAACCAAGGACAGACAATTTTTACGCGCTACGCGCTTCTGTGAGCTTATGTAGCCTGCAACTTCGGACTGAGCCTAGACGTTTCCACTTCACAAGAACAGCCATTAAAGTTTACCAGGGCAGTTCTAGCAGGGCAGACATTTTACAAACTGACTTGTTGGCCATTCTACTGCCAATGTTTGTCAATGGAGATTGCATGGCCGTGTGCTCGGTTTTATATATCTGTCAGCAACAGGTGTGACTGAAATAGCTGAATCCACTTATTTGAAGGGGTGTCCACATACTTTTGTGTATATATATATTGTATGTTCTAGTAATTATATGATCTGGCTAGCCAGCTAGATAGCTAACAAGCTAACTTTTAGCACCAAACCAAAATATTGTTGTCTAGAAAGTTGCTTTTAGTTGCCTGGCTTGCTAGATAATCACCACTGTGACCCTGCTGGTCATCAATGAACATTTGAACATCATGAAGAACTATCTAGCCTTAATGGCCATGTACTCTTATCTCCACCGCCACAGCCAGAAGAGGACTGGCCACCCCTCAGAGCCTGGTTATTCTCTAGGTTTCTTTCTAGGTTCTTGCCTTTCTAGGGAGCTTTTCCTAGCCACCGTGCTTCTACATCTGCATTGCTTGCTCTGTGGGGTTTTAGGCTGGGTTTCTGTATAAACACTTTCTGACATATGCTGATGTAAAAAGGGCTTTATGCCAATCAATCAAATCTATTTATATCTTAAATAATTGTTAACTGGTACAGCTCATAATGCATAAAAATGCCGCCTCTGCATTATATTAAGCCGTAGGCAGAACTTTACCAAAATTATTACTAGGTCTACTAGGCGGAAATAAACTAAATAACTTTGCTATCAGCAATATGTTTTGGATATAAAGAGAAGACTGAAAAAAGTTGGTAAAGTTGTCGGAAATACGTCTTAGTATGAAAGGGATATACACTGAATGTACAAAACATCAGGAATACCTGCCTCAATTCGTCGGGGCATGAACTCTACATGGTGTCAAGCCTTTCACAGGGATGCTGGCCCATGTGTCAAGTTGGCTGGATGTCCTTTGGGTGTTGGAACATTGTTGATACACAAGGGAAACTGTTGTGTGAAAAACCCAGCAGAGTTGAAGTTCTTGACACACTCAAACCGGTGTGCCTGGAAAATACTACCATACCCCATTCAAAGGCACTTAAATCTTTTGTCTTGCCCATTCACCTCAATGGCACACGTACACAATTAATGTCTCAATTGTCTCAAGGCTTAAAAATCCTTATTTTTAAGCAGTCTCCTCCCCTTCATCTACACTGATTCTGGCCCTTCTTTGAACCTCCAGACGAGCTTCAATGCCATACAACTCTCCATCCGTGGCCCCCAACTGCTCTTAAATGCAAGTAAAACTAAATGCATGCTATTCAACCGATCGCTGTCCGCACCTTCCCGCCCGCCCGCCCAGTATCATTACTCTGGCTGGTTCTGACTTAGAATATGTGGACAACTACAAATACCTAGGTGCCTGGTTAGACTGTAAACTCTCCTTCCAGACTCTCATTAAGCATCTCTAATCCAAAATTAAATCTAGAATTGGCTTCCTATTTTGCAACAAAGCCTCCTTCACTCATGCTGCCAAACATACCCTTGTAAAACTGACTATCCTACCGATCCTTGACTTCGGCGATGTAATTTACAAAATAGCCTCCAACACTCTACTCAGCAAATTGGATGCAGTCTATCACAGTGCCATCCGTTTTCTCACCAAAACCCCATATACTACCCACCACTGTGACCTGTATGCTCTCCTTGGCTAACCCTCGCTTCATATTCATTGCCAAACCCACTGGCTCCATGTCATCTATGAGTCTTTGCTAGGTAAAGCTCCTCCTTATCTCAGCTCACTGGTCACCATAGCAGCACCCACCCGTAGCACGTGCTCCAGCAGGTAATTTCACTGGTCACCCCCGAAGCCAATTTCTCATTTGGCCGTCTTTCCTTCCAGTTCTCTGCTGCCAATGACTGGAACTAATTGCAAAAATCACTGAAGCTGGAGTCTCATATCTCCCTCACTAACTTTAAGCATCAGCTGTCAGAGCAGCTCACAGATCATTGCACCTGTACATAGCCCATCTGTAAATAGCCCATCCAACTACCTCATCCCCATATTGTTATTTTTTTTCTCTCCTTTGCACCCCACTATCTCTACTTGCACATTCATCTTCTGCACATCTATCACTCCAGTGTTTAATTGCTAAATTGTAATTACTTTGCCACCATGGCCTATTTATTGCCTTACCTCCCTTATCTTACCTCATTTGCACACACTGTATATAGATTTTTTTTTCCTATTGTGTTATTGACTATGTTTGTTTATTCCATGTGTAACTCTGTGTTGTTGTTTGTGTTGCTTTGCTTTATCTTGGCCAGGTTGCAGTTGTAAATGAGAACTTGTTCTCAACTGGCCCACTTGGTTAAATAAAGGTGAAATATATATATATATTTTAAAAGTGGATTTAACATGCGACACCAATAAGGGATGATAGCTTTCATCTGTATTCACGTGGCCAGTCTGTCATGTAAAGAGCAGGTGTTCCTAATGTTTGTACACTCAGTGTAAGTCTTTAGGTGGCCTTTGTTTTTCCATGTTATCTACCCCCTACCCCTTTCAGATATACAAAAAGCTGGTAAAAAAAAAAAGGGAACGGGAAACGTGTGAAGCGAGGCAAAGCAACATTCAGGAGTTTTGGGGGGGGGGGTCTTTTCCTCTCAGGGTTCAGCTGGATACTGGCTTGATGGGTCAGCCAGAAGGCCACATGCCAGCTAGCTCCTGTGTCTTGTAAGTTGGGTTCCTGGTCAAAGGTCTTGACTTGTCATGACCAGGGTGAACCTTTTTAGTTTTTAATTACATGCTTCAGATTGGAGACGGATGGTGGTATCACCCTTTAGTTTATTGACGAGGCAGAAGACTGTTGGGCATTAGTTACTGGTAGAGAGATACACGAGCTTCGTGTTCAAAGGGTACCCATAGGTTGTTGTTGTGATTTCGTCCCCCCCCGAAATGGTCTAAATCCAGAAAGCTCACACTCTGTTGACATGTTCAGGCTGAGGCAAGGTGTGCTGGTCATGTTTCCCAATTAGCTTACAGATGGTATAGGTTATGTAATGTTTTTGTATTGACTTTACTTAAACAGGAAATGTATAGAAGATATTGATCAGCTGAGCAGTGTGGTGTTAAATTAAATGAGCTGACTGATGCTGCAGGCTATGTCACTTCTTTGCCTAAGAAAGCACAAAGAGGAGGAAATGAAATCTTCAAAGATAAATTGCAAACCACTGTTAAAAGATGGCATTTCCATATCCTTGTGCAATGGTTCCTCGACCTGTCTATCTTGGACGTGATGGAAATGTATCAGCTGTGAAAACATTATAGCCTGAGCTATCAGCAACGTCCGTACCAAGAAGTGATTGTGTCAGCATTGAATATGCTACATTTCTATAAATTCTGATGCCAGCAGGATGCCTACTGCCTCACCTATTGGGGAAAAATCGTAAATGTGCATTCTTCATGAATTTGCCATCGTGACTTATCCATCTCTGTCTTTGTTAACAGGATTCTTACCCTCCATCTTCCCTTATCTCTGGTGATTCAACGTGGTATAATGTGATGCAGGAAAATCAGTGGCGCCAGTGAGATAAAGCATGGGATTGCCCCCCAGAGACAGGAACCACACTCCTATTCCTGAGGTTGAGGTCCCTGGCCCCAGAGGGCCACATGATAGACGGCTAGAAGCTAGCTCTGAGGTGAGTGGACTCATTATGACTATTTGGTCTGTGTCACTGATATCTGCAGTGCTAGGGAATTGACTGTTAAAAAATAATACACTTTACAGTTTCTATTAAGTTAGATTTCGTATAGTTGTTGAGGTATTACACTGAAGCCCCTGCTGGTGATTGTCACCATCCAATGAGCAGCGCCTCATCAATATCGGTCAATATTGGGGACGTACAGGTAACAGCCAAACATGGTTTTAGAGATTCTCTGGTACTTTTGTATGCTTTTTAGCCAGTAGTTCTGAAAGTAGCACTCTCGAGCCAAAAGTGATCCCCAAAAATTGAGTACTACGTCTCTCCCTCTCTGCTGTGTGTGCATGATGTGCCTCTTGCTAGCTGTCACTCAAATGGCGAGGGGCAGAAGCTCATTGGTTGAACTCTAATTACTATGGGGCTGGCCGACGTGGGGGGAAATGTAGGGAAAATGGCGCAGCACAGCTTCCAGAAAGAAGTCGCTTTCAAACTAGGGATTTTGTGGCTAATTGAGGTAAAACAGTAATTCTGCTCATAGATTATGCACAAAGTATGAACTACACATTGACACATCCAGCCCAAAGCAAAAGGTTTAAAAAATATTTTGTAGTTGCCAAAGTTCCAGAGCATGTCTAATAGGGTTGTAACGGTTTTCTTCGTGAGAAGGAGAGTCGGACCAAAATGCGGCGTGTAGATTGCGATCCATGTTTATTAAACAAACGTAAAACACGAATCAAAATACAAACACTACAAAATAATAAACGTAATGACCGTAACGAAAACCTAAAACAGCCTATCTGGTGAAAAACACATAGACAGGAACAATCACCCACAAACACACAGTGAAACCCAGGCTACCTAAATATGGTTCCCAATCAGAGACAATGACGAACACCTGCCTCTGATTGAGAACCATATCAGGCCGAACATAGAACTGGACAAACTAGACATGTAACATAGAATGCCCACTCAGATCACACCCTGACCAACCAAAACATAGAAAATACAAAGTAAACTATGGTCAGGGCGTGACAGTACCCCCCCCCCCAAGGTGCGGACTCCGGCCGCAAAACCTGAACCTATAGGGGAGGGTCTGGGTGGGCATCTGTCCGCGGTGGCGGCTCTGGCGCTGGACGTGGACCCCACTCCATGACAGTTTTAATCCCCCTCCTAAACGTCCCTAAATAGGTTACCCACCACAATGATAACATGGGACAGAGGGACAGCTCGGGACAGAGGTAACTCGGGACAGATGGGTAGCTCAGCACTGAGAGGAAGCTCAGCACTGAGAAGAAGCTCAGCACTGAGAGGAAGCCCAGGCAGGTTGTAGAAACTACCAGAACCTGGCTGGCTGGCGGTTTCAGCAGATCCTGGTCGACTGGCGGATCTGGGAGAATCTGGTCGACTGGCGGATCTGGGAGAATCTGGTCGACTGGCGGATCTGGGAGAATCTGGTCGACTGGCGGATCTGAGAGAGTCTGGACGACTGGCAGATCTGAGAGAGTCTGGACGACTGGCAGATCTGGAAGAGTCTGGTCGACTGGCAGATCTGGAAGAGTCTGGACGACTGGCAGATCTGGAAGAGTCTGGACGACTGGCAGATCTGGAAGAGTCTGGTCGACTGGCAGATCTGGAAGAGTCTGGTCGACTGGCAGATCTGGAAGAGTCTGGTCGACTGGCAGATCTGGAAGAGTCTGGACGACTGGCAGATCTGGAAGAGTCTGGACGACTGGCAGATCTGGAAGAGTCTGGACGACTGGCAGATCTGGAAGAGTCTGGACGACTGGCAGCTCTGGCTGCTCCATGCTGACTGGCTGCTCCATGATGACTGGTAGCTCTGGCTGCTCCATGCTGACTGGCTGCTCCATGCTGACTGGCAGTTCTGGCTGCTCCATGCTGACTGGCTGCTCCATGCTGACTGGCAGCTCTGGCTGCTCCATGCTGACTGGCAGCTCCATGCTGACTGGCTGCTCCATGCTGACTGGCTGCTCCATGCTGACTGGCGGCCCTGGCTGCTCCATGCTGACTGGCGGCCCTGGCTGCTCCATGCTGACTGGCGGCCCTGGCTGCTCCTTGCAGACTGGCAGCTCTGGCGGCTCCTTGCAGACTGGCAGCTCTGGCGGCTCCTTGCAGACTGGCAGCTTTGGCGGCATCCTGCAGACAGGCAGCTCTGGCGGCTCCTTGCAGACTGGCAGCTCCTTGCTAACTGGCAGCTCTATGCTAACTGGCAGCTCTATGCTAACTGGCAGCTCTATGCTAACTGGCAGCTCTATGCTAACTGGCAGCTCTATGTTAACTGGCAGTTCTGAACAGGCGGGAGACTCCGGCAGCGCTGTAGAGAAGGAAGGCTCTAACAGCGCTAAACAGGCGGGAGACTCCGACAGCGCTGGAGAGGAGGAGGGCTCCGACAGCGCTGGACAGGCGAGGCGCACTGTAGGCCTGATGCGTGGTGCTGGCACTGGTGGTACTGGGCCAAGGACACGCACAGGAAGCCTGGTGCGGGGAGCTGCTACCGGAGGGCTGGGGTGTGGAGGTGGTACTGGAAAAACCGGACCGTGCAGGCGCACTGGAGCTCTTGAGCACCGAGCCTGCCCAACCTTACCTGGTTGAATGCTCACGGTCGCCCTGCCAGTGCGGAGAGGTGGAATAGCCCGCACTGGGCTATGCAGGCGAACCGGAGACACCGAGCGCAAGGCTGGTGCCATGTAAGCCGGCCCAAGGAGACGCACTGGGGACCAGCTGCGTAGAGCCGGCTTCATGGCATTAGGCTCGACGCTCAATCTAGCCCGGCAGACACGCGGAGCTGGAATATACCGCACCGGGCTATGCACCCGCACTGGAGACACCGTGCGCACCACTGCATAACACGGTGCCTGTCCGGTCTCTCTAGCCCCCCGGTAAGCACAGGGAGTTTGCGCAGGTCTCCTACCTGGCGTAGCCATACTCCCTGTTAGCCCCCCCCCAAGAAATTTTTGGGGCTGCCTCTCGGGCTTCCTTGCCAGCCGTGTTCCCTCATATCGCCGGCTCCTCTCTCCGGCTGCCTCAGCTCTCCTAAGTGCCTCCACCTGTTCCCATGGGAGGCGATCTCTTCCAGCCAGTATCTCCTCCCAAGTGTAACAGCCCTTGCCATCCAAAACGTCCTCCCATGTCCATTCCTCTTTACGCTGCTGTTGCTGCCTGTTGACACGCTGCTTGGTCCGTTGGTGGTGGGTGATTCTGTAACGGTTTTCTTCGTGAGAAGGAGAGTCGGACCAAAATGCGGCGTGTAGATTGCGATCCATGTTTATTAAACAAACGTAAAACACGAATCAAAATACAAACACTACAAAATAATAAACGTAATGACCGTAACGAAAACCTAAAACAGCCTATCTGGTGAAAAACACATAGACAGGAACAATCACCCACAAACACACAGTGAAACCCAGGCTACCTAAATATGGTTCCCAATCAGAGACAATGACGAACACCTGCCTCTGATTGAGAACCATATCAGGCCGAACATAGAACTGGACAAACTAGACATGTAACATAGAATGCCCACTCAGATCACACCCTGACCAACCAAAACAGAGAAAATACAAAGTAAACTATGGTCAGGGCGTGACAAGGGTGTTGGGCCAGAACAGCTTCAATGCACCTTGGAATACAGTAGCTATAAATGGGGACATGCAATTTTTACTTCATATGTCATAAAGTGATTTGATCAACTATTTTGCTATTTGTTGAAATTAAGGTTAAGAAGGATTGCGAGGGGAGCATTTTACAGCTAATATTGAGAAGGAACTTCCCCTAGCTTGCTTATGTCGACCATTAGAATTAGCCAGTCTAACGTCTGCACCATGACCTTGAGTACGTCCAGCTAATGACTTTCCATTGGTGTCGGTTACAACAGTGGGTCATGGCCGAGATTTGAGTGTCACAGTGCTACAGGCTTAGCTGGATTAGACCCCCCCCCCCCCCCCCCCCCCAAGCTCCTGTTGAGCTTGGAGATTTAGTGGTCACTGACTGAGCCCCTCCATTGCGTCTCCATTGAGGCTGGCTTGTACAGGAGAAAGTGAATGGAGTCGTCTGTCCACTGTGTCCAGGGTCAGTCCCGCCACCATTGCACAGGGGAAGAGTGGGGAAAGCAAGGGGCTTCTCTGGAGTGAACCAATGCCAAAAGGAGAGCAAGATTAAGTGAGTGATAGAGCTGGGAAGTGAAGAGAGGGAACGAAAGAGGGGGTAATAGAGAGGCCATCTGTTGATTTTTAATTATTTTCAATCTGAGATTCTCCTTGATGAATTATTCAAGTCTTCATCAAAAGGCAGTTTTTTTTTCTCCTTTCTTCATCTTTGTCTTTATTTGCTCCTTTCTCTTCGTTTTTCTTTAAGGAGTGTATTATTTCTCTGGGCGGTTTACTCTCCCATGTAAATTAATGGACGCTATTGACGTCAAACGGCACTTCTGCTGCGGTTGTAATCTGCTGTGAGATTATTTAAATGCATGAGAGGAGGCTGTCTGGTTGTGGAAACTCTGTTTTATCAGTGCGGCAGTCTATTTCTGGCACTGTGGTTAAATTACTTTTTAAAATTTCCCTTTGATTTTGTATACATCGCTGTGCAGGAACCTCATCCACTCGACTGTCTATTTGTCTCAGTAGTTCATGAATATGGTTTCAATCCATTCTTGGAATTCATGCCGAGTTCTTGGTATTCAGTCAACAGAGGTTATACTGTATCACCACATGATTTCAACAATGTTTTTTTCACTGTTTTGGAAAAGAGATAAAACTACAGCAGAGTCCACTACCCGTTTTCCTTATCAGTTGTGACTGGTATAAAGTGATATTTAGACAAATGTATCTTGTCTTAGGCACTCATTTTGGGACCAGGTGCACAAACATCACTGACACTTGCAGACACACATGCTCGCTAACAACTGCTAGCCCCCCAGGATGGCAAACATTCCATTGGAGAGAGGGAATGGGTGGGGGCATACCAGGGATAATGATGACCAATATCCCTCTTCACAAAAAGATGTAGGCTGGGTGACCTAATGGGCTATGAATTCAAAACTCTTTACTTGACTACCACACTGTCAAGTTGGCTTCTGTGGACATTGGTTAGATATAGTTTAGTCTGTTGGTAGTCTAATATAAGTTCTCTAAACCTAGGCAAAAAAATATTACCACGAAAGACTAAGAAAGGAACAGTCTTGCTTGTTATCAGACCTCCAGGACATTATTACTTTCACAACCAGATCTCATTAGAAGTGTCTACTCTATGTGAAACTGTGCTCTGATTCTCCATAATGGCTGTCCCTGTGGGACACACTGTGAGCCCCTGGAGGGTCCCTGTAGCACATATGCTACTCTTACTGTGTGGGTGTTCATAAAGATTAACGACATATGACAACTGATCTCACATTCCACAAATCTCTGGGGACAAGTGTGTGTAATGTGTAAGCATGGGTTTCTGAGTTTATGCACTATGAGGGGGGAGTTGAGGTGTGTGTGCCTATATCACTTTGGGCGACCCGATCAGATTCACATAGAAATGTGAGTTATAGCTCTGTCATTCTCATTGAAAGCAAGTCTAAGATGGCACCGTACTGGATGGCTGTCATTTTGTAAGCTCCGACCCAACTTATTATTTTGTTGTTTATTTTTATTTTATTTTCACAATGTATGCTATTATTTCTTACAGCCGACAATAACTTTTGAACATCAGCTCGGCAGTTACTTACCCCAATTCCGGCTTCTACTTCAACTCATCTGCCCTGGGCTCTCTCTGTATTTCCGACCCAATTTTTAGGCTACCCAAGAGGAAACGCTGGCGTTACAGAGGCAGGGAGGGGGGGATCCTGGTGATATGGAAGCGAAGGGAAAACCGGTCACGTCTTCCCTCATTCTACTGACCAGTCACTCCATAATAAGATGGATGAATCCGAATGCGGATTTGCTACCAACGGGAGTCTCAATTGCAATATTCTTTGCTTTTCTGAAACATGGCTCTTGGACAGCACCCCCCATGGCTATCCAACTCAATCGATTTTCCAGTCGGGGAAATCGAGTGGGGAGGGGTTTGCCTCTACATCAATACCAACTGGTGTGTGTCGACCCACTGTTCACCCGACTTGGAATACCTGATGGTCAAATACCGACCTTTCTACCTCCCGAGGGAATTTTCAGCTGTTATCTTGACTGTTGTATACATTACACCTCAGTACAATAAAAATAACAAGCTGGCACTTAACGAACTGTACAACGCTATAAACAAGCAAGAAAACCTACATCCAGAGGCTGCCTGTCTGGTTGCCCGGAGATTTTAATTCCGCATCACTAAAATGCATGTTGGCCAACTTCCATCAACACGTCTCCACGCCACTGTCGTTATACCCCCAAGCAAGCATACAAGGCCCTCCCTCATCCGCCATTCCGCAAACCAGATCATGACTCCGTACTCCTGCTTCCTGTTAACAAGCAGAAACCCAAACAGGAAGTACCCTTGACTCGCTCTTTTGAGAAATGGTCACCAGAATCTGAGATTATGCTACAGGACTGCTTTGCTAGCGTTGAATAGAATATGTTTCGAGACTCCACCGATAACATTGATGAGCTATAATCTAAATCCTCCTGACACACAAATGGACTATAAATGCATAACGTTACCAATTAGTTAACCCTGACCAGATGGACAGGGCGCATTGGCTGTATGCAGCTGCTCTTATTAGTAGCCTACAGTTAATAGTATAAAAATAGTATAGTTTTTATCCCATACCTCATGTCAGATTTCTAATGTTTAGGTGTAGCCTAGGCTGCTACAACATTTATGTCATGAGTTTTTGCTTGTGTCTGTCCGGAGTGATTATGTGCTATCATCTTTGCTAAATAAATACCAGAGGAAAGTGCAAAGCCTACTTGAGTGCACGCGGAAACATGTGCTGCGTCAACCTCTCTAATCTAACTTTTAATGGATGATGCGATGGAAGCTATCAAATCATTCAGAATTGTTTTCGACATCCCAGAAAAGATGTTCAACATGTAAAGCATCGTAACATGCAATTACAGGCAGCTTGATGAAAGGCTCCGTGTTAACCAGCTATACATTTGATATCAGTTGGTATTGAATGCCCTCACCTTTTCATCCTTATTCATGAAACTGATCTCAGGCAGAGGTCGACCCTCGCTTATAATTTGCAACTTTTCTGTGTACCCCAGAGAATAAAAGGGGTTCTTCAACAAAAATCCACAACATTTTTGGCACCGTTGGCCATTCTATAATTCGGGCGGAGAAAACTGCACACAAGTTAGTAAGGCAAATGTGAATAAATTGCACTAACTGGACACAAACATAAAGTTACAAACCCAAGACAACAATTGATAATATACCTCATCCATCTCCTGTAATTTTTTATTTTTTTATTTGAATAATGTCCCAAAAATGCTCAACTATCACTCTTCACTCTTTAATCTCTATCTAACAATGTCACCAAGCTTCTCAACACACAGAACCCCCATAATGCTCTGTGGCACAATCCCAATACAACACACTAGGTTCATTTTCTGATCCTACATCTATGATTGGATGGACAACATGTCAGTTCATACTGAAAAAGCTTTGATTGGTTGGAGGGTGTCCTCCGGGAGTGGTCATAATTACCATGTATGTCAATGGAAGGGGGTGAGGCCACCAGCCTCCTAGGTTTTGTATTGAAGTAAATGTACCCAGAGGAGGACGGAAGCTAACTGTCCTCCGGCTACACCATGTTTCTATCCCAGACAGTGCTGTTGAAGTTACTGTAGACCTGCATTGAAAACTGTGTATTTTAACCAATTATTTGGTGACATATGAAAATAGTTTGTATAGTTTTATCTAAAAAGGATAACTTAAAAAAAACATGTTTGACAATTTTTTTAAAATTAAATTTCACTGAGGATGATCCTCTTCCTCACCTGTCCTCTGAGGAGCCTTCACTTATATATATATATACACACACATACACACAAACACAACATGTAAAGTGTTGGTCTCATGTTTCATGAGCTGAGAGAAAAGATTCCAGACATTTTCCATACACACAAAAAGCTTATTTCTCAAGAATCTGAGACCAGCCACCTGGACAGCTGATGAAACTGAGGAGTATTTCTATTAGTAATAAAGCCCTTTAGTGGGTAAAAACTCATTCTGATTGGCTGGGCCTGGCTCCCAAGTGGGTGGGCCTAGTATTACATTGTTATTGATTATTTATTGTTGGGTTTTTGAGTTTGCAAGAAAGTAATTTCACTGTGCATGTGACATTAACTTGAAACTTTGTGTGCTATTCCCATTCTTTTAAGTTTAGTTTTTGAGTATTTTACTCTTGGTTATGTGCTTCAAACAAATTAAACTATATTTTTGGTTATTTTAAATACTTTTCACAGCGGTTTAGATGGTACAATGATTCTCTACACTATATATTGCTTGTTTTGTCACAAACTGAAATTAGGCAAACTATTAGAATTTTAGGAAATGGGGGTGCGATTTCTGCATATTGCACCTTTTTTAAAAGAAAGATTCACCCATTCTGAATGTTATATTGTTTTTTTCA
Source organism: Oncorhynchus clarkii lewisi (assembly GCF_045791955.1). Lineage (NCBI taxonomy): Eukaryota > Metazoa > Chordata > Actinopteri > Salmoniformes > Salmonidae > Oncorhynchus > Oncorhynchus clarkii. The sequence continues at coordinate 47,283,007 of NC_092163.1, read as the reverse complement.
CCTCTGAGTGATGTTCTATCGATTTCCCATTGTAATTTCATGGAAATCTGAGTTAATGCCATTCAAACAGGCAGAAATACAGCCGGTGTGATGACCAGTGGTACGAATGAAAATGTATGCAATCACTACGGCATTTCGCTCTGGATAAGAGCATCTGCTAGTTGACTAAAATGTAAATGTATTCATTTTTCAGTGGGGACCCCATTTTTTTTTTTCTGGCAACATTTCTGGTGACCCATTTTATTTTCCCACGGATTTCTTGCAACCCAACCCGACCCAAAATCGAATGACACATCAACAAATAACCTCCAATTCATTGCATTTTCATCTCTTATCAAAATGAGAAAAAAACTATAAATACATGTACTATTTTTTTTTTTTTTTTTTTAATACCACTGGCTTAAGGTGACAGAGCAGGGTCAGGCATGCTTTCACATTGTCTGCTAGAATTCTGTATGTGTGTGTGTCCATTATACCTGAGAACTCCCTGGACACTAGCCCTCTGACATTTACACATTCACACATCATTGTTCCACTGCTTCCTTACAATAACTCACAAGGACGTTTGATTAGATTTCACTTCACACAGATGAGGTAGTTTGTTATTCTAAATCAAGCTCACTGTTGTTGTTCAGATGTGCCATCTTTCACCATCCATCCAATCTCGTTTTGTTCTCACTTTTGCTGATAGGGAGTTAAGTCTCTGTTCTAAGGCACATGGCTGCTATTTAAAATTTCAATATGCTAGCTCTATCTGTATGGGTACTTACTTTCTGTGACCTTTGCGGATGAAGTGGAGAAGAGAAGGTTTAATGTAGAGTAATCCTTTTGCCCTGGTGTCAGACACTCTACCCTCAATATGCAGTAGAGTAAAACTTACCGTATGCTTCACAGTCAACAGTTTGTGAATATATTATGACACATTTTTATTTGTTTTGATGTTCAGCAGGAATTTTTTCAGCTTTCGAGCACTTTTTTTTCTTTCTTGAGGCTTGCCGAAGTTGGTGATTGGTCAACAGTAGGAATTCTTCAATTAAGTGTTTGTCATTCAACGACAGCCGACAAGTTTTCTCATGCACATTTTTTTCACTTGAGAAATACTGCACATTTTAAATTCCAGCGCTTCACTTGACTTTACTTCAAAATCCCAAGCGTGTTAGCCGTCTACGGCCATCTTAGATGTAAAATTGCGTGACCTATGAACTCTTCTGCAAAAACGTCTCAATTAATTACATATTTATTTTAACTTAGATTAATAAAGACTATATTTTGAAGAAGTGTACTGGCTACAGTGCATCAAGAGGGACAAACGCAAATACTGCAGCTTTTTTCTTGTTTTTCAAGTGAAGGTATTTTAAGGGAGGATGCGAGCACAGACATTAATTTTGCCTAGCCGAGTTCTGCTAGGAGCAAACCGAACCTATGTATGCGGATGCCTTAAGCCCCCTCACCCACACCCTAAACAAATCCCACCTTGGTGTGGTCCAGCTGGTTTGGGTGTCAGGCAGTGTGTGTACAGACACATGCATACACACAGTGCGTACAGTGTTCCCCTCCTAGCTTCCCCCTTCCCTTTTGATGTGTGCTGTGTGGATGCAGCCCCTCTTATTTTTATATATTTATTCATTCTTACCCTCTCCCTAGGCAGGGATTTGAGTCCCACTTGGCTTGCCTTCTCTTTCTCTCTCCTCACCTCGCTCTCTTTCTCAAAATAAGCAAACTGGAATCCAACTGACTGAATTGGTCACAATTAAACAGTAGGATTCTGTATCAGCAGGGTGCAGGCTGGTTTGGGGACCTAATACCACAAAAGCAAGATATTATTTTATAAAGCACATCTTCATAACAGGCAGCGTGAAGGACACCGAAAATGACCCTCTCTGGGGGTAGTCTACAAAATGTACAGTAGTGCGTTGTGTTTGGCGATCTAAGTTAGAAGAAAAAAAATCTGGATGGTTGGTTCTGGGTAAAAACATCTGCTAAATGAATAAATGTATGATGAATAGCTACACAGCAGACAACGGGGTAGTCCTATATACTTGTCATGACCGAGACACAGGCCTCTGTACCAGATAAACACTCAGAAGAACAGCTGATACTACACATGCTTGTCTTCTCTAACCTTATTACAAGATATGAAAATACATTTGGAGAGCTTATATCTATATACACTACTGGTCAAAGGTTTTAGAACACCTACTTATTCAAGGGTTTTTCTTTTCTTTTTATTATTTTCTACATTGTAGAATAATAGTGAAGACATCAAAACCATGAAATAACATATATGGAATCATGTAGTAACCAAAAAAGTGTTAAACAAATCAAAATATATTTTATATTTGAGATTCTTCAAAGTAGCCACCCTTTGCCTTGATGACAGCTTTGCACACTCTTGGCATTCTCTCAAGCAGCTTCACTTGGAATGCTTTTCCAACAGTATTGAAGGAGTTCCCACATATGCTGAGCACTTGTTGGCTGCTTTTCCTTCACTCTGCGGTCCGACTCATCCAAAACCATCTCAATTTGGTTGACGTCAGGGGATTGTGGAGGCCAGGTCAGTTCTAAATAAATAAAACAGTGTCACCAGCAAAGCACCCCCACACCATAACACCTCCTTTTCCATAAATTATGGTGGGAAATACACATGCGGCGATCATCCGTTCACCCAAACTGCGTCTCACAAAGACACTTTTTGCACCAAAGTACATTCATCTCTAGGAGACAGAATGCGTCTCCTTCCTGAGCGGTATGACAGCTGCGTGGTGTTTATACTTGCGTACTATTGTTTGTACAGATGAACGTGGTACCTTCAGGCGTTTAGAAATTGCTCCCAAGGATGAACCAGACTTGTGGAGGTCTACAAATGTTTTCTGAGGTCTTGGCTGATTTCTTTAGGTTTTTCCATGATGTCAAGCAAGGAGACACTGAGTTTGAAGGTAGGCCTTGAAATACATCCACAGGTACACCTCCAATTGACTCAAATTATGTCAATTAGTCTATCAGAAGCTTCTAAAGCCATGACATCATTTTCTGGACAGACACAGTCAACTTGGTGTATGTAAACTTCTGACCTAGTGGAATTTTGATACAGTGAATTATAAGTGAAATGATCTGTCTGTAAACAATTGTTGGAAAAATTACTTGTGTCATGCACAAAGTATATGTCCTAACCGACTTGCCAAACTACAGTTTGTTAACAAGAAATTGTGGATTGGTTGAAAAACGAGTTTTAATGACTTCAACCTACCTTCCATTTTCGAATGTATTTGGGCTGCAATCTGAGGTACAGTTAACTCTAACTTGTCATCTGCAGCAGAGGTAACTCTGGGTCTTCCTTTCCTGTAGCGGTCCTCATAAAAGCCAGTTTCTTCGTAGCGCTGGATGGTTTTTGCAACTGCACAAAGTTCTTGACTTTTTCATTATTGACTGACCTTTGTCTTAAAGTAATGATGGACTGTCATTTCTCTATGCTTATTTGAGCTGTTCTTGCCATAATATGGACTTGGTCTTTTACCAAATAGGGATATCCACCCCTACCTAGTCACAACACAACTAATTGGCTCAAACGCATTAAGAAGGAAAAAATTCCACAAATGTACTTTTAACAAGGCACACCTGGATTCCAGGTGACTACCTCTTGAAGCTGGTTAAAAGAATGCCAAGAGTGTGCAAAGCTGTCATCAAGGCAAATGGTGGCTACTTTGAAGAACATAAAATATATTTTGATTTCTTTAACACTTTTTTGGTTAGAAATATAAATAGTTTTCACATGCAAACTTTGTGTCCGAACTCAGAATCACATGTGTTTCCCACGAATAATATGGTTGCTGTGGTGGTTTTATTTTGATTTGGTGACTTTCTGCATGTATCAAAGTCCCAACAGATAGCTTGATATCAGATGGCTCCATTTAAACATAATTATTAGGGAAATTCTTCTCCTTGCAAAGCACGTAAATGTTTAAATCAAACTATATTAATCGGACTATTGATGATAATCATATTATTTTTTGCGTTTAACCGTACTCATTTAAACGCCCTGTACGGTTCCTCTGTGAGATGGAGGGAGGGGGCTGACTTATAATTCAGACAGTAGATCTCTTTATCGTAATTGAGAGGGGAGCTGTAAACCCTCATTGATTTTGTCACCAGTGTCTGTGTCCTTGTTTGTCCCTGGAGTGGCTTCATTACACCAGGATATATATCTAATATTCTTTGATTAGCTCTGACTCACTTTCTGTAGGCTACTTCGACATCTACCCTACACTCGTTTCCTCTTAATCTCACTATCTCACTCTCTCTTAATTAACCACTTTGGGTGGGGACTCAGTGTGTCTTGTCTTGTTAATCAGATGACTTGTCTTGATTACCCCCCAGGGATGATGTGATACAGGGGAATCCCACCCCTCAACTGGGAGACAGAGAAACCCCCCCCCCCCCCCAAGCAGAGACAAACTGTTCTGGGGTCAGAAGTAGTAGTGGGGGGGGATGCAGAAGAGGGCCAGCCATACTGTAGAATGAGGGAAGTGTGATGATTACATTTTTCACACAGTTTTATCACACAAACACACACACGCACATGTTTAGTGTGTGCTAGCACTATACAAACATTATGATGAAACCAAATTTGCTGACGGGTGTGTTTTTGTTGGTATGAAGCCGTTGTGAAAGGGAAGTGAGCTTGTCGTTTTTGGCTTTGTGTTGTTAGGGCTTTTGTTTGTCTGAGTCGGTCCACATGAGGAACAGTGTTTTGCAAAGGTCTTATTATTGCAGTTCTTCCTACTGTAATGCACAAACCATAGGTGCTGATTGATTGCTGATCATGGAGCGTCAGAACTATCATCCTATTACACTAAAAAGATCTCTATCCATAACAGTTGTGTGTTATTGTATCTGATGTTCATTCTCAAACTGATGATTCACCTGTTCTGGGGGACATTTGCTGATCTAAACTAGGTTTCCATCCAACTTTTTTTATGCAAGTAAATTGCGTGGGATGAAATGTCACGACCGGCCTGATGGAAACAGCACATTTTGTCAGTAAACTTTCCAAATGTCGACAAACAATATACGCTAGACAAGGTGGGATCTTTTTGTATCTGTAAAATTAATTATGCGAGAAATGGAAGTGTAAACCCCTTTTTATACACAAATATTGATATAGTAACGTTTCGAAGTAAACTTGGAATCACGCTATGATATGGTGTGTGTGATCCTCCCACTACGACATGGAAAAGCATGCAGTTTATTAGGCTACAGTTTAAATTATGATAAGTTATGATGAACTTCACATGGTTGTGAAAGTGCAAGGTGATGAGCTTGATGCTCCTTTCCAATAGATATTGAGGGTCTTATTCTGGTGACATGATAATCGATGCTTGGCTACCGTTTGACAAATAAACATTTTCTAGTTCTCATACATAATAATCTCATCATGTAGTAAGTAGCCTAACCACACTGTATCTGCTAGCTGTTGGCTAGAGCACACGTGCTAAGACCAGAATGTGCACATTCGCTATATAAAGCAACATTTGTTGTGACAAAATCATCGGTAGAGTTGAAAATGCAATGAAAACCCATTTAACTTGTACTTATTCAGTACATGGGAATTTAACCACAAGTTATTTTATGTGCACCTCATCATCATGCACAGCCTTTTTTTATCTGCAACAAGTTAATTAGATGGAAACACATCTCTGATGGGAAAATGCGCGTATTGTTTTTATGCAGATTTTTGAATATTCGCATGAAAATCTGTCACCAATTGGACGGAAACCTAGAAATATTTTATTGGCCATACCTAATTGTCGATGTAGCCTAGATTTACATGATGGATGGCTCATACATGGTGAGCTCTGGGATTCCAGTAGATGGCAGCTGATTTAAAGCTTATCTTGAGGCATGTGGCTGAATGCTTCAGTAATGACTCAGTGGGGGTGTGTCGGAACAAGTGTATGGGTAATGGAGCTTATTGAGCCAGCTACAGTGACTAGCGTCAGAACCAGGGCCACACCGTGAATGTGGCCCAAATAGCACACAATTCCATATAGTGTACTACTTTTGACCAAACCGCTATGGGCCCATGCCAAAAGTAGTGTACTAGAAAGAGAATAGGGTGCTATTTGGGATGTACAATATACGTCTGAGCCACGTAGTTGAATTAGCCGCTCAGGCTAGGAACCCTTTAGCTTGGCTAAATGTGTATTTTCCAATAAGAGGCTATTCACTGCCTCCCTTGGGGCCATGAAGACAGCCAGCCATGTCGGGGTGCCATGTTGATGACACACGCTATTTGACTGAGTAGTGTAGGGGGTTTTCAAGTCTTGTTTTTAATGCAAGAGCTTTGTTGACCCTGCCAGACAGTTGGGTATTAAAACAGGCTCTGTTTGCCCCTTGAGTAGTGAGAGACGAACCACAATACAAAGTCAACAGTGTGTAATGAAGAGGACCTTTTTGAGGACAACACTAGTCACACGCTAACCGTATAGGGGAGACAAAACAAGCATTTTTTTAACTCTTCAAGAACAGAAAATGTTTGAGTTTATAAACATCTACTGGGCTTCTTCTTTTAACTAACGTAAACTCACCCCATTCCGTACAAATGTGCGCAACCGCGACATTCAAACGAGGCTGCAAAGAGAACGAATGGGACTGTAGCGACTGTGTTGACTTCAAAATCGGGGGTGTGAACTACGTTTCTATTCAAGCGTTGATCGACATGGTAATGGATCTATAGTATTGGAGAAAAGTAGAAAAAAACTGCCCCTCCATTACATCGTGACGTGTCATGCCGTAACGTACAGCACGCATAAAGCAACTATTTCTGTCTTACAACCTCTCTCCACCAGGTGTAGCACTTCTCTCATCCTTTAAAAACAAGAAATGGACAGTGCGTCATCACTGCAAGCATCGTGACTCTGAAAGCCGCTGTTTACTTCTGAAGATCGCTTTAGCACCGCACTAAAAACCCGATTCAAATTCGACACAAAACTTCAAATAGGTATGTAATGACACTTTATATAAACTCTTTAAAGTGTTTTATTTATATTTTAGAGGCGATAAGGTGATAAGTTGGACAGATCGAGTGAAAAAAAGTTTTTCCACACGTTATCTGTCCTTCTCACTATCACGCATTAGTTTAGCTTCCCCACCCGCCATTTCTACAAAGACCCGATGGAGCTCATTGCCTTGTTGAATTATGCAGAAACGGGCAGCGTGGAGCTCATGTCATTGATTTTGTTGGAAAGGGGAGAAATTGTGCTTTACAATGGTATTGACATTAAGTATTAAGTATTACGTTTTTGGGGCGATAAAGTAAGGTCAATTGTACGAACCAAGGCGATGTACAAAAGTGAGTGTGTTTACGTTACAAAGCCTCAAAGTAAAACAAAGTAAAACATTTCCCATCTGACCCCACTTTTCACTTTTCACCACAGGGAAGGAAATGGATAGAGGGTGATCTAAGAATGGTCCGGCTCTAAGGGCTCGAACACACCAATTGCGAACCTATTTTATATGTAGAATCACTGAAAATGTCGGCAGTCAGAAGTCAACAGCGCACTGAACGATCGGAAGACAAATGGGAGATCCACATTTGGTGAGATCTGTACGACCCTTAAGACATCTTACTTTCTCTCCTTGTTCTTTCATCTCAACATACACTACCATTCAAAAGTTTGGGGTCACTTAGAAATGTCCTTGTATTTTAAAGAAAAGCTTCTTTTTTTTCTCCAATAAAATAACATCAAATTAACCTGAAATAGTGTAGATATTGTTAATGTTGTAAATAACTATTGTAGCTGGAAACAGCTGTTTTAAAAAAAATAGAAAAGGAACATCTACATAGGCGTACAGAGGCCCATTATCAGCAACCATCACTCCTGTGTTCCAATGGCACGTTGTTTGCTAATCCAAGTTTATAATTTTAAAAGGCTAATTTATCATTAGAAAACCCTTTTGTAATTATATTAGCACACCTGAAAACTGTGGTGCTGATTGAAGAAGCAATAAAACTGGCCTTCTTTAGACTAGCTGAGTATCTGAAGCATCAGCATTTGTGGGTTCAATTACAGGCCCAAAATGGCCAGAAACAAAGACCTTTCTTCTGAAACTTGTCAGTCTATACTTGTTCTGAGAAATGAAGGCTATTTCCGGGCGAAAAATTGCCAACAAACGGAAGATCTCGTACAACGCTGTGCACTACTCCCTTCACAGAACAGCGCAAACTGGCTCTAACCAGAATAGAAAGAGTGGGAGGTCCCGGTGCACAACTGAGCAAGAGGGACAAGTACATTAGAGTGTCTAGTTTGAGAAACAGATGCCTCAACATTAGCACTGTCTACACTGTATTTCTGATCAATTTGATGTTATTTTAATGGAGAAAAAAATGTGTTTTTCTTTCAAACAAGGACATTTCTAAGTGACCCCCAACCTTTGAACGGAAGTGTACCTCATGGACTGTAAATCAATGCCAAGATTCCAACCCACTATGCTGTCTGACAACAGGACCAAAAGAGGGTCACAGTAGAATAAATTGTCTTTACAGGAAATTTAATCTTTATAGGAGAGCGTATGTAAGTGTGGTATGTCAGTTTAAGTGAAAGGTAGATTCCAAACATTGTGAATACTATAGTATCTATACTATACTATAGTCAATTCCCTATTTTACATAGTATGTTGTTGTTCCTTGGGAGGCGAAAAGGGCAGTCTTGTGGTGGGTGGATGGGTGGGTGTGACAGCAGCAGGGTGGGCCCAGTAGTCAGGACCACAGAGTACTAATGAATACCCAGCATTCCAGAGCTGTAATTAGGTTATAATGTCAGTCGGACACACACACACACACACACACACACACACACTTATTAGGGTAAAGATGGTGGCAGGTTGTAGCCACCTGTCTTGGTGTGACGACACATGTCTCTACATCAGTCTAATTCCATCTCTGCACCCTCCACGTATGGTGCATGGAAAAACACTCTGCGGCCGGCAGCTCTCATAAAACACAATCACCTTTCACCCCTTTAGTTATTAATATATAAGGTCATTGATAGCATTAGATTCTGTAACCATATTTCATATTTTAATAGATCTCAAATAAAAAATAATCTGGCGGTTACTCAATAGATGAGACTTAGTTTAATCTACAATCGTAGTGTAGGAAACCTTCACGCCCCTCCCCTTCAGTTTTATAATTCCTCTTATTCCTGACAGAATAAAACGAAACATTTGACATTATCGATTCTCAGTTAGGAGTGCTCTACTTCCCCATTAATTTCATTGTGTGACTTTTTTGACTGCAGACTCGTTTTCAGGGGCTGGAAATCCTCTTAACTGTCAGCTCCCTACCCCCATCACCCCCCCCCCCCCCCCCCCCCCCCTGTCCCTCCTCCTGTACAGCTCAAATGTCTGTGGAGCTGAGCGGATGCACTGTACGCTCCCCTCCCCAGGCTTTGTCTATAGGCTAACACTGTTCCCTTTTGGAAACAATATCCCCTTTTTGTCTTTCTATGACATCCCCTCCATCCCTCGCTCCTCTGCTCCATCTCAGCCAGCTAGCAACTACAGAGTTAATTCTGGGCACAAGGAGAGGAGGAGGTGGAGCGCACGTGGGCTCGTCCACAGCTGTTGTAGTGTAGTAGCCTGGGTTTGTCTGAGTGGAGGAGGGCTTAACTCTCTTTCACTCGCTCTACCCCTTCCTCTGTCTATTACAGTACATGCTCTTATGTGCTTTAGCTCTGGCTAGTGTGCTCGCTCTCTCACTCACACACTCTCTCTCTCTCTCTCTCTCTCTGCTCGGCCTCTGGAACAATGACAGTCGCTACTGCAGACACACACAATATGCCAGCGTTGCTGCTGCTACCACTGCTACTGCTGCACTAGGATGGCCCTGACGTCTCAGCACTGAGCCTCAGATAGAGAGAGTTCTAGAGACGACGCACATCCTTTACCTTCTCCTCTGCCTCTTCTCTTGGAGGGGAGAGAGGCTGTAACTGCAGCACGAGGCTGGCCCAGCTGACACTGGGACTAGGAGCAGTGACTGGCTGGCAGAGGCGCTATGTGCATGGAACATTTTCTCATTACCGTATGTTCATAGGGTTTATTCCATATTGATCCCAGACATTCCCCACACAGGAGCTCTGGAACGTCTAGGATGCTGTGACAGGGTGCTTTCATTATGAGGTGATGATCAGGGAAGAGTGGAGATGAACTGGAAGAAAGGAGGGATGCTATTTTTTGCCAGAGATCTGTAAATGCGGAGCTCTGTCGACGTGGGCTGGTGTGCTTTGTTTATCGTGTGAGTATTTATTTTGTGTATTTTCAGAAGATGGTGGCCTACTTATTTTGTGCATAATGTGTTCTTCTTTGTGCACATTTGTGTATGTGGACTGTATGCATGTGGATGTGTTTATTAGATCATGTGTGTGTTGTAGCTAATTTTTGCATGCAGAATGTGTGTGTCAGTGTACACGTTTGCATGTGTACGCAATAGCATTTAGGTTAATATTTGTATATGCTTTCTCTCTGTGTCTGTGTGTGTATGGTTGTTTTTTCTCTCTGTGTCTAATTTTGTCAGCGGGCTGCTAATCCCCTGGCTGGCAGGCTTTTGCCTGGGTTGTTGTGGCGGGCGGTGATCAGAAGCTCTCTACATGATGACGGGGGAGGGGGAGCAGGATGAAACAGCTGGGCTGCTGTGGAAATGGGTGCGTGACCGGGAGTCACCCGTTGGCATGGATCAGCTACTAGCCCCAAATACTCAACTTGGCGTAGTCATAACCAGTTGCCCGCAGGAGGAGTAACCCATATTTGGGGCATTGGGAAGGGGGCACTGCAGGCTTCATTTGATGTTTCTGTTCTACTTAGTCAGCAGAATTATATTATAATGTGCGTAAGATGTTTCAACAAAGCTTAAAGCAACTGTTTATAGAGTAGAATGGGCTTTGGCATTCTTATCCTACACTACACACATTACAATTTGTGCCAGTTGCAGCTCTGACATGACTGTACTTAGAGGAATATGGGCAAAACAGCGAAAAGAGGCTCCTATACCAATATCACCCCCGCGCCATGACCCTATACCAATATCACCCCCGCGCCATGACCCTATACCAATACCACCCCGCGCCATGACCCTATACCAATATCACCCCCGCGCCATGACCCTATACCAATATCACCCCGTGCCATGACCCTATACCAATATCACCCCGTGCCATGACCCTATACCAATATCACCCCCGCGCCATGACCCTATACCAATGTCACCCCCGCGCCATGACCCTATACCAATATCACCCCCGCGCCATGACCCTATACCAATATCACCCCCGCGCCATGACCCTATACCAATATCACCCCCGCGCCATGACCCTATACCAATACCACCCCCCCGCCATGACCCTATACCAATACCACCCCCTCGCCATGACCCTATACCAATATCACCCCCGCGCCATGACCCTATACCAATATCACCCCCGCGCCATGACCCTATACCAATATCACCCCCGCGCCATGACCCTATACCAATATCACCCCCGCGCCATGACCCTATACCAATATGACCCCCGCGCCATGACCCTATACCAATATCACCCCCGCGCCATGACCCTATACCAATATCACCCCCGCGCCATGACCCTATACCAATATCACCCCCCGCGCCTTGACCCTATACCAATATCACCCCCCGCGCCATGACCCTATACCAAGCTCTATCATGATCTTCCCGTATGTGTATTTCTCTTTGTTAAAAACACTGGATTGTTTGTTTAACCAGTGTTGTGTTGTGGGTGGGCCTTCATACTGCTAAACTGTAATAAGCCCTGGGGAAGTGATACACTGGTGTGTAGACATAAGGCTTAGCAATGAGGGTGGTGTTTGAGTGCATGTGTGTTTGTGTGTGCCTCAACTCCTCCAGACTGAAGGGTTTTGAACACATAACTTCTCGATTCTCACTAGGTATTGAGTGCTAAATTGTTTTAATAGCTGGACTAGTTAGTGCTTGCTGTTCTTTTACAAAGAACAAAGGCCAAGTGTGCGTCCCAAATGGCACTATGGGCTCTGGTCAAAAGTAGTGCACTGTAAAGGGAATACTAGGGTGCCATTTGGGACATACACTATATTGATTTGTTGTTCTGGTCTGGTCTCCTCAAATGTGAGACCCAGTCCACAGTATTTTATCCCTTTTCAGGAGTCCTCTAAGCACGCGGTATTCATGCCAGATGGCTGGCCAGTGTTGGGTATGTATGCCATGCAGTTGGGGGATGTTCAAAGAGCTAGACATCTCACCGTGACCGTGACTTTGAGGACACGTCTGTAACTCATCTTGTCAGCAGAGTTTGATGCCTCAAAAAACAGCCAACCAACCTTCACAGAGACAGAAGGGCTCAAAAGAGCCTAAAAACCTTGAATGAGTGGTGAATTTACAACACTCTCACGAAGCTTCTAAAACATCTCTTGGTGAAGTCAGGACACAGTGGGTCCTCCACTAAAGTACAGACAGATGCTGTTTCTGTTGATAAGCTAGTCTGAGGTATTTGAGGTTATGTCTCATTAATGACCGACGGGGTCTGGTTTTTATAGCTCCTCAGCTGCCCCAGCCTATGTTTTGTTCTGCTCCGCTACGCTCGGTTGGGTGAATTTGCTGACTACTGCAATGTCACAGCACTGACTCAGTCAGACAGAGGCTGTAACTCTCAGGAGCTCAAACTCTAAGGAGTTTTTGAGGTAAAGTTGATCAAGATGGGGGAGCTTTAGACACGGGCCCTGTAATGTATTTCAATATGGTTGAAATAGGCCTATAGCCTACTGTTTATATTTGAATGCAGTCACCTCGGTTTTCATACGTCACTTGTTTGCATCAATTGCAAAGACATTGGCAACTTTGTAACTTTTTTCTGAAGTTACCGGCGGTCACAGAGCGATGAATAAACCATGTGATTCTATGTTTAGCTGAAATCTGTGTATAAATCTGTGTATAAAGTGACGCGGGAGGGCAAATCAACAGAGAAACATGGATGTGGGGGTTGTCTGTCCTTGTGCCCATCAGAGTTGGCAAAGAGGAAAGAGAGGGGGGTGTTGATGAGTGATGTCTGAGGGGTCTTTGATAAGATTGTAATTCTTTGTTAATGTTGGCCTCTGTTTTTAGTTTAAAGACGGGAAGGATTTAGTGTTTTCCAGACTTTGCAGTTCACCCTGTGACTTACAGCAAACAGACACAGCTCTTTTATTGCAGTAGTAATGGATAGGGTTTTCTTAAAACGCTTGGATAACTTTTTTCCCTGTAGCTGTACAGTTCGGACTCAGTTCTTCTATGCCCTTTCCAGGAGTTTCTCCCGCTGTCATGACAAATTCATTTCAACAGATGGCTTGGCTTATTTTGGAGAACGTGCAGAATTCTTACCCTGCCATGTTCAAAGGGCCCTTGGATCAAATGTGTTATTGTTTGACTGATTGATTGTTTAATCTGCTCTATTTTTAACCCCTATAAGCACCTGATTTTAATCTGTAAACCACAGCTCCGATCACTCCCTCTCCCTTTCCACCCACCCGAAACACGATTAATTAACGATGGCATATATTTGAGTTGTTTTGATGAGCTAATTATAGTGGAATGGGACTTATCATGCATGGGAGTGTGGATTAATATTCTAGTTTCTGTGATCGTACCCTAACCCAGTCTTTTAGGAAAAGGAGAGCTCCCAAGGCGGGTTGGGGTGGGGTGGGGGGTGGGGGCTCTTGGCAGGAGCTTAGAAATGCCCTCGAGGGTAGAATTCTTTTTGATTTGCGTTCAGACGGGGTAGTCAAATCCACCTCCCCACCCCCACAATTTACACCTCTGTCTGCATCTCTATATTGGTATATATCTCTTTCTTCTTACTCCCGTTTTCTTTTCTCCTGTTATACCACTTTCTCTCCTCCAATTCTGTCATGACACCTTTTTCTCCCCGTCGTCATTTCTGTGTATATTGGGTGCATTCGGAAAGTATTCAGACCCCTTTTTCCACATTTTGTTACATTACAGCCGTATTCTAAAATTGATTAAATAAAGGCAGATCGTCATCAATCTACACACAATACCCCATAATGACAAAGCAAAAACAGGTTTAGACATTCAGACCCCTTGATACGAGACTCGATATTGAGCTCCGGTGCATCCTGTTTCCATTGATCATCCTTCAGATGTTTCTACAACTTGATTGCAGTCCACCTGTGGTAAATTCAATTGATTGCACATGATTTGGAATGGCACACACCTGTCTATAGCGCCAAGACAAGATTGTCTTGAACCCAATTGTAGTTTGCCAAAAGGCACCTAAAGACTCTAGGACCATGAGAAACAAGATTCTCTGGTCTGATGAAACCAAGATTGAACCCTTTGTCCTCAGTGCCAAACGTCACATCTTGAGGAAACCTGGCAGCATCATGCTGTAGGGATGTTTTTCAGCAGCAGGGACTGGGAGACTAGTCAGGATCGAGGGAAAGATGAAGACCTGCTCCATAGTGCTCAGGACCTCAGACTGGGGGTGAAGGTTCACCTTCCAACAGGACAAGGACCCTAAGCACACAGCCAATACAACGCAGGAGTGGCTTTGGGACAAGTCTCTGAATGTCCTTGAGTGGCCCAGCCAGAGCCCAGACTCAATCGAACATCTCTGGTGAGACCTGAAAATAGCTGTGCAGCGACACTTCCCATCCAACCTGACAGAGCTTGAGAGGATCTGCAGAGAAGAATGGGAGAAACTCCCTAAATACAGCTGAGCCAACTTTGTAGCAATTTTTTTCAACTTGTTTTAAGGGTATTGTGTGTAGATTGATGAGGGGAAAAAACAATTTCATCAATTTTAAAATTAGGCTGTAACTTAACAATGTGGAAAAAGTCAAGGGGTCTGAATAATTTTCGAATGCACTGTATAATGAAGAAAATATAAACGCAATGTAAAATGTTGGTCCCCTGTTTTATGAGCTGAAATAAAAGATCCCAGAAAATGTTAATATGCACATTAAAAAGCGTATTTTGTGCACAAATTTGTTTACATCCCTGTTAGTGAGCATTTATCCTTTGCCGAGATAATCCATCCACCTGACAGGTGTGGCATATCAAGAAGCTGATTAAACAGCATTATCATTACACAGGTGAACTTTGTGCTGGGGACAATAAAAGGCCACTCTCAAATGTGCAGTTTTGTCACACAACACACTGCCACAGATGTCTCAAGTTTTGCTTTTGCTAGATAATTTAATATGAATTTCTCTACCATAATACAGCTCGATGTTGTTTTAGAGAATTTGACAGTACGTCCAACTGGCTTCACAACACAACCGCAGACCACATGTAACCACGTCAGCCCAGAACTTCCACATCAGACGATCCCACAGGTGAAGAAGCCCAAAGGGGTGCTTGGTGCTGAGGAGTATTTCTGTCTCTAATAAAGTACTTTTGTGGGGAAAAACTCATTCTGATTGGCTGGGCCTTGCTCACAAGTGGGTGGGCCTCTGCCCTCCCATGTCCACCCATGGCTGCGCCCCTGC
Source organism: Oncorhynchus clarkii lewisi (assembly GCF_045791955.1). Classification (NCBI taxonomy): domain Eukaryota; kingdom Metazoa; phylum Chordata; class Actinopteri; order Salmoniformes; family Salmonidae; genus Oncorhynchus; species Oncorhynchus clarkii. The sequence goes on along the minus strand of NC_092163.1, from coordinate 47,267,479 downwards.
CCAGTCATGTGAAATCCATAGATTAGGGCCAAATGTATTTAAATGTATTGATTTCCTTATGAACTGTAACCCAGTAAAATCATTGACATTGTTGCGTGTTGCGTTTTTATATTTTTGTTCAGTATATCTTTCTTTATGCCTCTTTCTTTTTGTGTGTTGACTCCACATACCCACTCTCCAAAAAACCTACCTGCGAACCCACTGAGCCTCCATCTCTGATGCCCACTCCTGGCAGACAATTGTGGAATTACCCTCCCTGATACTCACGCTGAAATAACGTCCTGCCGCCTGCTTACCCCCCTTCCACAGCCTCCAGGTGCACAGTGACACAGAGTGGTTTAAGTCTCTCTAGCCCCAACGCTGCGGCGGCTGGTGGTGAAGTCAGGCCTCATAGGTCTGGTCCTCATTCCGATGCTTTGTCTGCTGACTCCTCAGGGCATTTTATCATTGGAGTGATTCACAGGATCCCGGCATTGGGTTCAGCCCATATATTGTCTTGTTCACCATCGAAACCTGGCACGTGAGGCTATAGCCTAACCCTAGCAATTAGTGTCTGTAGTCATAAGACGAGTCTCCATTCACTGTAGAGTTTACCTTGTAGATCAGAGATTAGATAGGTTATACGTACGGCCCACTGTAGTGAGAGCACTGTTATTAGGTTATCTACTGAAAGATGTAGCCTCACATTCTGCTGCATAGATAGATCAGTATTATTCAATTATGTTATAAGCATCTTTGCTGTGTCTATTTTTTTTCTGTGTGGTGGATTATCTTTGTTAGGTTTGAAGGAAGACAGCCGGGGATGATAAAACAACACCATGTCCATCACAATCTCTTTTTTTTTTTACCTTCTCTGCCCCAAACAGAAGGCATTCCTCTAGCATGGGAGGTGGTGGGGGTTAACAGTAATGTCTGGGAGGCAGCAGCTGATGTCAAGACTGAGACAGTTTTTAAGGGGCTCTTCTGAAGCACCTGTTTGGTGGTGTGAAAACACATCCCACCTGGCAGCGCCAGCCCTGCCTGTCTGTGCTTTCTAGAGAGGGGAACTCTGGGAGGATAGGGCAGATGCTCTCAAATGCTTATCTAACTGTAAACGTTGGCACCTGAAGGGGTCCAAGGGAGTCCAGGGGAGAATGAGATGGGGAACTGCCTGTCAGAAGTGACATGGGACGGACAGTGAGAGGAACAGGGTGTGGAGAGGGGGAGAGGACGAAAATGCCTGCCAAGAATCTTTCACTGCAGAGTTTGTTGTTTTTTTAGTCTTCCTTCGTTTCTCACTTTTCACTCTGATCTATCAGCTTTCACTCTGGTGATGAATCAGCTTTTCGCTCTCAGTAGGTAATATAAGCTTCCATATTGGGCTATGTTTTATGTCAACAAATTCTTCTAAGGCTGTGCATTCCATCAGGCCGACGCCTAAACATCCGATCCGCTCCCAATCAGATCTCAAACCGCAACAATCTCTAAACTTACCCCACATAACCATTAGTAGACTAACCACTTGGAATTCAGCTCTGCTGGTTTATCGCAAACCCTGAGCTTTGAATTAGGTACAGGGTTTGAGCTAGTGAGAAACAATGCATTGTAGTGTCCTGGTTTACCATCTGAGGTACTATCAGTTCATGACCCTATCTCATATGAACTCATTACAAATCCCATAGTGGGGAATGGGAATGAGCTTTATTGCTAGAAGGTTTTTATTTTAAAAGGTGGACGAAATGGTTAAAGATGTAACACGTTATATCTGGTGATTTGGAAATGCCAGACAGGGCTAGCATAAACGGGAGGGTCAGTTTAAGTGAACCTAATGTCACATAGTGTCTTGTCTTTGTAGTTTGGATGCAGTTGTTTATCTGTAGGGTTGGATAGAGAATGTTTTGCAGGTTTATTTGGAAAGGGTGCTGGAAATGTCAATGAAGTGGACTGGCTGGTATAGACTGTTTTTGGTTTGTCTTGTGTCACATCTAAGTGCCACATGCTATGGCAAATGCTTAAAGAGGATGGCTGCGAAAATAGTGAAAGAATGTTTAGCATTACATTTTGGGGGATTACAATGTTGTTTTTTGGTGTGTTTTTCTTCCCTGGAAGATGTATGTTAAACTAAATCGTTAACTCGGGGGAGACCGTGAGACTAAAGTTTTGTCCTTTTTTATGTGTTTCTCAGGTAAATTGTGGAGCTGGCCTGAAGGGCATCATAACTAAACTTGTCCTTTCTGCACATTGTAGATCCAGCCTGACAGGTGGGTACCCCCTCCTACACACACACACACACACTCACTCACTCACTCACTCACTCATCACCATGAGTCTATTTTAGTCATTTTTGAACCATTATTTGAATTCTTAGCTGAATCAAAACCCAACCCCTAAGCTCTATCACGTCAACAGACCGACGTCATCACGAAATAGAAGAGAAAAGCACTGATCTGCAGACCGATAGGAAAAGGTGAAGGAACACTCAAAATGTCAATGTTGTTCCCTTTTACCTTTCATGTGACTTTGTGAAAATTACCCCCTAACTACGCAAGTCTGATTATACAACTGCCCTGTTTATTTTGGATTGTCAGAAAGAGGGATACATGGGAGAGGAGAGGCTGCAGCGGCGGCAGTGTATTGATCTAAGCCGGCATGTGGCACCCATCACATGTCCCTGAGAGTGCTCTCTGTCTGACTCTTTGGCCTCTCTGGGTGCATCCCAAATGACACCCTACTCCCTATATTATAGGTTGGCAAACTATGGTCCACGGGTTTGACCATATCAAAACCTGTATTTGAGGGGGGGATTATTATTTTGGGTTAGAAAAAAACACTCCAGGGCACACTTGAAAATCTGAAGTAGTTACAAAATTTGGAGAAATTTTTATTTGACCTTTATTTAACTAGGCAAGTCAGTTAAGAACAAATTCTTATTTTCAATGACGGCCTAGGAACAGTGGGTTTAACTGCCTGTTCAGGGGCAGAACGACAGATTTGTACCTTGTCAGCTCGGGGATATGAACTTGCAACCTTTCGGTTACTAGTCCAACGCTCTAACCGCTAGGCTACCCTGACCTCCTATATTTTCAAAAGCCCTTTTTCTGGACAGAATTTTTTTTTTGACTAAAAAAAATCTGTGCGGCCCTCCATAGAATTTTGAAATCCCGATGTGGCCCTCGAGGCAAAATTCTGGCCCACCCCCTGCCCTATATAGTGCAGCATCAGACTCTGGCACACAGCCTCCTGTTCACTTTGATCCCTCCATAAATGTATCCCCTGGTCAAAGACAGTTACCTCAGCTCTGATCAGCTGCATTGGACCATAAACTGACAATTACTGCAGACTGTCGCAACACTGGCAGTTATGCAAAGGATGAACTTTTTCCGTTAACTGACCAGAATAGTCTCTCTGAAGTGTGCTTCAAAGTGGTACCTCATGTATTCCTCACCTGAGAGAGTTTCTCTTTACTTCTCTGTCACCTGAGAGAGTTTCTCTTTACTTCTCTGTCACCTGAGAGAGTTTCTCTTTACTTCTCTGTCACCTGAGAGAGTTTCTCTTTACTTCTCTGTCACCTGAGAGAGTTTATCTTTACTTCTCTGTCACCTGAGAGAGTTTCTCTTTACTTCTCTGTCACCTGAGAGAGTTTCTCTTTACTTCTCTGTCACCCCATGCTTGTTTTATGTCTGCCGTGTCCTCCATCATTATTCATCTTTTTATTCCTTTTTATAACGTATTATAGATGTAAATCAGCCATTTAAAACTCTGTGGAATCCCATATAGGCGAGAAGACTGCAGTTTGCTCCACGCTTCAGATACCTCTGGCCGTCTTGAAAGGGGTCAATAGGTTGTTTTGGATGGGCAGAGAAAGGGGTTAGAATAGGGGCGACTGTGCTTTAATTTACTGGCCCTGTCTACGGCCCATCCCCTGGATACAATAGACTGGTTGGTTGGTTTATGGCCTGAGGTGGCAGCCCTTCCCAATAAAGCACAAAGCTGGGGAGAAGAGTAAAGACACAACTGTTCCATTTTTAAATCTCAAAGTAGGGCCTAAATGTAGTGGTATTGTGTATTTCAGACTAAAACTCTAATGTTCTTTCTACTGAATAACTCTATTATTTTCCTAATAAATCACGAGACCTCATCTTCACATGATCGTGATTGATAGTTTGATAAAGGACTCTGAAACCTTGGATGGAAAGTGAGTTTTTATAAACCACAGAGCTTCTGTTTCGCCGCCTCTGGCCCAGCCATGGTGACCTGGTGATCAAATGAAACTATATCTAGAGAATCATCCCCTGCTTCATTAATGTGATTGTCATGCACGTATGATCAGGGGTGTTAAAAATTCATATGTACAGCTTTTTATTCGGGTACAGCATTCATTTAAATCTCAATTAATCCAGTTTTCATTGTCACTATCACTACTGAAAACAGTCTCCGTAACCAAAATCAGAGTGGGTGGAAAGGTGAAATGTAGGTGAAAATATAAAAGCTTATTTTAATTATCACTCTGGAAAGAGTGTGAAACCATGACAAATCCCCATGAAATGTTTATGTTGTTATTGTGTGCAGTGACATTATTACCCAACTTCTGTATTACTATGGTAACCGTGTCCCCAACCTCTCTCTAAGCTTCGGGGTGAAATTTCCCCTAGGTTCAGGAACCCTCTCCCAATCCTGACCTTAATTCTTAGCCGGACGCAAAACTGACCCAAGATCAGCTTCTAGGGGCAACTTAACCCTGCACCGTTACTAACCGTGTCCCTGACGTCCTTTCTGCACTGCAGGTAGTAATGGAGTCTGAAGAGACAGAGCTGAGAGATTGTGATGAGGCCTTTGAGTCAGAAGAGGGCGATGTGGAGCCATACCTGGAGGAGCCGGCGAGCAGCAGGGAGCTCCTAGAGAGGCTCAGGGAGCTGGAGGTGAGGGCTGGGGAACACAAGACTGTGGGCTGTATGCCAATTTGTCTTTCTTTGATTCCTCACATCTGATCTCCTCACCTACTCAACTGTATTGGATGAGAAAGTCCCCTTGGATCTTCTTCTTCTTCAATTGGTTTTGAGAAGGAGACAAAGAGGAATTGAGAAAGGGCTTTAGTCTTGACCCCTGGAGGTGGGGACTATCTGGGTACACCTGGAGACTGAGAGCTGCATCAGTCAAAGCATTGAATGGAAACGAATAACAGTTTTGCAACATTTAATTAATGCAGTTGCTTGCTTTGACCGAGAATTGCAGCTGTCGAAACGATCACATGCTTCAGTCCAAACAACCAAACTCAAAGAATCAGTCTTTGATTCATCCTAGAGCAGCAGTGATATTTACTTGTAATACCATCACTAGCACTGTGTCATTATTAATGCTAGTAGAATTTGTATTTCATATTTATTTTCAAGATGATGCCAATTTGATAGATGTGCACATGGTGGCGTATATATCAAGTGTCTCAGGGTAGGAGTGCTGATTTTAGGGACAGTTATGCATTTTACATCTCAATGAATAAGATTACATGGACTGGGGGAACCAGGGCCCGTTTACACATAGTGTCTCAGAGTAGAAAATTGCTGCGAATAGAGACATTTTACTCCTACTGTTATGGGCAAAAGTAAAAGCTATGCATGAACCGTCTTTAGTCATAAGAGTCACACAGATATTTAGGAGACCTCATGAGCTGTCCTAACCATTTAAGAGGTATCTTGTAACTTGATAATAGAAAAATGCAGCGAGTCAGTGATTCCTGCGCCACGTGCACATTTGAATTGGAGTTAAAATACGTTTTTTATATATTTCATATTTTTATATGATTAATCCATAAATAATCTAGACCTACATGCAACAGTATCTCTAGCGCTTTTGACAAAGATTTCACTAAATACTTATAACCACTAAGCTAATAAAAAAATGGATTTTGTTTAAGTTGTTATTTCATGTTATCCATTTGGAGGGCAACATCATGTTGTTACAAAATATGTCTAGTCAGGATAACATGATGCCACGGAATGGCATGCTAGTTTCTTTCGCATTCCAGATGTTGAAATTCAGCAAAATATAGCCTCTTTAACACCCTCAAACGCCCACTTCTATTTTGTAAACAGTTTGTCGAATGACTGGTAGAGGAGTCCAACAGCAGACCGGGCAAACAGCAAAGAAACAATATACAGATTGGTGTCCAACCGAACAATTTATGACCGAGGAGGAGACGTCGTGCTGGGCACGGCACCTGACTGAGGCCACCAAACTTAAGGTATCATTCTAGCAGAGGTTTGATGGACTCAATGAGTCTAAAGAACTTAAAAAGACACCAAGGCCGTGCTGAACAGAGTAAGCAAGGAAGAGACTCTGTGGACGGAGAAGACCTAAAACAACTTAAAGACCGGGACCACCTGAATACTAAGGTGATCGACCTGGAATCGCGTGGAAGGAGGAATAACCTGGTTCAGGTGGGCCTGCTGGATGAGATGAGATGGATGAGATACTCCGTTACATTCTGGACATGAAAGAGACTGACCCAGTACCAGAGATGGAGAGACATCAGACGCTTCCGATCCCGCTCAAACCCACCCAAACCACCGCGTCCATACTACATACGCCTGCTACAGTGGGGTGACCGACAAAACATGAGAGCTGCAGGCAAGAAGGAGAAGCTGATCTGGGGAGGGAGACCGTTCCATGTGTACCATGATTTCCCAGTGGAGCTCCAACTACAATGTGTGGAGTATGCCAACATCAAGAAGAAACTTCAGGACACAGACTACCCCTACAGACCACCCCTACTGTATGCAGCCAGGCACATCGTCACCATAGATGGGAAGAAACATACAGTGTCTACAGTAGCGCAGAAGATGTGGTCAAGGACTTGAATTTACGGCTCCCTAAAAAATGTTTTGTAACTCGGGCAAGTTATTGAGGCGATGAAGGACTGCACTAGTCTCTAATGTTTTTGTTGAGATTGTTACTTTTCTCCCCTTATATTGACCGAGTGTTGGTCAAATATATACAGAAAAAGGGCTATAAATGCCTTTAATGGCACTCTAAAATATGGCTATAGCCAGCTTACCAGGCCAATACATTATGCAATAACGGAGACAAATTTGTGCAAATAGTGTTTTGGTGTAGACTTGAAATTGGTGGTTACGTTTTGACTCTCGTTTGCGCACGGTTGCCATGCAGTCTCGAACAATGCACTGGTCTGGAGAGCACAGTGAGGGTGAAACAAATCCACCTAATAAGAGGTCTGGCTATGGTGGATAGCAGCGCATACACCTGTTCTTTCACGAATAAGAGCTGGATAGGGCATCTATCTAACTTTTGTTTCGTGTTTTCTATTTGCCATTTGCCTCATGACATCCTTTAATGTTTGTTTGTCTTGTGTGTTCCCTCCACATTCCCTCCCTACTGGTACAGAATACAAACAGTAGTACATTGATGCCGAGTCCTTTCTCTCCTTACTAAGGCTGATATTATACACATTGTCACAAATGGAATCTAATACTATATAAATATGATTTCATTGAAAGTGAATACGATTTTGAATAAAGTCCAATAATTTCTCATTTGAAATCCCTAGCCTGTGATGTGGCTATGTTACAAGAAACACACCTTTTTAATGACAATTAATCTTTAAAGTATTTTCAGCACCAGTTAATGGAGCAGCCAGGCGTGTCAGTATTTTAGTAGCTAAAATCATCTCTAATTTTGTATTGTCAGGCTTTTTACAAAATGAAACATGTACTCTTGTAAATATTGTACACTGACATAATTGATAATCGGTCAATGAGCATGCGTTCTGCCACCGTCTCTCTGCTACCAAAGCCTAGCAAGGATCCTATGCAAATGACCACTTTCGTCCTTTGAATTTATTAAATAACGACAATTAATTGTTTGCCTAGATCCTTGCTATGCCCATAGAGAAGGCTATCCCCTCTTTAATACACCTGGATCAGGTGGGGTTTGTACCAAGTCGTTTATCCTCCCAACAACATGAGACCTTTCTCATGTAATGTCAAGGGCTAGCTCTCTCCGGAATCCAGCACTAGCAGTATCGCTGGATGCAGAGAAAGCTTTTTATAGAATGGTGGTCTTACCTGTTATATGCACATTCTCGATTTGGTTTGGGGTCTGTTATCGTGCAATAGATTAGGGAACTCTATCATTAACATATTACTTCAGTTAAAACTAATGGTATGATATCGGACCCCTTTCAGCTCTTCTGTTCTACAAGTTGCCCCGCGTCCCCATCTATTCATTTTGGCACTAGAGCCCCTCACCTGCACCATAGAGCTAGGAAGGATATACAGTGCATTCGGAAAGTATTCAGACCCCTTGACTTTTTCAAAATGTTGTTACGTTACAGCCTTATTTTTAAATGTATGAAATAAAACAGGTTTTTAGAAATAATTTGCACATTTTTTAAGAATAAGAAAACCGAAATAAGTATTCGACCCTTTGCTATTAGATGTGAAATTGCGCTCAGGTGCATCCTGTTTCCATTGATCATCCTTGATGTTTCTACAACTTGATTGGAGTCCACCTGTGGTAAATTCAATTGATTGGACATGATTTGGAAAGGCACACACCTGTCAGTGCAAAAACCAAGCCATGTTAGAGCAAAAACCAAGCCATGAGGTCAAAGGAATTGTCCGTCGAGCTCTGAGACACGGATCTGGGGAAGGGCACCAGCACATTTCTGCAGCATTGAAGGTCCCCAAGAACACAGTGGCCTCATCATTCTGAAATGGAATAAGTTTGGAATCACCAAGACTCTTCCTAGAGCTGGCCGCCCAGCCAAACTGAGCAATCGGGGTAGAAGCGGTCAGGAAGGTTCTCTGGTCTGATGAAACCAATAATTAACTTTTTGGCCTGAATGCAAAGTGTCACATCTGGATGAAACCTGGTACTATCCTTACTGAAGCATGGTAGTTGCAGCATCATGCTGTGGGGATGTTTTTCAGCAGCAGGGACTGGGAGTAGGGCTATTGCGGTGACCGTATTACCACGGTCATGATCCATGTAGGCAGTCAAATTCCATGTGACCGCTTAGTCATGGTAATTAGGCTTCTCCAAGCTCTGATGCTGCTGATGGTCATTAGTAGCCTACCAAACTTGCTAACTGCCTGGTACTCAGCACTCTATTGTCCCTCTAATCACTCTGACATTAATGCAAATGTATTAAAAAATCTAATCAAACACTTCATGAGAGCCCATGAGCTGATGTTGTGCAACATTTCAATAGGCTATGGAATTGCGCTAGAAAACAGAGTGATGGCCTCTACTGAAAAGAGGAGGATGAGCCTATTTCTTTGTTAACCGCTCAACACTGAATAGTCAGTCGCATGTGCGCACTCGCTCAAATCGTTTGGAGAAAATATCCTTTCTATTTTATTTAGCTTTGTTCAATTGTATTCTTCATACTATAAAATAATATAAAATAATGCCACATGATTCTAAGCAAATCTTGTCTGTTAAATGAACTAGTGTAGCCCACAGCCATTTGGCAAAGCCACATCAGGACCTAACATAAGGAAACTCAGAGTATGCTATTCTGTTCTTCTGAAATAAACTACATTTTCATTATATCATGTTTCTTTAGACCTGTCTAAAATAAATAATGGATTTATTGTGAAGGTGTAGGCCAAATTACATGGATTTATTAGACTAAAATGTAGATGTTTCAAATGTCAGCATCAGTGGGTTGTAGGCTGTGTGGAAGCCAGGAGATGCTAAATGTGTTTATGTTAATTAACGGTCAATTACCATGAGGTCGACAGTTATTTGCTTGACAATCACCGGCTGATGTAATTTCGTGACCGCCACAGACTTAACTGGGAGACTAGTCAGGATCGAGGGAAAGATGAACTGAGCAAAGTACAGAGAGATCCTTGATAAAAACCTGCTCCATAGTGCTCAGGACCTCAGACTGGGGGTGAAGGTTCACCTTCCAACAGGACAATGACCCTAAGCACACAGCCAATACAACACAGGACTGGCTTCGGGACAAGTCTCTGAATGTCCTTTTGTGGCCCAGCCAGAGCCTGGGCTCCCCATCCAACCTGACAGAATTTGAGAGGATCTGCAGAGAAGAATGGGAGAAACTCCCCAAATACAGGTGTCCCAAGGTTGTAGCGTCATACCCAAGAAGACTCGAGGTTGTAATTTCTGCCAAAGGTGCTTCAACAAAGTACTGAGTAAAGGGTCTGAATACTTATGTAAACGTGATATGTCTTTTTTTACATTTTGTATAAATTTGCAAAAAAATTATATTCTACCTTTATCACTATGGGGTAGCGCAGAGGTGATAAAGATGAGCATACTCCCAAGACTATCTTTCCTTATGTCAGCTATTCCACTTCAGTTCCCTCAGCACTGGTTTAAAGAGATAAACAGTTTCTTTTCAAGCTTCTTGTGGAAAGAAAAGAAACTTAGAATTAACCACAAAAAACTGTCCGTGCCAACAGGTAAGGGTGGATTAGGTGTTCCTAATGTGTATTTGTACTACTTGTCATATAATGCAAGATACCCACTGGCATGTGGCTATACAATTGGGGGTGTAGCAGGCACCTGGGATTGGTTAGAGGAAGAAATTGTGAGGGAACATAAGTCGACCTCTTTATCACTATGGTATTACCCCAAGTTCCACTGCAAGATAGATAACCCACTACAGGAGTGCTCTTGTGAAGTGGCAAAGATACTTAATTAAAGGTTATCTATCAATGGAGAATCCTTCCCTTCATGTCCAATATGGAAGCACCCCTTGTTTACTGAAGGGGAAAGACATTGGCTAATATCACCTGGCAACGCCAGAACATCAGTCTGGTGTGGTAGGTTGTAAGGGGCGGAGAAAATATACCATTCCAAGAGCTGATGTCAGCGTTTGGCCTGAATAATATAGCATTTCTACCCTATTTACAGCTCAAATGAATTCTAAAGTGTATTTCCTCAAAGTTTTATTGATGTGGAATCTAAAAGTACTTTAGACAACAAACTGAGGAATGTTGCTAATGGTAAAGGAACGGTTTCTGCCCTATACAAGCTGGTTGGTCTCTCCTCCCGAAATAGTAACACCTCTACTCCGTTATGTTGGGAGCAGGACATGGGTGTATCTATTACCACAGCACAATGTGATGCAATATGGAAAATGCAACATCAATATCCAATTGTGTAAGGTATAAGATTATTCAAATAAAGATATTACATGCATCACATGAGACAAGTTGAAAAAGAGGGATCAAAGCCTGGAAATGTCCAGTTGTCAAGATTCTGGACTGAGGTAGTTGATATGCTGTCTGAAATCTTGAATGTACAGTGATGGAGTGCTGCATCAGCTGACTAGGCATCCACAATCACCCGACCTCAACCCAATTGAGATGGTTTGGGATGAGTTGGACCGCAGAATGAAGGAAAAGCAGCCAACAAGTGCTCATGTGGGAACTCCTTCAAAACTGTTGGAAAGGCATTCCTCCTGAAGCTGGTTGAGAGAGTGTGCAAAGCTGTCATCAAGGCAAAGGGTGGCTACTTTGAATAATCTCAAATATAAAATATATTTAGATTTTTTTTAACACTTTTTTTGGTTACTACATGATTCCATATGTTTTATTTCATAGTTATTCTACAATGTAGAAAATAGTAAAAAATAAAGAAAAACGCTGGAATCAGTAGGTGTGTCCAAACTTTAGACTGGTACTGTTTGTCTCCAACTGTGTCCTGTAGTCTACCTTCTTGGGAGCATTGTGGGTAATATCCAACCTAGAACCATGGACGCCTCATTGCTCTGGCCCAACTATCAGTGAAACAGACAATTCTTATAAAAAGGACTTCTTGGACATATTGACTATGGAACGAGCAGCATCGGCCCTCCAATACTATGACAATGGACACTATAAGAACACATGTAAACCATAGAACAACCTCAATATATCAATTCATAACCTAAACTATCGTTTGTTCAAAAATGTTCCACACTGTAGACAGCATGTGTGCTTATCCTGGTGGTTGTGGGTGCGCTCGCTTCCATGCCTGCCTGGGCGTCCGGCAAGGCTTGATGCTTCCCGTCCTTGGAAAATCCTTTTGGGGCAGGGGCGTTGCCCTGATGGCTCCTCTGAGCGGCTTTTAGGCTGGGTTTCTGTATAAGCACTTTGTGACATCTGCTGATGTAAAAAGGGCTTTATAAATACATTTGATTGATTGAGTAAAATATGTACATATAACTAGGATTAAAGTGACTAGGAAACAGGATAGATAATAAACAGTAGCAGCAGCGTATGTGATGAGTAAAAAAAGTTAGTGCAAAAAGGGCCAATGCAGATAGTCCATTAAATATTTGATGGCTTGGGGGTAGAAGCAGTTCAGGGTCCTGTTGGTTCCAGACTTGGTGCATCAGTACACCTTGCCAATGCGCTAGAGACAACAGTCTATGACTTAGGTGGCTGGAGTCTTTGACAAATTTTAGGGCATTCCTCTGACACCGCCTGGTATAGAGGTCCTGAATAGCAGGGAGCCTTCTACAGTGATGTACTTGATCATGTTTTGATCATGCAGACTGGAATATGTTCTGGTCAGCCTTGGAGAACAACATCAACCTATATGCTAACTCGGTGAGAGCGTTTATAAAGAAGTGCATTGGAGATTTTCTACCCACTGTGACTATTAAAACCTACCCTAACCAGAAACCGTGGATGGATGGCGGCATTCGCACAAAACTGAAAGCGCGATCCACCGCATTTAATCATGCCATGGAAAGAGGTCTGGGAATATGTCTGAATATAAACAGTGTAACTATTCCCTCCGCAAGGCAATCAAACAAGCGAAATGCCAGTACAGGGACAAGGTGGAGTTGCAATTCAACGGCTCAGACACGAGACGTATGGGGCAGGGTCTACTGGAAAGAAATCCAACCAAGACAACAAAAATAAATCCAGCCCCCCCCCCTTCTCCGTGGCTGACATGAGTATAACATTCTAAACGTGTTGACCCTCGCAAGGCTGCTGGCCCAGACAGCATCTCTAGCCGCGTCCTCAAAGCATTGCCCAGACCAGCTGGCTGGTGTGTTTACGGACATATTCAATTGCTCCCTATCCCAGTCTGCTGTCCCCACATGCTTCAAGATGGCCACCATTGTTCCTGTACCCAAGAAGGCAAAGATAACTGAACTAAATGACTACCGCCTTGTAGCACTCAGTTGCGTCATCATGAAGTGCTTTGAGAGACTAGTCAAGGATCATATCACCTCCACCTTACCGGCTACCCTAGATTCACTTCAGTTTGCATACCGCCCCAACAGGTCCACAGACGATGCAATCGCCATCACACTGCACACTGCCCTATCCCATCTGGACAAAATTAATACCTATGTAATAATGTTGTTCATTGACTACAGCTCAGCATTCAGCACCATAGTGCCCTCCAAGCTCATCATCAAGCTGGAGGCCCTGGGTCTCAACCCCGCCCTGTGGAATTGGGTCCTGGACTTTCTGATGTGCCGCCCACAGGTGGTGAAGGTAGGAAACAATATCTCCACTTCGCTGACCATCAACACTGGGGCCCCACAAGGGTGCGTGCTCAGCCCCCTCCTGTACTCCCTGTTCACCCACGACTGCGTGGCCATGCACACCTCCAACTCAATCATCAAGTTTGCAGACAACAGTAGTGGGCTTGATTACCAACAACAACGAGACAGTCTACAGGGAGGAGGTGAGATCACTCGGAGTCAACAAAACAAAGGAGATGATCGTGGACTTCAGGAAACAGCAGAGGGAGCACATCGAAGGGACAGCAGTGGAGAAGGTGGAAAGTTGTTTAAGTTCCTCGGCGTACATATCACAGACAAATTGAAATGGTCCACCCACACAGACAGTGTGATGAAGAAGGAAGGATAAAATACAAGTTAATTAGTTAATAATTAAGAGTAGGCAAAGTGATTGTCAGGTGAAAAGTATATTGAACGTTTTACCATTGCACCATTTGATGTACAGTCACGTTCACTGTGGTTGTCTGAAGTGTGCTATGGAGTTTGCAGTTGGCGATGCCTCATTGCTATTGGTTATTTCCCATAATTTGCAGCAATGTCAATGAGCGTCATCACTATCTTTGCTGTACCTCAAGTTGTTGTGATTACAGAGCTGAGAAACTTTTAGAAGTTGATTTTACTCCTGGCTCACAGTTTGTCTGGGCAGTGTCTTAACATCCTCCTGAAACCTACTCTGAGCTAAGAGTTGTTCTGTTTTTGTCCTAAAACAGGTTTTAGCAGGATTCCCAGAACCTTTTCTGAGATGCTTTGTGGATCAGCACTCCTACTCTTAGACTCTTGATAGCCCTGATTTCAGGGCTATGCATTTCATTGTATCATATTCCACCAGGTGTCTCCCTCCTCCCGTGAAATAAGCTGTTTTAACACAGTCTGATCTCTGAATGAATAGGATGCTTATGTATGTAGTGATGGGTGGGAGGCCATAGAAGTCAGCTGAGAGCTTGGCATGGCAAGTGAATATACCATTTATATGCTCAATAATAGTATTGGTTTTGAATGGTTTTGTGCGTCAAAGATCCCTCCCCGCATTTTACTAATTCACTATTTTTTATCTCTTTTGGCGATGAGGGTATTTTGGAAGGGATGTTCGGGGAGCCAGGGGCCACTTTGCATGACATACCCCCACTCTCCTCTCAGCTTAGTACAAGATGATGGATATCACACGACTGAGTAACCTACAGCTACTTTCAGGGCTTTGCTTTATCGACAAATCTAAAAGGCTCTGCCATTAGAGCCTTAAGTGCCTGTGTTAAATCTCTTAACTCGGCACTATAGACCGCTGCAGCACTTTAAAAGTTGTTATAACACCTTGAAGTCTCCCAGCTCTTCTGACCCTATCTCATGAGCCCTAGTGGCAGAATGAGAGGTGGGAAAGAAAGTGCTTTAAAAAAACTTCTTCTCAGAGCCTCTTTTTTAGAAAAAAAACTACATTTTTGTGTTTTATAATCATGCCACTGTGATGGAGAGTGACTGTTACTGTGGTTATATACCCTCGACTGAGGCCCTGCAGTACTTATGAAATGTTGCAGAATCAGGTGATGGTCCTCTGCCTCCTATATGTCAGCCGACCCTACTTTGTGTAGAGGACACCATTGAAGCTTATTACACATATTGCTCTCAGGTTGGGTAGTTGAGCGACCCATTGAGTTTCAGACGTGACAGGATCACACACACACACACACACACACACATATATATATATATATATATATATATATATACTCACACACACACAGAACATTTCCCTACCTACACACTACAAAGATGACACTTTCACAAACGGTCTCTCCCTGTCCCAATTTGTATACACGTGCACACACCTTCACCCTTAGCACAGCGGTGTATTGATGTGTGAATCAGGCTGTAATTGCTGCTGCGTCTCTTCCCTGTTCTGCGGGGAATTATATTGATTGTGATCATCTTGTACTGCTCACTGAGGGATCCACCAAGCCCTACTTTAAAGGTGATTAACGCTCAAATCAGAGGCCGAACCAGATCTCCATAAGATTATACATTGACCAATGTGTATATGTTTATCTATTTAAGAAATGATCTCTCCCTTTATCTGGCTTGAACTGAACTGGCTTGCCCACACATTCTCTGTCACACACACACACACACACACACTCTCTCTCACACACACACACACACACACACACACACACACACACACACACACACACACACACACACACACACACACACACTTGATAATGCAATAATATTTTACTAAGCTAGTCTCTGATTCCTGTTCCCCTTCGAAACGTCATAAACTCTGTTTTCTCTGCTCGGTTGAGATGTGAGTTTATAGTGCGGGGAAATGATTTGGTCTCTCGTCTTCCTTTTTCCCTCACCGTTCACCTGATCATTGAGCACTTGGGCCCGTCACAACTTCTGTGACCTACTGTAGAGGGAGCATTAAATGTGTGAGGGCTGTTTTGATGTGCAGACACTGGTGGTTTTAGTGCCTGTTTTCTATTTTTTTCTTCTCTCGCTCCCTTTTTTATTCCAATCAGCCTGTTCGTTCTTTTTTCTTTCCCATTATTTCCTCCACTACTTAATGGCACTTAGAAGATTAGTCCAAATGAGTACTAAAAGAGATCCTAATCATTTCAAATAAATCAAACTACTAACCCTCCTCATCTTGTCTCTGTTTCCCTCTTTCTTTCAATCTTTCAGAATGCTTCCCTCTCTTTCCACTTCCCTCTCTTTCTACTTTGTTCCTTCTTTCCCCATCAGCCCTTCGATTTCGTCTTCGACGCGGTGACATATTCGCGCTTTTGATCATGGCGAATGAGCCGGTGGCCGGATTCTCTTTGACTCCATCTGCACCTATCAGAGCAAGGAGAAGAGAAAAATACCTACCTCATAATTTCCTCTTTCTTCCATTCTTTAACACTGTTAAATTCTCCATGAAATGAAACAGAACATATTGTTGGGAAAGATTGTGAAATCAAGGGATTTTTTCATTCTAGGTGTAGACATTTGAAACGGATCATATGAAACAGAGGTGGGGATGAATCTCCTGAGGTTGATCTTTGTTGTCAAATGAATGCTTTCGATAGACACCGATTACATACGTCTATCTCTTTTCTCTCCTCTCTCTCTCTCTCCTTTGTAGGCTGATAATTCAGTCCTGGCCCTTGCGAATGAGAGCCAGAGAGAGGCGTATGAAAGGTGTCTGGATGAGGTGAGTTTTCATATGGAGCTGCAGTATACATTAGGAGAATGTCACCCTGACACTGTCACACTGTATTCTGTCTGTCTCTGTACCCATTACTTAAAATGTCTCAGCTTTTATACTCTGCTATGATTACTGTCCACTCTTAAGACTCCAAAATCATTCTCAATTTCTGACCACAGACCGAAGCAAAGATTAAACTTGTATTATATTTCATTCAGGTTGCCAACCACGTGGTACAGGCCCTTCTGAGTCAAAAGGTAAGACATGGTGCATCAAGACAAATCAATGGTGTTCAGACTGAAGTCTAACAAGTCAATGAACAGTTCATTACACAACAAGGTGTGTGTGTGTGTGTGTGTCAGTTGTTTCTTTATTTGTGTTGTGTGTTTTGTCCTAGGACCTGCGAGAGGAGTGTATTAAGTTGAAGATGCGTGTGTTTGACCTGGAGAGACAGAACAGAACTCTGACTGAGCTCTTTGCCCAGAAACTACACCCCCAGGATAGCTCTCTGCAACAGGTACAGAACGTGTGTGTGTGTGTGACAGTTTTCTCTCTCAGCAGTAAGTTGCTTTTAATTTTATATTCAGTAGTTTTTTCTAAACTAGATTGAATGCGACAGGAGACATTAATTAGAATTAGTCATGAGTACTGACAGACAGTTGTTGAAAGTGTGACCAAAGAAGGTGTGTGTGTGTGTGTGTGTGTGTGTGTGTGTGTGTGTGTGTGTGTGTGTGTGTGTGTGTGTGTGTGTGTGTGTGTGTGTGTGTGTGTGTGTGTGTGTGTGTGTGTGTGTGTGTGTGTGTGTGTGTGTGTGTTGAACGCAATGCATACAGATGTACCATCTTAATTTGACCATTTTCTTAGAGCAGGAAAATTATCCCGAAGCAACAAGAAATGTGGATTATAATTCATGGACATTTTTGCATGGGTTGATACATTTTTTGTTAAGTGGAATCAAGTTTAAAATGCTTGTGGAAATTACAGAGCCTTCAGAAAGGATTCATACCCCTTGATTTATTCCACATTTTGTTGTTACAGCCTGAAATCAAAATAGGTTAAATATGATAATGTTTTACCCGTCTACGTGCAATACCCCATAATGACAAAGTGGAAATATGTTTTTAGAAATGTTTGCTAATTTATTTAAAATTGAAATACAGAAATATCTAATTTACACAAGTGTTCACATCCCTGAGTCAGTACATGTTAGAATCACCTTTGGCAGTGATTACTGGGTAAGTCTCTAAGAGCTTTGCACACCTGAATTGTACAATATTTGCACATTATTCTTTAAAAAAATATTCAAGCTCTGTGAAGCTGTCTGTTGATCATTGCTAGACGATTTAAGTCAAAACTGTAACTAGGACACTCAGGAACATTCAATGTCATCTAGTTAAGTAACTCCAGTGTTTAGTTGGCTGAGTGTTTTAGGTTATTGTCATGCTGAAAGGTGAATTTTTCTCCCAGTGTATGTAGGAAGGCAGAATGACCAGGTTTTCCTCCAGGATTTGCCTGTGCTTAGCTCTATTCTTAGCTCTTTATTTTATCCTAAAAAACTCCCTAGTGTTTGCCGTTGACAAGCATAGCCAAAACATGATGCGGCCACCACCATGCTTGAAAATGGGATGTGTTGTGTTGGATTTGTCCCAAACATAACGCTTTGTATTCAGGACATAAAGTTAATTTCTTTGCCACATTTTTTGCAGTTTTACTTTAGTGCCTTTTTGCAAACAGGATGCATGTTTTGGAATATTTTTATTCTGTACAGGCTTCCTTCTTTTCAGTCTGTCATTTAGTTTAGTATTTTGGAGTAACTGCAATTTTGTTGAACCATCCTCAGTTTTCTCCTATCACAGCCATTAAACTATATCTGTTTGAAAGTCACCATTGGCCTCATGAAGAAATCCCTGAGTGTTTTTATCCCTCTCCAAGTGTAATTAATAACTTCATCATGCTCAAAGGGATATTCTGTTTTTTTTACCCATCTACCAATAGGTGCCTTTCTTTGCGAGGCATTGGAAAACCTCCCTGGTCTTTGTGGGTCAATCTGTGTTTGAAATGCACTGCTCGACTGAGGGACCTTACAGATAATTGTATGTGTGGGATACAGAGATGAGGTGGTCATTCAAAAATCATTATTGCACACCAAGCGAGTCCATGCAACTTTATTATGGAACGTGTTAATAAAGCAGATGTTTACTACTGAACCTGTTTAGGCTTGCCATAACAAAGGGGTTGAATACTTATTGACTCAAGACTTTTCAGCTTTTCATTTTGAATTAATTTGTAAACGTTTCGAAAAACATAATTCCACTTTGACATTATGAGCTATTGTGTGTAGGCCAGTGACACATCTCAATTTATCCATTTGAAATGTAACAACAAAATGTCGAAAACGTGAAGGGGTGTGAATACTTTCTGAAGGCACTGTAAAAGCCTTTTTAAACCTCAAATACACTACAAGTTTGCAGGAAAATTCTCTGTGACAGAGTGATCAAATTAAGATCATGCATCTGTATCTAAACCACTGCCTTGCTTGTCTCCTGTTCATTATGATTATATCGCTGTTTTATCGCTGTTTTATATAAAATATAATAGGGCCCATGTGTCATGCTGTTTCTGTTTCCTACCTAATAAGCACAGTGTTTCTGATTTTAATCTGTTTTCATTTGGGAGGGAGATGAGAAGTTCTCCCTCATCTCTGTCACACTGATCTCATCACTGTTGTTGCTTAGGTGACTGTTGTCAAGCTGAAATGAAGCAACGGTTATTTGTAGTTCTATTGAAGTGCAGCTAGTGATGTAGGTCCGATAGATGTTTAGATATCCCTTATTTTGGATTTATTTGATCCTAACTGATATCTAATATTAATTGTAACATGGACTGTAGCTTGGAGCCCAAAAGCTCTTTGGAGCTCTTACTCTATCCATTTTGGCCTTGTTTAAAGAAACCAAGGACAAAAGTGCTGCTCTCATAGTATAGTTTTAGAATCCCCTGCTGAGGTGTTTATACAGCAACTCTTAAGTTTCTGAGAATTTGGCTTCAAAAGAACAGAGGCAGAGATTGTCTTTGATAAAGATGTTCAGCGACCTTGGTCATATTTTTCATTTCTTTGTGTGTGACACAGGGCACCTCTTTCTCCACTTGTCTCCCTCTCTATTTGTCACAGCTTTTATTCTCTATTTTGGTTAGGCCAGGGTGTGACTAGGGTGGGCGTTCTAGTTTCTTTATTTCTATGTTTTCTGTTTCTATGTTTTGGCCGGGTATGGTTCTCAATCAGGGACAGCTGTCTATCGTTGTCTCTGATTGGGAATCATACTTCATAATCATGTTTTTCCACCTTAGTTGTAGATAGTTGTCTTTGTTAGTGGCCTGTATAGCCCTAGTAAGCTGCACGTTTGTTGTTTCTTGTTTTGTTGGTGACATTTTAAAAAAGAGAAAATGTACGCTCACCACGCTGCACCTTGGTCTGGTCATTTCCATGATGACGTTCATGACACTATCCCCCTCCCTCCCTCCCTCTCTCTTTCTTCAGCTCTGTTTATTAACCCCAACTCCTTTGCTCTCTATCTCTCTCTTTCTTATCAACTGTATTAGTATTCCAACCGCTCCACGGTAGTGAGCGGATAGGAGAAAGAAGCAATCTGCTGCAGAAATCTCAAAACAGTATTTAATCTAAATAAATGTGCCCTGTAATTGCCAGGGGAGCAAAATGGCACATTCTCTATTACTGTAAATGAAAATTTTAACTGTCCCCAACTCCCCAAAAAATCTAACCCCTCCTCCCTACCTCTCTTCTCCCCCTACGCCTCCATTTTTCTGTATTCTTCAGTCGTTCTCTTTGCGTCTCTTACCTGTGGGGAAAAAATAAACATGTTTCCTCGCATACAGAGTGAGAGCCTCTGCCCCCGCCATCGCCTTTCTTTGTGATGAATATAATAATCATAAGGAAAACTGATGCCATCTCACTGCCGAAGCAATTTAATTACTCAGGGCTGAGATGGGAATGAAAAGAGGCTGGCCCACTCCTTTAATGCCATTTTTATCTGTGTATTAGGAGGCAGGTTAAAGGAAATCAGGAGAGGGTGCAGAGAATGACAATAGTCAATATGGTGCCCTTACTGTCATTCCTCTCTCCCTGTTCTCTCCCGTTCCAGTTGCAGTTGGTGTCTGTCCCAGAGCACAGCACAGAGCCCCTGACCATGGACAGTGACAAGCTGCTGGTGTCCCAGAGCCAAAGGGAACTCAAGGTGAGCAACTGACCCACACACAAACCCTGACCCCTGACTAAAACTTCACTTTGACCATAGAATTACGAACACATATACTGGAGAAAAATATAAACGTAACATGCAACAATTTCAAAGATTTTACTAAGTTACAGTTAATATAAGGAAATCAGTCAATAGGCCCATCCACTGGGGAGCCAGGCCCAGCCAATCAATGTTTTTTTTCTCACAAAAGGGCTTTATTACAGACAAAATACTCCTCAGTTTCATCAGCTGTCCGGGTGGCTGGTCTCAGACGATCCCTTAGCTGAAGAAGCCAGATTTGGAGGTCCTGGGCTGGCGTGGTTACACGTGGTCTGCGGTTGGGAGGCAGGTTGGATGCACTGCCAAATTCTCAAAAACGATGTTGGAGATGGCATATGTTAGCGAAATGAACATTCATTTCTCTGGCAACAGCTCTGGTGGACATTCCTGCAGTCAGCATGCTAATTGCATGCTCCCTCAACTTGAGACATCTGTAGCATTGTGTTGTGTGACAAAACTGCACATTTTAGTGTCTTTTATTGTCCCCAGCATAAGCTGCACCTGTGTAATGATCATGCGGTTTAATCAGCTTCTTGATATGCCACACGTCAGGTGGATGGATTATCTTGGTAAAGGAGAAATGCTCACTTAAAGGGATGGGGAAAGGGAACAAATTTGTGCAAAATGAAGGCAGTCAAATTCCACATGACCGTTTAGTCATGGTAATTAGGCATCTCCAAGCTCTGATGCTGCTGATGGTTATTAGTAACTTTCTAACTGCCTGGTACTCAGCACTCTATTGGCCCTCTAATTCCTCTGACATCAATGCTAATGTATTCGAAAAAATCTAATCAAACACTTCATGAGAGCCCATGAGCTCATGTTGTGCAACATTTCAATAGGCTATGTAATTGCGTGAGAAAACGGAGTGATGGCCTCTGAAAAGAGGAGGATCCCATCAGCTTTCTATAGGCTAGGCCTACTATATTTATTTCTCAACTTTCCTAATATTAAGCAGATTGCTTATATTTACAACAGGAGTATAGCCTACCTGGCTAGCATGCAAATAAACCACAGGGAAAAGCGTCCTCCAGTCGCTATTTAAGTGCATAGATGACATGTATTTTTTCCAGCTGCCCCTGTTTCGAGACAGGTGTATGATAATGGTCCATTCTAAATCAAAACAAATGTCACACATATATTATTTAGTATATGTAAAGACAATATTAAATCAAGAATAGTCTGATGGGTGACAATATTAGCCTATCACTTGTGAATGTTCGAATCATAGTCTCACACCTCATGTAGCCTAGCCCCATAGGCCTAT
The DNA here is from genome assembly GCF_045791955.1 of Oncorhynchus clarkii lewisi. Classification (NCBI taxonomy): domain Eukaryota; kingdom Metazoa; phylum Chordata; class Actinopteri; order Salmoniformes; family Salmonidae; genus Oncorhynchus; species Oncorhynchus clarkii. The sequence goes on along the minus strand of NC_092163.1, from coordinate 47,245,220 downwards.
ATGTCTTAATAAGGTTTGTATCATAACTAAAGTGGTTAAATAACTTCTTAAAATTAAGCACATGAAAACCACTTTACAAGGGTTGTGGAGCCTAACTGGCATGAAAGCAGCTTTCAAGTTTGGGGAAGATAATGTTTACTATAACAATGCACCTTTATAATAAAAGCATTACATGCATAATTGCATTTGCGGTCACTTTTGATAATGGTGTTTTCCCGCTGCTCTTATGATGTGAAGAAATAGCCTAGTAGTTTATCAACATTTTAAGCTAAACGTTCTGATCAGCCACATTGCATAAAAAAGGTTTTTGATACTAGTGGTTGATTTAATTTGGGATCTATCGCATCCCACATCTGTCCCAGACTGTTTGTAATATTTGTTTCTCGCACAGAATAGAATAGGTCCACTTTTGTTCTATGGGGGGTAGTAGAATGACATAGGCTAGTGCTTTTGCTGTTCGTTAGGCCTACTCATCTGGTTGGCTGACGAAAAGTAAATGTGGACAGTTCTTCCAATATCTTTAATATTCACCTCGGAATTGGATAAGGACACGTGCAGTTGTGTCCCAGATGTGTCTGTCTTAACTTATAGTCTGTGAGAAAGACCCGATCACGTGACGGAGAGCCATGTGAGTGAGAGACGCTTTGGATTGTGCAGCACACTCAGGGAGAAGGGCACAACGCAGCACTCTGGGCCGCAAAAGGCATGGATTTTTTTAGGGTCTATTACGGCCACAAAGGGGATGCCGCCGTGAAATTCGAGGCATTATCAAGTGCTTATCAAATTGTGAATGAGAGACTATTGGAGTGTGGTACAGCCTGAGCAAAAGAAACTGAGCAGAGCTCATGCCTTTCAAGCAACTTTTTTCAAATCGTCATTGGTCGCATCATGCAGCCTTACAATGTTTTAAAAATCTAAACATACAGCCCAACGTTTGTAGAACTAAAGTTACATTAATAACTCTAAATTAAGCATGTAGGAGTACCTATTTCTTTGTTAACCGCTCATCATGTGCGCACTCCCTCAAATCGTTTGGAGAAAATATTTATATTTTTTTCAGCTTTGTTCAATTCTATTCTTCAAACTATAAAATAATATAAACTAATGCCACGGAATTCTAAATGAACTAGTGTAGCCCACAGCCATTTGGCATAGCCAGATCAGGCCCTAACATAAGGACAGAGTATGCTATTCTGTTCTTCTGAAATAAACTACATTTTCTTCATATCATGTTTCTTTAGACCTGTCTAAAATAAATCATGGATTTATTGTGAAGGTGTAGGCTATATTACATGGATTTATTAGACTTGTTAAAATGACTTGTGTGGAAGCCAGGAGATGTGTGTGTTAATTAACTGTCAGTTACCTTGAGACCGACAGTTATTTGCTTGACAATCACCGGCTGATGAAATTTCGTGAACACCACAGTCCTAGCCAGATTGTGTTAAGGACTGTGTTAAGAACTGCAACGCAGCTGGGTTTTTCATGCTCAACAGTTTCTTGTGTGTATCAAGAATGGTCCACCATCCAAAGGACATCCAGCCAACTTGACACAACTGTGGGAAGCGTTGGAGTGGAACGCTTTCAACACCTTGTAGAGTCCATGCCCTGACGAATTGAGGTTGTTCTGAGGGCAAAGGGAGGGACCCTTAATCAGCTCAGCAAACTCATATTTTGTTTACCTCTGCTTCACCAGCATTGGACACATTCTGTTAGTTATCATGGTTTATTTTCATACTCATACACTACAGTACATGATCAAAAGTATGTGGATACCTGCTCATCGAACATCTCATTCTAAAATCATGGGCATTAATATGGAGTTGGTCCCCCCTTGCCTGCTATAACAGCCTCTACTCTTCTGGGAAGGCTTTCCGCTAGATGTTAGAACATTGCTGTGGGGACTTCCATTCAGCCACAAGCATTAGTGAGGTCGGTCAATGATGATGGGCAATGACACCTGGCTCACTGTCGGCGTTCCAATTCATCCCAAAGGTGTTTGAGGGGGTTGAGGTCAGGGCTCTGTGCAGGCCAGTCAAGTTCTTTCCCACCGATCTTGACAAACCATTTCTGTATGGTCCTCGCTTTGTGCATGGGGGCAATGTCATGCTGAAATAGGAAAGGGCCTTCCTCAAACTGTTGCCACAAAGTTGGAAGCACAGAATCATCTAGAATGTCATTGTATGCTGTAGCGTTAACATGGACTAACCCGAACCATGAAATACAGCACCAGGCCATTATTCCTCCTCCACCAAACTTTACAGTTGGCAGTATGCATTCAGGCAGGTAGCGTTCTCCTGGCATTCGCCAAACCAGATGGTGAAGTGTGATTAATCACTCCAGAGAACGCGCTTACACTGTTCCAGAGTCCAATGGCGGTGCGCTTTACTCCAGCTGACGGCTGGCGGTTCACATTGAGCATGGTGATCTTAGGCCAAAGAACAGTTCTTGTGCTGATGTTGCTTACAGAGGCCGTTTGGAACTCAGTAGTGAGTGCTGCAACTGAGGACAGACTGTTTTTCAACGCTTCAGCACTCGGTGGTCCCGCTCTGTGAGAATGTGTGGCCTAACACTTCGCGGCTGAGCTGTTGTTGCTCCTAGACATTTCCACTTCACAATCACAGCACTTACAGATGACGGGGGCAGCTCGAGCAGGGCAGAAATTTGATGAACTGACTTGTTGGAAAGGTAGCATCCTAAGACGGTTCCACGTTGAAAGTCACTGAGCTCTTCAGTAAGGCCATTCTACTGACAATGTTTGTCTATGGAGATTGCATGGCGGTGTGCTCGATTTTATACATCTGTCAACAACGGGTGTGGCTGAATTAGCCGAATCCACTAATTTGATGTGTTCCAAGGATTTAATACGTTCCAAGGAGGTTCCTCAGTGAACAATGTCCATTCTCATTCCCAGGATTAATTCACCCACAAATTAATATAATATAAAGGGGCTCGGCTCGCTCAATGTTCTAGCGCCACCATAAAATGTTCTGCTTTGAAGGTTCCTCCTGTTTTGCCCCACCACTCACCGAAGTACCCCCAACGGCGCTCACCGTGCCCCTCTGTAATGTTCTCTCTTAAAATAGGCCCGTGTTATTGCTGCCCCAAGGAGCAGCACTAGACTCCTGCTGACAAATGACTGAGAAGCATGTGGAAGACAGGAACGAGAGAGACCCAGTCATTTCAACCCCGAGGGCAACTGATTGGTTTCTTGTTATCAGGCAGGGAGAGAGGTGTCAAATTGAATATAGATTTTTGTTTCCCTCTGAACAAACACTCCCTATGCATTCCTCTCGTTCTCTCCCTCCGTCTCCACTCCTCCGTAATTCTGTGAGGTTGAGGCTTTATTTCCATCAGATCTCATTGGCCAATGGTTTCTCTCTGGCCCCAAGTCTCAAAGCATTTAGTATACCATCCATATGGCTCTGGGATTTTAAACAAGAATATAGTGGGATGGAGGTTTTGGATCAATGCGGCACCCCTTAAGAGAGCCCATACCACTAACCCATCACACACATTGATGGAGTCCACTGTTGAAGGGCTACTTTACAACATAGATCCTCTCTCATGGATGCTGAGGCGGCAACTCAATATTAGGAAGGTGTTCCTAATGTTTGGTATAATCAATGTATATTCATGTTTTTGACTGCACTGGGCTTTTAATGGACCATGAGTAGAGAAATGTATTGACTGACTGACCGAATACCATACAGTTCGGTTCTCCACCCCCATATCCTCAGCTAAGCTCTGCATCACTCCCAGCTCCCCTGATCCAAGTGCATCACCCGTCCAGATTGTGTATATATACATACTGCATATATATGGGCTTATCAGAACTCCCAGGTGTAGACTGAGAATTTATTAGGTAGACGTAAATCATTGCATCAGAATAGGCACTTCTGCAGCGATGGCAGAGGGGTTTTCAAAGTCACCTCATTCGACTGGGTTTGTCAAATTTGCACGCAATGGCTCTTTGGGTTCACTTGGGAGAGATGGAGGGAGACTGAAAAGGGAAAACAATGCACAGTGTATGCTGAGGTAATCAAGTGGGCCCTAACCTGTAGAAACCAGGCCTGTTGCTTGGATTCATCAAATTTACATGCCATGGCTTTGGAGAATGCCAGTGGAGTAGTAGTGGAAATAATGACAGGGGAAGAGAACGAATGGTCTGTGTAAACTAAGCAAGTGGCTCTGTCTCACGCCCCTCTGTCTTAATTGGATAATCCCAGAGGTCCCCACTGGCGGTGACTATTTTAGTTAACAGATTGGCTCCTCTCCAAGAAGACGGGATGAGGAGGAGGTTGGAGGAGAAGTTTTCTCACTGATTACAGAATTAATTGCTTCTTTAATTAAAGATAAAGACTGCTTCCTAAGGTTGGCTGGCCATGTGTAACCAAAGTGACTTCAGTTGCCTCTCCACTCTTCTCTCCTTCATTCATTTATTCCTCCCCCTGTCAGGACAGGGGTGCTCAGCATTCTCAGGATGTCCTCTTTTGCTGTGACAGAGTCATTGGGGACTTGGGCAGTTAGTTCACTACAGTATGTTCACTTGAAACATGAGTTGCAGGTCCCCTCAAAAAGTCCTGAAGTATCGACACAAATGTTGTTTTGTTCTCATCAAAGTAAAAAGGAACCTCCACAATCGATTGTCAACATGAAATCAATACATTTGAGTCCTGCTGCACTATGCACGCAATATGTTAGATGTTGTAGATGAGAACTTTTCTTTAGATTTTAGCCATACTGGCAACATTTTTGATTTTAGTTTGTATTGTCTGATGAAGATGTAGTGGAGTTACAACCTGATGTCCTTGTTTATGCAGAGCAATGGGGACCACACACAGAACGGAACAGCCAGCTTGGCCCCGGCCCCTGCAACCTCCATAGAGGCCCTGTCTCCGTTCTTCAAAAAGAAAGCACACATCCTGGAAGTATTGCGCAAGCTGGAGGAGTCGGACCCCCTCAAGTTCCACCCCTCCTCCTGCCTGTCCCCACACCACGACCTGGGTCAGGCGCTGGTTTCCATGGAAAGAGACCAGATGTCCCTGATGTCCTCTGTTGGGTTACCCTCTTCTCAGCGCCTGGTAGCACATCCCTCGTCACGCTGCCACTTCTCCAGCTCAGACTCGGACAACCATGATTATACCAACAGAGAAGGGGCTCTCCAGGAGGACCATGCCCTGCACAAACAGCACCAGCACAGGGACTGCCAGTCCTGCCAAATGCTCTCCCAGAAGAGTAGCCTGGACAGCCTGCTGAAGTGTGCCCAGGTCCACGGCGCCGCACACCCGGGCAGAGTGGAGAGCCTCAACGGGCAGGCCTGGGCAGAGGACCAGGGGGCGTTGGCACAGAGCACAGGCCTTCCCCAGGCAGCAGCTCTCCCCCACCTCCTCTCTACTGGCAGCACAAGCCAGTGCTACATGCACAAAACAGCAGTGGACTCTCTAGAGCAGCATCCAGAACTTCTGGTTTCTTCTGATCCAATCTCCTCGCTAATCCAAGCCAACCTCAACGGGATGCTACGGAAGGAGACCAGGAACTTTCAAAGACACAAAGACAGGCATCCGTTTGGCAAACCGCTGCCTCGGGCTGAGGTGCAACCCTCTCACAGTGAGGATGTGAAGCACACGTCGCTGACCCAAAACAGGGACAGTCCGGAGGAGTGCTGCTACCTGGAAGAAGAGGCTGCATCAGTGGCACACAATGTGAACAACAGCCTGCACACCCCTACCTCACATACAGACCCTGTTGCCACGGAGACAGACCCAGGGTATCAAGAGGAGCAGGAAGTGAGCGAGCAGGTCTGCAACGGGCTCTACTTCTCCTCCAATGAGACGTCTGTCTGCAAGAAGGTGGCGGTGGAGTTGTACTCTCCAGCCCCGGTTCCCGAGAGGACCAGCTCAGCTCAGGCCCTGCCTCCCTCTGGCAAGAGCAAGCTTGCACTCAGCCCCACCTTTTCCACAGGCCTAGGTGAAGTCAAGCCCTCCCCCATTTCCTCCCCGTCCCGGCTGCTCAAGTTCCTGAAGATCCCGACGGGGATGAACCAGGCACAACCAGGCAACCCCCTCCGTCTAAGTCCCCAGCTCACCCGCAGCTCCAAGATCCCCTGCAGGAACAACAACAACTATGAGGTGTACCACTCACCTGTCCTGACCCGCAAAGCCACCACCACGGAGAGGGAGAAGCAGCTGTCCTCATCCCCCTACACTGCCACACACTCTGCCCCCACCTCGCCACCCAAGCCAGAGGACAGTGCGAGCCCCCCTCCCACAGTCAAGGAGATAGCTTTCAGCAGCCACTTTGCGCCCAAACCCAGCCACAGTACAAAGGCAGCCCCCTCCTCCTCCTCTTCTCACACACAAAGGGGCTCTCAGAAGGTGGCTCACTACGAGAAAGTCTGCACGTCAGATGGGACGCCCCAGTACCTCCCTTACACCCAACCTGAGGGGCTTGTAGACAAGCAGCAGCAGGAGGAGAACCTCCTCAGCCACCCATCTTCACAGCACCCTGACTCATCCCCAGAACCAGATGACCAGGACACTGACCAGGACACTGACCAGGACACTGACCAGGACACTGACCAGGGCACTGACCAGGGCACTGACTCAGAAAGCCCTGTCTGGCACAAACCCCACCAACACTTCAGCCTACCCTCCTCGTCCTCCGCCGCTGCTAGTAAAGCACACAGTAGTCGCCCCAGCTACTCCAGCATGAGGGACAGGCACCAGGAGCACCGTGCAACTCTGGAGCCCAGTCAGCCAATCTGTGAACCCCCCCAGCCAACCCAGTCTGCAGCCAGGCAAGGTGACCGGTCGCCTGGGTCTTCCACCCCCAAGAGGCTGGTGCAGGGAAAACCCCAGAGTGAGTCCAGTCACCACCCATTCAAAGAGCGCCTGGCTGCTCTGGGGAAACTGAAGAGCACAGAGAACCTGCCAGTAGGCGCACAGCCCATGGACAAGAAGGATGCACAAAGTAACGTGGGTAAACCCCCCACCAACAATATTGAGAAAAGCAAGACTGCTGAAAGGCAAGGCGAGAGAACTGGGACAGAGCAGCACAGACATCAGAAATCCACTGATTCCCTGGAAGGGAAGCAATACCCCAAAACCAGCCTCTGCAGTCACCCCAGGGTGCCAGGTCCAATACATGAATCAGGCGCCAAATCATCAGCTACCCCATCATCCATACCCAAGGCAGAGCAGGAGTCATCATTCTCTCCCCGGATATATGTAGCGAAAGCAGATGGTCCAAAGATCAAGATGGGCACATTATCCTCCAATACAGAGACCTCTTCCGTGGTGAGGAGCTATGGGAAGTGCCCCATCACCCGGAGCCACCACAGTAAAACTACCCCTAGCCCTCAAAACAGCCCCACTAAAGTTTCCTCAAAGTCCCCTTCAAAGGTCGGCCAGGCTTCCTCTTACCCCCGAGGGGTCAGGCCTGCTCACGAGGACCGCGCCCTGGCTCAGAGACACCTGCCCAGGCTGGAGGACAAAAGCAAACTCCTGGCCAGCAAGAAGAAGACCTTCGTCCATGCAGAGAGCTTCCCGCCTCCTCCTCCTCTGCCACCGCGGTCGTCTACTGAAGCCATCATGAAAAACGACAAGAAGCAGTACTCGTCCGGCCCACCAGTGCCCCAGTCGGCCATCGAGCAGAAAGTAATGCGTGGCATCGAGGAGAACATGCTTAAGCTGCAGGAGCAGGACCGGGGCCAGTTGGTTGAGCCCAAGCAAAAGGCTTCCAACGGCATCGCCAGCTGGTTCGGCCTGAGGAAGAGCAAGCTCCCCGCCCTCAGCCGTAAACCAGAAGTGTCCAAGCTCAAGAACAATATGTCACCCTCTCCTTCGTCGTCCTCTGCCTCCGGCGGAGGGGCTAAGGACTTTAAGTCAGGTGGGCCCCGGAAGGTGGTGGAGAGCCTGAACATCTCCATGCTGATGGAGAAGGCAGAGGACCTGCGGAAGGCATTGGAGGAGGAGCGGGCATATGTGAACGGGGTCGGGATGGACCGCTCCGGCAGGGGCCACTCCTGTGAGGTGGTGATGGACCAGGCCCAGGGCCAACTGTCACTCATGTACAGAGGAGTGACCGCAGACAACTTCATGCAGCAGCTCCTCAACAGGTAAGAATGATATGTAATCTTAAATTATGTTCCTAAGATTTCATTAAATACATCAGAAGTCTTGCACAAACGTATAATATTGCAGCCATGAGTGTACTGAATGATGATTACAAAATACAGTGCATTCGGTAAGTATTCAGACCCATAGACTTTTTCCACATTTTGTAAAAAAGAATTATCATCCTCATCAATCTACACACAATAACCCAAAATGATGAAGCAAAACAGGTTTTTTAGAAATGTATGCAAATGTGATTAAAAAAAACAGATACCTTATTTACATACAGTACCAGTCAAAAGTTTGGACACCTACACATTCCAGCCTCCGAAGTTGCAGCCCAAATAAATGCTTCAGAGTTCAAGTAACAGACACATCTCAACATAAACTTTTCAGAGGAGACTGCGTGAATCAGGCGTTCATGGTCGAATTGCTGCAAAGAAACCACTACTAAAGGACACCAATAATAAGAAGAGACTTGCTTGCGCCAAGAAACACGAGCAATAGACATTAGACCAGTTGAAATCTGTTCTTTGGTCTGACCAGTCCAAATTTGAGATTTTTGGTTCCAACCGCCGTGTCTTTGTGAGACGCAGAGTAAGTGAACGGATGATCTTCGTGGTTCCCATCTTGAAGCATGGAGGAGGAGTTGTGATGGTGTGGGGTGATTTGTTGGTGACACTGTCAGTGATTTATTTAGAATTCAAGGCACACTTAACCAGCATGGCTGCAAAGGCATTCTGCAGCGATACTCCATCCCATCAGGATTGCGCTTAGTCGGACTATCATTTGTTTTTCAACAGGACAATGACCCAACACACCTCCAGGCTGTGTGAGGGCTATTTGACCAAGAATGAGAGTGCTGCATCAGATGACCTGGCCTCCACAATCACCTGACCTTAACCCAATTGAGATGGGTTAGGATGAGTTGGACGGCAGAGTGAAGGAAAAGCAGCCAACAAGTGCTCAGCATGTGTGGGAACTCCTTCAAAACTGTTGGAAAAGCATTCCAGGTGATGCTGGTTGAGAGAATGCCAAGAGTGTGCAAAGCTGTCATCAAGGCAAATGGTGTTTTTTTACTACATGATTCCATATGTGTTATTTCATAGTGTTGTTGTCTTCACTATTATTCTACAATGTAGCAACACCCTTGAATGAGTAGGTGTATCCAAACGTTTGATTGGTACTGTAAGTAATCAGACCCTCGAAATTGAGCTCAGGTGCATTCTGTTTCCATTGATCGTCCTTGAGATGTTTCTACAACTTGATTGGAGTCCACCTGTGGTAAATTCAATTGATTGGACATGATTTGGAAAGGCACATTCCTGTCTATATAAGGTCCCACAGTTGGCCGTGCATGTCAGAGCAAGCCATAAGGCTTGAAGAAATTGTCCGTAGAGCTCCGAGACATGATTGTGTTGAGGCACAGATCTGGGGAAGGGTAACTTAATTGAAGGTCCTCAAGAACACAGTGGCCTCCATCATTCTTAAATAGAAGAAGTTTGGAACCACCAAGACTGTTCCAAGAGCTAGCCGCCAGGCCAAACAAGGGAGAATTGCCTTGGTCAGAAAGTTTACCAAGAACCCGATGGTCACTCTCACAGAGCTCCGCAGTTCCTCTGTGGAGATGGGAGAACTTTCAGAAGGACAACCATCTCTTTGTCACTCCACCAATCAGGTAGAGTGGCTAGACGGAAGCCGCTCTTCAGTAAAAGGCACACGTCAGCCCGCTTGAAGTTTGCTAAAAGGCACCTAAAGGACTCTCAGACCATGGGAAACAAGATTCTCTGGTCTGATGAAACCAAGATTGAACTCTTTGGCCTGAATGCCAAGCGTCACGTCTCGAGGAAACCTGTCACCATCCCTACGGTGAAGTATGGTGGTGGCAGCAGCATCATGCTTTGGGGATGTTTTTCAGCGGCTGAGACTGGGAGACTAGTCCAGATCGAGGGAAAGATCAACAGAGCAAAGTGCCAAGAGATCCTTGATGAAAACCTGCTTGAGAGTGCTCAGGACCTCAGACTGGGTCGAAGGTTCACCTTCCAATAGGACAACTACCCTAAGCACACAGCCAAGACAATGCAGGAGTGGCTTCGGGACAAGTCTTTTCTTGTATGGCCCAGCCAGAGCCCGGACTTGAACCCGATCGAACATCTCTGGAGAAACCTGAAAATAGCTGTGCAGCGACGCTCCCCATCCAACTTCACAGAGCTAGTGATTATCTGCAGAGAAAAATTTGAGAAACTCCCCAAATACAGACAAGCTTGTAGCGTCACACCCAAGAAGACTCGAGGCTGTAATCGCTGCCAAAGGTGATTCAAAGTACTGAATAAAGGGTCTGAATACTTATGTAAATGTGATATTTCAGTTTTTTTACAAATTCGCAAAAATTCCGTTATGGGGTATTGTGCGTAGATTGATGAGGGGGGGAAACGATTTAATCCATTTTAGAATAAGGCTGTAACGTAACAAAATGTGGATAAAGTCTGAATACTTTCCTGAATGCACTGTAATTACAAAACTTGCCACAGGGTTAAACTCTTTCTCGTATGATCAAATCTGATCTAATTTGATTAGTATATGTCGAAAGCTAGTTCCCCTATGAGTTTGTAACTTCTTCTTTCTTAAGTCCCTCGACGTCTTGTTCTGGAAACAGGGTGGACGAGAGGGGAGCTATACCTACCACCTTTGGAATGGCACACAGACGCCTCTCCTTTGACTCGAAGAGGTCGCGGCCCATCTTCGGTCACCAGAGGGATGGGATCAGCCACACAAAGAGCAGGGACGAGATGGACCAGGTAAACTTTTCTTTCTCCTCTTATACACTATAGACAAATTAATAAATGACACATCAGTAATATGATTCAATCTTTCGTGGAGTGTAACCCTTGTTGTTTCAGGCTTCTGATATGATTGGCAAGGATGAGGTCACATCAGACGAGAGCTTGGCAGAGTCCATTAGTTCCCAGCACATTACAGGTGAGAGTCATAATAATGTCTGTCATCCATTTCCCTTGACTAACATTCCCCGTCTCCCCCTGACTCTAGTCTCACTTCATTGTTCTTTCCTCAATGTTTAGGTTCTGGTGCATCCATGCGTACCCTCGACAGTGGCATCGGCACGTTCCCCATGCCAGACTATGCCAGTAATGCAGCAGGGAAGAGCATCACTAAGGGGAAGCCACAGGGAGAGCAAGGGTTTTCAGGCTCCCAGGGGAAACATGGGGCCAAGATGAAAGTTTCGCGAAAAGCCCATACGCTGGAGAGAGAGCTGTCATCTCTGGATGAAGTCAACCCATCTATCCTGTATGGCTCAGGACTGGAGGGAAAAGGTCCCAACATGCACCTGTCCAGCACCATCCATGAGGGTCAGCTTGGACTCTTGGACTTTGTATTCCCATAGGACTTGTTGTGTTCCCATATAGGCCATTTCAATGCTGACATTTTACATTAGTGATTTAGATATGGTTGCGTAAGTTTGATCAGTTCTGCAAAACCAACATTTTGTGTGTTATTAAAACTGTGGACTAACTATTCACACAAGCTTAAATCTTGAAACAAAACACCTGAGCTAAGCTCTGTTTTTACATCTTGAATTATATTTGTTCTTATGTAGACATTGATGCCTACGGGGCTCATATGCAAAATCCCCCAACCAAGGACTGGACCTTTCCCAACCTGAAAGGCTCTGCAGGAGTCAGTGATGTTTACCTGGATGTGCAGGGAGACCCGGGCAGCCAGAGGACCCCCTCCAGAAGGGTGAGTGAGTCAGCGAGCTGAGTTCATCTCCATCGTAACAAGAAATGTAGTACTCTGTGCTGACATGTGCCAACTTTCTCATCTACAGTGAAAAATGAAATGACGAAAGCTCCTCTCTTTATTAATATTTTAAGAGATGAGGCTGATAGAAAGACAGCTGGGGCCTTGATCACTTGTCTGTCAGTTGTCATCCCTTGTCAGCACTTTATACCATAGTCCCATTAGCTGACATTATTATCCTCAGATTCTGCCCTCCAACAAGAGAGAGAGAGGGAAGGAGGGATGAAGCGGAGTGCAATGTTAGTTATCTGCATTTAGATTGAAAGACGCCTAACTCCTCATGCCACTTCTCAGGGATGGGGATGGGGGAGGTGGGGGTTGCTGTGGAAACGAGATGGAGAAGGGGTTTTGACGAGTGATGGGAAGTTCAGCTTACTGACTCTGATCTTTTCAACTCGTTCAGCCACTCCCCGTCTCCCCCTGACTCGTTTCGTTCATTCGATTCAGTAATGCCCAGAGCACTCAGGACCCCCTACAGACGAATGATGAACTGAAAACTCGAAAGGGTCATGATTCTGCAAGCCCCTCTTTCACCATAAGGGGCTTATTGGAGCAGTTATTCGTGACAGAGACTTGTAAAAGTGTGTTTTAAACAATGTACATATGTGATAGCTAGGCATAAAATAAGATTATTTCTTGATTCCTTTGAAACGAGGTCTAGTTGTGGCCGCAACCAGACTAGATTGTGAAAGATTTTTGGTGGAATGCTTGACTGCCGAGAGGGTGTTAAGCACAGTATCGTAATCAATTAATTGTATTCATTCTTGCACCATGAGGTCGATTATCAGTTCTAAACATGCATTTTTCTTCTCTATGCTGCCTGTGCGCACATATGATAGACAGTAGTTGGTTGGAGAATTCTGGAGCCGGTGAGCTGGAGGAGCATGTATCAGTCCTACTGTAGGCATGGGTGTAGGCACTGGGGAGCCATGCCCACCTAATCAGATTGAGCAAAAAATATTGTGTGTGTGTGTGTATACACAGTACCAGTCAATAGTTTTGACACACCTACTTTCTTTATTTTTACTATTTTCTACAGTAGCCACCCTTTGCCTTGATGACAGCTTTGCACACTCTTGGCATTCTCTCAACCAGCTTCATGAGGTAGTCAACTGGAATGCATTTCAATTAACAGGTGTGCCTTGTTAAAAGTTAATTTGTGGAATTTCTTTCCTTAATGCCTTTGAGCCAATCAGTTATGTTGTGACAAGGTAGGGATGATATACAGCCCTATTTGGTAAAAGACCAAGTCCATCATTACTTTAAGACATGAAGGTCCGTCAATCCTCTCGGCAGTCAAGAATTCCGCCAAAAATGTTTCCCAATCTAGTCCGATTGCGGCCGCAACTAGACCTTGTTTCAAAGGAATCAAGAAATAATCTTATTTTATGCCTAGTTATCACAAATGTACATTGTTTAAAACACACTTTTACAAGTCTCAGTCATAATGAACGAGGCACAATCATGTCTCTCAAGTCAAAAAGAGTTTTGACTAACTTGTTTTTGACTCTCTCCCTTTGAATGGGCTGTGTTAATGGCAGCCTGGACTGAAATGCATTTGTCGCATGATCTATTTCACCAACAAAGAAATTATCCACTCATGTGAAATATATATTTTTTGATGTCATTAAGGAAATTTACTGACATTAGGCCTGTTGTGAGTTTTTTTTTATCCAACAGGTATTTTACTACCATAAAAATGGTTGGCTGGAAACATGGTTACTGACAAAAGCATTTATTGAAGTGGCAGATATAAATGTTTCCCTTCAACCTGGTAAATTTCACATCTAAAATAAAATAATTAACTATAGCATCTGATCCCTGTCTATCCCTACCATCCATATCCTCCCCTTTTCCCCATCCACCCTCCCCTTCTTCATGTGCCCACCTTTCCTCTCCTCCAAGAGTTTGAAACAGTGTGTCCCCCAGGGCCCCCTGGCTGCTGACCCATGCAGCCTCCCCCTGCCACCCCAGACGGGGCTCAGCACACGGGGTAAGGGGAGGATGCCCAGTGCCCCAGAGGTGGGGAAGGACGGAGGGCTGGAGCTGGTGAAGGAGAGACCAGAAGATATCATGTCCCCGAGAGAGACGCCCGAATCCCTCAGTGACTCCCTCTACGACAGCCTGTCCTCCTGTGGCAGCCAGGGCTGACAGGCCCATGGGCCCATGGACAGAGAGGGGAGCAGAGAGAGAAGCGGACCGACCGACACCCTTTAAACCCCTGCTATGAGGCACACCCATCCCTTCTTGTAGTGGTGGGGCCAGCCCCTGAGGCAGACAGAGTTGAAGTACCTCCTCCCTCTTCCACATAGACCTCTTCCTGCTGACCCTCTCCGTGTTACTGAGATCTGGTTAATACTGCTGGAAAACTCACCCTCAGGCTGACTGATGTTCACATACATAATTTGAGGAACTAGGCTGAGAATTGGACACCATTGTCCTCCAAGCAACAAGCATCATACGACAGACCAGCGCAACTCAAATGTACACACAGACACATATACAGTTGAAGTCGGAAGTTTACATACACCTTAGCCAAATACATTTAAATCCGTTTTTCACAATTCCTGACATTTAATCCTAGTAACAATTCCCTATCTTAGGTCAGTTAGGATCACCACTTCATTTTAAGAATGTGAAATGTCAGAATAATAGTAGAGAGAATGATTTATTTCAGATTTTGTTTCTTTCATCACATTCCCAGTGGGTCAGAAGTTTACATACACTCAGTTAGTATTTGGTAGCATTGCCTTTAAATAGTTTAACTTGGATCAAACATTTCTGGTAGCCTTCCACAAGCTTCCCACAATAAATGGGTTAATTTTGGCCCATTCCTCCTGACAGAGCTGGTGTAACTGAGTCAGGTTTGTAGGCTTCCTTGCTTGCACACGCTTTTTCAGTTCTGCCCACAACATTTCTATAGGATTGAGGTCAGGGCTTTGTGATGGCCACTCAAATACCTTGACTTTGTTGTCCTTAAGACATTTTGCCACAGCTTTGGAAGTATGCTTGGGGTCATTGTCCATTTGGAAGACCCATTTGCGACCAAGCTTTAACTTCCTGACTGATGTCTTGAGATGTTGCTTCAATATATCCACATACTTTTTCTTCTTCATGATCCAATCTATATTGTGAAGTGCACCAGTCCCTCCTGCAGCAAAGCACCCCCACAACATGATGCTGCCACTGCTACCCTTGTGCTTCACGGTTGGGATGGTGTTCTTCGGCTTGCAAGCATCCCCCTTTTTCCTCCAAACATAACGATGGTCATTATGGCCAAACAGTTAAATTTTTCTTTAATCAGACCAGAGAACATTTCTCCAAAAAGTACGATCTTTGTCCCCATGTGCAGTTGCAAACCGTAGTCTGGCTTTTTTAATGGCGGTTTTGGAGCAGTGGCTTCTTCCTTGCTGTGCGGCCTTTCAGGTTATGTTGATATAGGACTCGTTTTACTGTGGATATAGATACTTTTGTACCTGTTTCCTCCAGCATTTTCACAAGGTCCTTTGCACTTTTCACACCAAAGTAGGAGACAGAACAAGGAGGAAACAGAACGCATCTCCTTCCAATGCGGTATGACGTCTGCGTGGTCCCATGGTGTTTATACTGACATACTATTGTTTGTACAGATGAACTTGAGGTACCTTCAGGCGTTTGGAAATTGCTCCCAAGGATGAACCAGACTTGAGGAGGTCTACAAAAAAAAATTCTGAGGTCTTGGCTGATTTCTTTTGATTTTCCCATGATGTCAAGCAGAGGCACTGAGTTTGAAGGTAGGCCTTGAAATACATCCACAGGTACACCTCCATTTGACTTAAATGATGTAAATTAGCCTATCAGAAGCTTCTAAAGCCATGACATAATTTTCTGGAATTTTCCAAGCTGTTTAAAGGCACAGTCAAATTAGTGTATGTGAACTTCTGACCCACTGGAATTGTGATTCAGTGAATTATAAGCGAAATAATCTGTCTGTAAACAATTGTTGGAAAAATTACTTGAGTCATGCACAAAGTAGATGTCCTAACCCACTTGCCAAAACAATGGTTTGTTAACAAGACATTTGTAGAATGGTTGAAAATCGAGTTTTAATGACTCCAACTTAAGTGTATGTAAACTTCCGACTTCAACTGTACACACACACAGTAGGGTTGGGCGGTATCCAGATTATCATACCTTCATACCAACCTTGTCATACCGGGATATTTGCTAATATTGGCACTGGACACAAGGGGCACTATTTTCAAACCCCACTAAGCCTAATCCGAAGCAATGCTAACAAGTACATGTCAAGTCCCATAGAGAATGCTAACTAAATGCTAATGAGCACTTTGCGAACATTTTATACAGTCTCTGACCTAAACTGTTTTCAGGACAGATATCCCAGCTCATAAAGTTATATGCTACTCACAATTTGCTGCATGCACAAAACAAACATGATAAAGCAAGGCTCTTGATCCAGGATGGGATTCTCTACTGTTACTGGCAAGCAAAGCTTGATTTTGGAAGAAGCTAACCACTTAGCTAGATCGCTAACTAGCTACTGCAGAGAATTTAGCACATTTTGGACAGGTAACTTAATAGTTATAAGATATCTAGCTGGCAAACATTTAGTTGTGAATTTCATACTTTAACTAGATGGCGTGTGTTGCACAATAGTGAGTGACTCGCAAGGCTTCGGTCATTGTGTGCTTGTAAACAAACACCACGTGTCTGGGTACTACCAGTAAGCTTCATAATGAATAATTATGTAACAGGTGAAATGAAGAATGCGACTGTATTGAAAAACCATCCCGTGGCTATTTCCAAATACCCCGGTATATGGTATACTGCCCAAGCCTAACACACACCAACGAGATGCATGGAAAAAACATCACCTAGTTCGAGACAGCCACACGCTCACTATGGCCTGGATCTGAAGAATCGTTGTTAAATCATGTAACTGGGATCATTGGTCCCAAAGAAGTGGCTGGTATCAGGGGTTTATCGTGTCTGCCCTGGATGTAGACATGTTTCGGTCACATAGAACTGGGTTGCCTTTAACGCCAGAAAAAATAACATGTTACCGTCCATTAAATGTGATGCAATGTGGTGATCGATCATAAATATGTCATAGACTTCCATGGTTTCAGTCGTAATGTTATTTTTTTTAAGCTGTTGTGCTTTGTCATATGTTATATATCATGTTACTTTAACCCTTTACACTCATACACGTATACGGGTTGAAAATAGCAGATTTGGGCACTGATAAATGCCTAAATTGGAATGCAGTGGCTGTAAAGTAACATTTTTTATTTTTTATTTTACCTTTATTTAACCAGGCAAGTCAGTTAAGAACAAATTCTTATTTTCAATGACGGCCTGGGAACAGTGGGTTAACTGCCTGTTCAGGGGCAGAACGACAGATTTGTACCTTGTCAGCTCGGGGGTTTGAACTCGCAACCTTCCGGTTACTAGTCCAACATGCTAGACATAACGTCAGAGCTCTGGCTCTGTGCTTGACAGCGCTGTATGGGTTTTGACTGACAGCCATTCTGAACTTGAGCACCTCCCTCGACAAGAAGTTGCCCCCATCCCTCGTGCTAATTGGGCAACCTTTGCACATTTTTGTTGTCTGAGTGAGGGAAATTCTGTAAATGAAGAGGACTCGATGTATTTTGAAAGATGGATTATAATAAATACAGCTTTGATGTCATACAAGCAAGCCAAACACCCATGAATCCAAATGTGCACTTCACATTTCCATAGGATAAAACTCATGTCATATACAGTGTTAACGTTTATGATCAATATGTTTGATGTACAGTTACAAGATGTTCTGAACTGAATAAACCTATGTTTTGTCTATTGTGAAGAAAATGTCGCAGCACACGAACTCATGACTCCTTTCGATGCGCACCAAAATGACGATCTGTTTCCCTGAATTCCATTGTAAAACCCTAACACTGTAATGTTGTATTTTATAACTTATCTAGTCATGTTGGTAATAGAATAAGCTTTCAAATGATGCCCACCTGACCCAGATTGCAATTTATAATGAACTGTTTTTGGATTGCATTAACAACCTTAATTGTGTGAGGGAGGGGATGCGGGGTTGCGTTCCAACCTAAACAACTACAAATGTGCTTGCTTTAGTTCCTGAACGGCACAGCTAGGAGAGCCACTCAAACCGTTGTCATTGTTTTGTCTTATGTTGCCCCTACCCCACAATTTCCAGGAATATTCTTATCATGTTACTGAATGTATCCAGAGTATTTTCAGATTTCGTTCTCAACGAATGCAGCTAAAAGTAAAATGCTCATATAATCGAGTGTAATGTTTGGTTTCGGTCTTGTGTCAGATGAACTGTTGTCCTCACCTCGGGTCAACTAATTTCCCATAATCTTCAAACTGTTCCCTTTCACTTGCTACCATGGTTATGCATTTCATATTTATTCTGTAAGAAACATTTAAATTGAGCCCTATCCATCTAGGCCAATTCCCATGAGTGTAAAGGGTTAAGTTTTTATTTTTTTTAAGTGTGGGGATGTATGGATGTATGGATCGATGGATGAGTGTATGTGAGTGAGACTTAATGCAGTGTCTCCATGATAGCTTTGACCAGTTTCCCTGAAGCTGCCATATACTGTACTGTATCACAACTTACTGTAACACTGACAAAGAAATCAACCTAACATCTGAACTAACAGATAGTGGCGGATCAAGACAACAGCCATTATATTAGCCTTATGACCAGATATTACCTAGTAGTGTATGTGTTATGGACACTGACATTCTAAGAATCTCAACCAAGAGTCAAATGTTTTACATGTGTTTGATCCATTGTTATGTCAGGAATAATGCCATTATAAAGGCAGCCTGTGACTGCCACCATTAAAAATGTAGTTCTCAACTAAGCTGCCATTTAATACTCAAAATGAGAGTTTGACATGCTGAAAGAGTAAACAAGTAACAGGACTCATCCACCTTTATACTGACTATAAACTGAGTTTGCATACATGGGCCAGGATTCAATCCAAGGCGTGTTCAAGAGCAGCGTAATGTAACAGACTTTTAAAGATAATGCATGCTTTATCTGACATGTACAGTGTTTACCATGAATGCGATATCTGTGAACATCGGGGAAATGCCTTTAAAAGGTGCATTGTGGACTGTTTAGTCCGCAGCTCTGTAACTCACCTTGGATTGAATCCCTGCTATAGTCTTCTGACATTTCGTTTGGCACAGGGTCCATCTTTATTCTGCCAGAAAAACGATAACCCTACTTTGGGTCCACAAAATGCTCCACTAAAGCAAAAAGATATATGTAGGCCTTCCTTGTGAAGGATTAACATAGAGTAGTTACTTACTTCTGCAATATGGGCCAATTGTTTGCATAAACAGACACACATTCAATCAATTTACTGTTGGCCAATTAAGACAACACATGTGCTATTCAATCACTAGTGCTGTACTGCAGATGATACACTAAAGTGTTTAGGTAGGCTTACAGATGTTTGTTGCAGAAGGAAGAGTATTGTGTTTCTACACACATTTAGCATTTGTTAGAATCTGAGGTTATGCTAATGGTGAAGTGCTGTATGTAAATGTGTTTTAAATTCCCTCTGGCTGCCAAAAACATGTTTTTTTATGTTCAACTGTGGGTCGTTTCAGGTTGTGGCAACCCTGTCTGTGGCTAAAAACCTATCGCTTTTTTTTGGTACAGTTTCATTCTTCTTTTTCAAACAGAATATAAACTGATAGGAGATCCTAGCCCATTAGGGAACTTTACTGCTTCTCAAATGGCACCCTATTCCCTAAATATAGTGCACTACTTTAGTCAAAAGAAGTGCACTATAGGGAATGGGATCCATTTGGGACACACCCCTTGTTTAAACTCCCAGTTCAGAACAGCACCAAGAGACACTAAGAAGGACATGGACTCCTCCCTCCCTTCCTGCCCATGTACTTGATTATGTCCTCATAAGTACACTGAACAAAAATATAAACGCAACATGTAAAGGGTTGTTTTCATGAGCTGAAATAAAAGATCCCCGAAATGTGCCATACGCACAAACGCATACGCATATTTCTCAAATATGTTTACATCCCTGTTAGTGAGCATTTCTCCTTTGCCAAGATAATCCATCCACCTGACAATTGTGGCATATCAAGAAGATGATTAAACAGCATGATCATTACACAGGTGCACCTTGTACTGGGGACAATAAAAATACACTCTTAAATGTGCAGTTTTGTCACACAACACAATGCCACAGATGTCTTAAGTTTTGAGGGAGCATACTATTGGCATGCTTACTGCAGGAATGTCCACCAGAGCTGTTGGCAGATAATTTAATGTTAATTTCTCTACCATAGGCAATGTTGTTTTAGAGAATTTGTCAGTACGTCCAACCGGACTCACAACCGCAGACCACGTGTATGGTGTCACGTGGGCGAGTGGTTTGCTGATGTCAACAGAGTGCCCCATGGTGGGATTATGGTATGGGTAGGCATAAGCTACGGACAAAAAACACAATTGCAATTTGAATGCACAGAGATAATGTGACAAGATCCTGAGGCCCATTGTCACCGCCATCACCTCATGTTTCAGGATGATAATGCACAGCCCATGTCGAAAGCGTCCCAGTTCTTCCGTTGCCTGCATACTCATCAGACATGTCACCCAATGAGCATGTTTGGGATGCTCTGGATCAACATGTACAACATCGTATTCTAGTTCCTGCCTATATCCAGCAACTTTGCACAGCCATTTTTTCTAACTGTTATTTAACTAGGCAAGTCCATTAAGAACAAATTCTTATTTTCAATGACAGCTTAGGAACTAACAGAACAGCATATTTTTACCTTGTCAGCTCTGGGATTCGATCTTGCAACCTTTCAGTTACTAGTCCAACGCTCTAACCACTAGGCTATCTGCCATCCCATTGAAGATGAGTGGGACAACATTCCACAGGCTACAATCAACAGCCTGATCCAACTCTCTGTGAAGGAGATGTGTCATGCTACATGAGGCAAATGGTGGTCACACCAGATACAGACTGATTTTCTGATCCATGTCCCTACCTTTTTTAAAGGTGACCAACAGATGCATATCTGTTTACACAGTAATGTGAAATCCATAGATTAGGGCCTAATGAATTATTTTCAATTTACTGATTTCCTTATATGAACTGTAACTCAGTAAAATATTTTAAATTGTTGCTTGTTGCATTTTATATATTTGTTCAGTATAGGTCCATCCACTTCAACTTCATAACTCCCCAGAAACTCCTTCAGGGATAAGACATCCTTGTGCTTCCAAACTCTGAGCTTTCAGAAGCAGTGATCTTTCAAAACGGACATGAATTTGACCTTTTTCTAGTTGAAAATGATTCATAATCCCACTTTGAACCTTGCCTTTCCTTTAGCTCCCTCCTCTCCCCCTTCTGAGTAAAAAAATATAGATAGATTTCAGTTGAAAAGGTAGTCTTCCAGAATATCTGCTACCGTTCCACCCTTTCAAGCCCGTCTGGTTTATGTCAAAATGAAAACAAGGGTTTGACATGAAGGCCATTCGCTTTACAATCATCTCATAAAACATCCTGTGTTCTACGTTGCGGACAAACCCCCCAAAACATGGGTCATTCCCCGGTCAGGAGTCTTAGCAACACCATGTACAATAACCATGCCAATGCTGACTAGTATGGAGTGGCGTGGCGATGTCGTGGAATCTTTACTTAGTACATTTGCTTTATGGACTCGCGATTTATCTCGATCTGTTGTATTTATGTACTTATTTATTTTTTAGGTCAAATCATACTGAAATGACATTTTTGTTTCTGTTGAGTCATTGACGTTATTGCTGTTTTTATTCTGATACCCATTATTTTTGTACTATACTCTTATTTTATTCTATTGAGTGAAAGGTTGTTATTTTCATCAGAGGCCTGTCTTTTGTTCTGTTGTCTGGGGTATTCTCATTTTATTACTCATGTAATTGTAAATAGTATTTCAAGGTGTTATGTACATAGAATTTCCACCAGATCTCAAATGAAGCCATAAACCGTAATGTATTTTATCAAGGCAGTAAAAACACAATGATGATGATTATGTTCATTTTATGTCTCTAAACAAATGCAAGAACCCAACAAATAAAAATCTCTCTGAGCTCGCTTGACATTCTTCATTTATTCATTGAAGACTATTGATTGAAAAGCTAACCTGCTATGTATATAACATCCACAAAGCATCAGAGCCTGCTATTTTGACACAAACAAAACGTTCTTGCTGTTTCAATACTCTGCATATGCAATACTCTGGATTAGGGTTGAGTCGGGGTTAAACATAAGGCTAGGGTTAGTGTTATGTCAAGTTATCGTTGTGGTTGAGGCTAGGGTAAGGGTTGAACCTGGATGTGGACATGACGCTAGGGTTAGAGTTGTAGTTAAGGGTTCGAGTTGAACTGGGATGTTGACATGAAGCTAGGGTTAGGACATTGTGAGATTGTGGACCCCTACATTTAGGCGATTTTACTGCTAACTAGCTACTTCACATGATGATATTGTATTTGGTATTATTGTGTGGCTACGTTTGCTAGCTAGCTACCTAGCCAGCCCATAGCGAGAGCATTGCATTGTGGATTTTGGAATTGACTTGAGCTGCAACAGATTTCCACAACAATCTTCCATGTTACTATCAGTGGCGACCCGTCATTCAGGGCAGAGCTCACCTGTTTTGAGCCCCACCTGTTTAGCTAAAATAAAATATAAATGTTGTGCCTGTTTTGCCTGTTATTTTGGCATCAATACGTGTTACATATCAGTTTGCAAACAATGTACAAAAACTAATAATTTAGTTAGTAAAGCCGCATACAAACACCGTCTTTTTTTTGTTGCTTTCTTGAGTAAGGCAGGTGTTTCAGCCTAGCTCAGTGCTGTCTGTGGTGGTGGGGCAGCCAGCTAAAAAAAACGTAGCGTAGGGGCTGGTAATGTTCTCTAGTTACGCCGTGATTGGCTCAGTGTTCTGTCACTCATGGGGACACTACATCATTGCAAAATCTACGGGTAGAGCTCAAAAATTCAAGCCCCTTGGGGTGCTGCAATAAAGTTACATTAGAAGTGCCAATCCAGCAAGGCGCAAAGTCATTGGCCACAGATAGGGTTGGGGAGTAACGGATTACATGTAAAGGATTACAAAAAACGGTAACTGTAAACCATTACGTTACCAGCTAAAATATTGTAATCAGATTACAGATACATGTCACACCCTGATCCGTTTATGGAACGGTCTGCCTACCCATGTCAGAGACGCAAACTCGGTCTCAACCTTTAAGTCTCTACTGAAGACTCATCTCTTCAGTGGGTCATATGATTGAGTGTAGTCTGGCCCAGGAGTGGGAGGGTGAACGGAAAGGCTCTGGAGCAACGAACCGCCCTTGCTGTCTCTGCCTGGCCGGTTCCCCTCTTTCCACTGGGATTCTCTGCCTCTAACCCTATTACAGGGGATGAGTCACTGGCTTACTGGGGCTCTCTCATGCCGTCCCTGGAGGGGGTGCGTCACCTGAGTGGGTTGAGTCACTGATGTGGTCATCCTGTCTGGGTTGGCGCCCCCCCCCCCCCCCCCCCCCTCTCCTTGGGTTGTGCCGTGGCGGAGGTCTTTGTGGGCTATACTCAGCCTTGTCTCAGGATGGTAAGTTGGTGGTTGAAGATATCCCTCTAGTGGTGTGGGGGCTGTGCTTTGGCAAAGTGGGTGGGGTTATATCTTTCCTGTTTGGCCCTGTCCGGGGGTGTCCTCGGATGGGGCCACAGTGTCTCCTGACCCCTCCTGTCTCAGCCTCCAGTATTTATGCTGCAGTAGTTTATGTGTCGGGGGGCTAGGGTCAGTTTGTTATATCTGGAGTACTTCTCCTGCCCTATTCGGTGTCCTGTGTGAATCTAAGTGTGCGTTCTCTAACTCTCTCCTTCTCTCTTTCTCTCTCTCGGAGGACCTGAGCCCTAGGACCATGCCCCAGGACTACCTGACATGATGACTCCTTGCTGTCATCAGTCCACCTGGCCGTGCTGCTGCTCCAGTTTCAACTGTTCTGCCTTATTATTATTCGACCATGCAGGTCATTTATGAACATTTGAACATCTTGGCCATGTTCTGTTATAATCTCCACCCGGCACAGCCAGAAGAGGACTGGCCATCCCACATATGCTCTCTCTAATTCTCTCTTTCTTTCTCTCTCTCGGAGGACCTGAGCCCTAGGACCATGCCCCAGGAATACCTGACATGATGACTCCTTGCTGTCCCCAGTCCACCTGACTGTGCTGCTGCTCCAGTTTCAACTGTTCTGCCTTATTATTATTCGACCATGCTGGTCATTTATGAACATTTGAACATCTTGACCATGTTCTGTTATAATCTCCACCCGGCACAGCCAGAAGAGGACTGGCCACCCCACATAGCCTGGTTCCTCTCTAGGTTTCTTCCTAGGTTTTGGCCTTTCTAGGGAGTTTTTCCTAGCCACCGTGCTTCTACACCTGCATTGCTTGCTGTTTGGGGTTTTAGGCTGGGTTTCTGTACAGCACTTTGAGATATCAGCTGATGTACGAAGGGCTATATAAATAAATTTGATTTGATTTGATTTGATCAGTTTCACCTGTTCTCGTTATTGTCTCCACCCCCTCCAGGTGTTGCTTGTTTTCCCCAGTGTATTTATCCCTGTGTTTCCTGTCTCTCTGTGCCAATTCGTCTTGTATGTTTCCAAGTCAACCAGCGGTTTTCCCGTTCTCCTGCTTTTTTGCATTCTCCTTTTTCTAATCCTCTCGGTTTTGACCCTTGCCTGTTTCTGGACTTTGTACCCGCCTGCCTGACCATTCTGCCTGCCTTGACCAAGAGCCTGTCTGCCACTCTGTACCTCCTGGACTCTGATCTGGTTTTGACCTTTTTGCCTGTCCACGACCATTCTCTTGCCTACTGTTTTGGATTAATAAACATTGTAAGACTCCAACCATCTGCCTCCTGTGTCTGCATTTGGGTCTCGCCTTGTGCCTTGATAGTACGAACTGGCCATGACAGACCCAGCAGACTTGGACCAGCTCCGCCATGCTGTCTCCCTGCAGGGAGCCACCAGTGGGAGACATCAGGAGTTGCTACAGGGCCTTTTGGAAGAACTCAGTTCCTTGCCGGAACACCACGACCATGGGTTAAAGGCTATTATGGAGCAACTCAGGGAGTTAGCTCAGAGACTGTCTGCCACCTCTGAAAAACCCCAATCACCCAGTAATTGTTTTCCCTATCTGTGGTGAGTTGGTACAGCCCATCCCGACTCCACGTGAACCCTGCTTACCACCTCCAGAGCGATATTCGGGGAATCCTGGTGCCTGCCAGGGTTTCCTTTCTCAGCGCTCGCTTATTTTTGAGCTACAGCCATCTTGGTTTTCTTCAGACCGATCGAAGATAGCATATATAATTATGCTAATGTCGGGAAGGGCGCTCTCCTGGGCTACGGCAGTTTGGGAGCAACAATCTGCCATTTGCGGGTATTTGGAGAAATCATGGCAGAGGTGAGAAAAGTTTGAGTCTCTGGTATCCGGGAGATAGGCAGCCAGCAAACTGCTTGACTTACTGCTTGACTTACTCCCATAGTGTGGCAGACTACGCGGTGGACTTTCGCACGTTGGCCGCCGAGCGTGCCTGGAATCTGGAGTCTCTTTTCGAGACTTTTCTGCATTATCTGAGGAGGTTAAGGATGAGCTAGCTGCTCATCCCCTTCTCATCCCCTTCTCTTATCACCTTAACCATTAAAATTCATGGACGCCTAAGGGAACGCAAGAGTGAAAGGTCTGGTCTCGGGCATACTCGTGCACCCGATATGGCGCCTACCTCTCCTTTGAACCTCTCCAGGGAACCACCATATTTTCCAAGTTGGACCTTTGAAATGCCTACCCCCTGGTTTGGATATGCGAGGGGGATGGGTGGAAGACAGCCTTCAACACAGCCAGTGCACATTATGAGTACCAGGTCATGCCATTTGGACTCACCAACACCCCTGCTGTTTTCCAGGCATTGGTTAATGATGTGCTTCGGGACATGCTAAACCGGTTTGTGTTTGTGTACTTTGACGACATCCTGTTTTTTCCCTGATCTGCACAATAACATGTTCTTCATTTCAGACAGGTCCTCCAGCGCCTCCTGGAGAACCAACTATCCGTGAAAGCCGAGAAGTGAGTTTCACTGCTCTACAATCACCTTTCTGGGATATGTCATTGCTGAGGGCAATGTTCAGATGGATCCTGGAAAGGTGAAAGCAGTGGTGGATTGGCCTCAACCAACGTCCAGGGTGCAGCTGCAACGGTTTCTTGGGTTTGCAAACTTCTACTGCCGTTTCATTCAGCACTACAGCACCCTGGCGGCCCCCCTCTCGGCACTCGCCAAGGTACCGCTCAAATGGTCTCCAGCTGTCGACAAAGCCTTTGTGGACCTGAAGCATCGGTTCACAACAGCACCCATCCTCATCCATCCAGACCGCTTGCATCAATTTGTGGTGGAAGTGGATGCTTCAGATGTTGGAGTGGAGGCCATCCTGTCCCAGCGATCTGCCCAGGACCAGGAGCTTCTCTCCTTCCTGTCCCGTCGTCTCAATCCTGCTGAAAGGAACTACGAAGTTGGCAACCAAGAACTCCTGACGGCGTTGGAAAAGTGGAGGCGCTGGCTGGAAGGAGCAGAACAGCCATTCCTGGTCTGGACCGACTGTAAAAACCTGGAATAACTCCGTACAGCCAAGCGCCTCAACTCCAGGCAGGCCCGGTGAGCCCTCCTGTTCACCAGATTTAACTTCACCATCTCCTACCGCCCAGGGTCAAAGAATGTGAAGCCTGATGCCCTCTCCCACCTATACAGTTCCTCTGCCACACCCTCGACCTCTGAAACCATTCTCCCTACCTCATGCCTTGCTGCCACTGTGGATTGGGGTATTGAGAACCTGGTCCGCAAGGCACAATGCTCCCAGCCTGGACCTGAAGGGGGCCTGGCTAACCGGCTGTTTGTCCCTAATCCAGTCTGGTCCCGGGTCCTGGAATGGGCTCATTCCTCCAGGCTGACCTGTCATCCAGGGTCCCGTCGTACAGTAGCCTTCCTTTGACAATGTTTCGACAATGTTTGACTGTTTCTTGACTGTGTACCCGCCTGCCTGACCATGAGCCTGTCTGCCACTCTGTACCTCCTGGACTCTGATCTGGTTTTGATCTTTTTGCCTGTCCACGACCATTCTCTTGCCTACCGCTTTGGATTAATAAACATTGTAAGACTCCAACCATCTGCCTCCTGTGTCTGCATTTGGGTCTCGCCTTGTGCCTTGATAATACTTTTGAAAAACTAGTGGATTACTTTGAGGAATACTTTTTAAATTAAGAAAGGATGTTTGCGGAAAAAAATCTGACACTTTTCTAACATTCAAATCAGCATTGAAAAAAGGCACAAGTATAAGTTTGTTCCACCTGAGTGAGTCTGACCAAAATTCAGAGACCACTATGATGACACCAAATTTGTGTGGTGGGAAAAGAGCAGGAATAGGCTTTTTTTAGGCTACAGTCCAAGCTGTCTTCCAATGGTGCGACTGCTGTCGGCATCCAAAAGATTATCCAACTTGCATAAACTCTTGGAGGTAAGGACAACAGCAGTGGTGTAGTCAATGTAAATACGGATATCACTTATTATGGATATCTACATAGCGCATTGATGTGAATCACACTGCTGCTCTCTCATTTTGCTATTTGCACCTTAAGGATAAATGTGTATTTGAACCCAATGGTTGAATTAAGCTGCTTATCAATCATTGTTTTTGAAAACAGCGGACAGCCAGTGAAAAATGTGCATATTGTGGATCCAAGCCTATGGAATAAAAGTGGGGCTTTTATTGCTTAATGTTGTACAACAAGCTTGGGCCCAACTAGTCAAGCAGTATGTTACGTGGGGGAGTATCATAGATTTGAAGTACAGTCCTGCTATCTCTGTAGTCAAACAATTTAGTATAAATCGGAAATTAGCTAGGTTGAATTTGGTTATTTGATTTACCTTTTTCACCTGCTTTTTAAAAGAGAGGTTGGAATCAACTATGATGCCAAGATACTTAAAATCAGATGCCACCTGGAACTTCTCCCCTGACCCATTGACATCTGGCTCAGTAGCATCAGTTGCCCTCTTTGTGAAGAACATGCAGACAGTTTTTTTTCACATTGAGATGCAAACACGAGTCACTGAGCCACTTTGTAACCTGGTCCATTACAGTAGTGAGTTCTTGTGCAGCTTGTTGTTTGCTCTCTGCATGCACATATATTACTGTATCATCTGCATACATTTGAACTTCAGACCCAGTACAGACAGAAGGCAGATCATTAATGTACAGGCTGAACAGGAGGTGCCCCAGTATTGACCCTTGGGGCACGCCCACATCATAGCTAAGAGTGGGCGACAGCTCATTGCTCAGTCTTACACATTGAGTTCTGCCTTCAACGTATGATTTCATCCATCTCAAGGCATCGGGGGAAAAGTTTAACTTGGACAATTTTGTGATGAGAACCTCATGGTTAAGAGTATCAAAGCCTTCCTTAGGTCCGGAAACACAGCCCCAACAATGCCCCCTTTGTCCGTCTTGGACTTCACATTTTCCAGAAGAAAGCAGTTGGCCGTTTCTGTGGAGTGTTTTGCTCTGAAGCCAAACTTCATGGATGGTAATGTGAAGGGGCTGTTGAGGTGGGGAATCAGTTGCTCTGCTACACACTTTTCAACAACCTTCGACACCACAGGTAGTATACTAATGGGCCTGTAGTTACTCACGTCAGCAGGGTCACCAGATTTAAAGATGGCCATTATTACGGCCAGCACAGTCACCGGATCTCAACCCTATTGAGCTGTTGTGGGAGCAGCTTGACCGTATGGTACGTAAGAAGTGTCAATCCAACTTGTGGGAGGTGCTTCAGGAAGCATGGGGGGAAATAGCTTCAGATTGACAACAAGTATGCCAAAGGTCTGCAAGGCTGTAATTGCTGCAAATTGAGGATTTTTTGACAAAAGCAAAGTTTGAAGGACACAATTATTCTTTCAATAGAAAATCCTTATTTATAACCTTGTCAACATCTTGAGTATATTTCCTATTCATTTTGCAACTCATTTCATGTATGTTTTCATGGAAAACAAGGACATTTCTAGGTGACCCCAAACTTTTGAACGATAGTGTATATGTATAATTTATAGGTCCAAAAATGGATGTAGCAACTACATATTAAGTCTATCAAAAGTGTGCGAGTCTGAGCATGTGTCCATTAGGCCCATGGATTTTTTTTATCAGCATGAATTAGATTAACCTGTCTAGGACTGGGGACTCCATTCCGCTAATGGACCCCTCGCCAACAGCAAATGAAATAACAAGTATTTTACACCATTTTAAAGATAAAATTCTCATTAATCCAGCCACAGTGTCTGATATCAAAAATACTTTACAGTGAAACCTCCACAAACGATTATGTTAGGTCACCACCACGCCACAGAAAAACCCAGCCATGTTTCCAGCCAAAGAGAGGAGTCAGAAAAAGCACAAATGGAGATAAAATTAATCACTAACCTTTGATGATCTTCATCAGATGACACTCATAGGACTTCATGTTACACAATACATGTATGTTTTGTTCGATAAAGTGCATATGTATATCAAAAAAATTGAATTTTACATTGGCGCGTTACGTTCAGTAGTTCTAAAACATGCGGTGATTGTGCAGAGAGCCACATGAATTCACAGAAATGCTCATTATAAATGTTGATGAAAATTCAAGTGTAACATGGAACTTTAGATACACTTCTCCTTAATGCAACTGCTGTGTCAGATTTCAAAAAAACTTTACGGAAAAAGCATAATCTGAATATGGCGCTCAAAGAAATATCTGCCATGTTGCGCAGTCAACATTAGTCAAAAATAGCATTATAAATATTCACTTACCTTTGATGATCTTCATCAGAATGCACTCCCAGGTATCGCAGTTCCACAATAAATGTTTGTTTTGTTCGATAATGTCCATTTATGTCCAAATAGCTTCTTTTGTAATCCAAACGCGCGTTCAGGTCTAGTCGGACGAAAAGTTCAAATGGTTATATTACAGGTCGAAGAATCTTGTCAAACTAAGTATAGAATCAATCTTTAGGATGTTTTTATCATAAATGTTCAATAATGTTCCAACCGGAGAATTCCATTGTCTGTAGAAAAGCAATGGAACGAGAGCTACCTCTCGTGAAATGCGCGTGACTGAAAACGAGGCTGCTGCCAGACCCCCTAGTCAAACAGCTCTCATCCGGCCCCCCTTCACTGTAGAAGACTGAAACAACGTTCTAAAGACGCTTGATATCTAGTGGAAGCCTTAGGAAGTGCATAATAACCCAAATCCCACTGTGAATTCGAAAACTACAAACCTCAGATTTCCCACTTCCTGTTTGGATTTTTTCTCGGGTATTTGCCTGCCATATGAGTTCTGTTATACTCAAAGACATCATTCAAACAGTTTTAGAAACGTCAGCGTGTTTTCTATCCAATACTAATAACAATATGCATATATTAGCATCTGGGACTGAGTAGGAGGCAGTTTACTCTGGGAACGCTATTCATCCGAAAGTGAAAATGCTGCCCAATATCCCAAAGAAGTTAACCTTTTACGGCTAGGGATTCCGCTAGCGGAACGTTTCGACAACTTATTATTTTTTAACGTGTCGATAAAATTTAAGACGGGATAAACTGCGTTCAATAGCGGATAAAAACAAAGTGGAGCGAGCTTTCAGGTCGCGCGCCCCAACCACAACAGTACACTTGGCTATCCACCCAGATAGGAAATGGCTACTTCTTAATTTCTCAAAGGAAAAACATCAACCAATTTCTAAAGACTGTTGACATTTAGTGGAAGCAATAGGAACTGCAAGCAAGATCCACATAGAAAACCCATTGAACACACTGTCACCTCAACAAACAAGAAAATCCTGGATGGTTTGTCCTCTGGGTTTCGCCTGCCAAATAAGTTCTGTTATACTCACAGACATTAGCTTCTGGGCGTGAGTAGCAGGCCGTTTACTTTGGGCACGCTTTTCATCCGGAAGTGAAAATACCGCCCCCTAGCCCGAAGAGGTTTTAAAACCCATTCATTCTGTCTACAAACAGGCTCTCAAAGTGCTTGATAGGAAGCCCAAATAGCCATCATCACTGTTACATCCACAGAAAGCATGAGCTCCTGTGTTGGAAGAATCTTGTGCAATACACAGACGCATGTCTTGTATTCAAGATCCTAAATGGCCTGGCTCCACCTCCACTCAGTACTTTTGTTAAACAGAAAACCCAAACATATGGCAGCAGATCCACAAGGTCTGCCATGAGAGGTGACTGTATAGTTCCCTTAAGGGAAAACACCTTTAGTCAATCTGCTTCTCTGTGAGAGCTTCCCATGTCTGGAATACACTGCCATCAGACACACAAAACTGCACCACTTATCACACTTACACAAAAAACCTGAAGACATGGCTAAAGGCCAATCAGATTTGTGAACATAATCCCTAGTTGTGTATTGCCGCTTTCCATGTTGTCTGTAGCTTGTGAGGTGTGGAAACATTTTGTATTTTTGTGCTATGTTTCTCTGTCTGTGTGCTATGTCTTGCTTGTCCTATGTTGCTCTGCGTGTGCTCACTGCTCAATGATTATCTATATTATTATTGTAATTGTTTTAATAACCTGCCCAGGGACTGAGGTTGAAAATTAGCCGGCTGGCTAAAACCGGCACTTTTACTGAAACGTTGATTAATGTACCATGTCCCTGTAAAAAAAATAAAAAATCGAACTCAAACACTCCATTATAGACAGAATACCAGCTGACTGCTTCTTCCCTAAATATTTCTTGCATAGGTTGGAGCTGTGCTTTGGGTCATTGTCCTGTTGTAGGAGGAAATTGGTTCCAATTAAGCGCTGTCCACAGGGTATGGCATGGCGTTGCAAAATGGAGTGATAGCCTTCCTTCTTCAAGATCCCTTTTACCCTGTACAAATCTCCCACTTTACCACCATCAAAGCACCCCCAGACCATTACATTGCCTCCACCATGCTTGACAGATGGCGTCAAGCACCCCTCCACTCCTCCGGCATATTTTCATTTTTTATGCGTCTCACGAATGTTCTTGTTTGTGGTCCGAACACCTCATACTTAGATTCGTCTGTCCATAACACTTTTTTCCAATCTTCCTCTGTCCCATGTCTGTTCTTTAACCCATCTTAATCTTTTATTTTTATTGGCAAGTCAGATATGGCTTTTTCTTTGCATCTCTGCCTAGAAGGCCAGCATCCTGCAGTCGCCTCTTCACTGTTGACGTTGAGACTGTTGTTTTGCCGGTACTATTTAATGAAGCTGCCAGTTGAGGACTTGTGACCCGTCTGTTTCTATAAACTAAACACTATAATGTACTTGTCCTCTTGCTCAGTTGTGCACCGGGGCCTCCCACTCCTCTTTCTATTCAGGTAAGAGCCAGTTTGCACTGTTCTGTGAAGGGAGTAATACACAGCGCTGTACGAGATCTTCATTTTCTTGTCAATTTCTCACATGGAATAGTCTTCATTTCTCAGGACAATAATAGACTGACGAGTTTCAGAAGAAAGTTATTTGTTTCTGGCCATTTTGAGCCTGTAATTGAGCCCACAAATGCTGATGCTCCAGATACTCAACTAGTCTAAAGAACGCCAGTTTTAGTGCTTCTTTAATCAGAACCACAGTTTTCAGCTGTGATAACATAATTGCAAAAGGGTTTTTCTAATGAACAATTAGCCTTTTTAAAGTGATAAACTTGGATTAGCTAACACAACGTGCCATTGGAACACAGGAGTGATGGTTGCTGATAATGGGCCTCCGTACGCTTATGCAGACATTCCATACAAATCAATTTGATGTTATTTTAATGGACAAAAAAATATATTTTCTTTCAAAAACAAGGACATTTCTAAGTGACCCCAAACTTTTGAATGGTAGTGTATATCCATTGATTCTTGAAGGATATAACTTATGAATGCCTCATGAGCTTAGTTCAACTTGTTTAACATGGTTAAAACCATTTTTATATTATGGATGGTCAGTCCTTGCATCCCTAGTTCTGTCTATTCATCTGAGAGTGGTTACATTTCTCCAGGCCCATCCCTCAGCTTTTTACCAAAACAGAGGCGGGGCGATTTGTTATGGTTTCATCTGTGGATTTGCCCTTTAAACAGATATCAAAGTGTCACCAACAAAAAGGTAAGCACTAGTTCTAAAGCAAATGCAGCATATGGCATTCATTTTGGCAATCACTAGCCTGCTATTCAGTGGAGTGGGTGTGTGGTCTGGGTTTAAGAGTCTCTTTTACAAGCTTAAAAGGATAAACATTCAACATTGGCCATGCTGCCACGCTCAAAACAACTGGAAACATTGAACTGGGAAATCTCAGACTTCAGTGAGTTCAAGACAACTGGGAACTCCAAAATGTTTTTTAAAAATGTAAAGGGCTCCGGATGGGAAAATACATTTTGAACGGTCATTCAACTCGGAATTGCAAGTCAGGAACTCGGGCCTCTTTCTAGAGTTCCCACCTGAAGATCACTGACGTCATCATGATTCCACCTGTTTTTTTTCAGAGTTCACAGATGTCTTTCAAGCTCCATAAATCCAGAGAATGCCAGACTTTGACAAAGATTGACACAAAATGATCACTATGAAGGACCCCCGTGACACCTTCCTGTTCAAGTGAGAACAGCACAACAAGGTGAGTCCAAATGTGTTGTGTATGCTGCTGCCTAAATTATGTAATATTCCAGAGAGATATGTATAATGTAGCTAAGAAAGTAAAACTAAGTGTATGTTGTAAGCTGTCAGTAGCCCATTTCAAAAGCGCTGAACAAATAGTTATATTGACTACGTCTGTCCTAGCTTGCTCATTAATGTCTACATTGAAATTACGGATTGCCTCTTATCTGCTTGTTGTCCCCTTATGCCATAGTTTGTACATCTCAATCAAATTCAATCAAATGTATTTATAAAGCCCATTTTACATCAGCCGATGTCACAAAGTGCTATACAGAAACCCAGCCTAAAGCCCCAACAGCAAGCAATGCAGATGTAGAAGCACGGGGGCTAGGAAAACCGTCCTAGAAAGGCAGGAACTTAGGATGAAACCTAGAGAGGAACCAGACTCTGAGGGGTGGCCAATCCTCTTCTGGCTGGGCTGGGTGGAGATTATAACAGTACATGGCCAAGATGTTCAAACGTTTATAAATGACCAGCAGGGTCAAATAATAATAATCACAGTGGTTGTAGAGGGTGCAACAGGTCAGCACCTCAGCAGTAAATGTCAGTTGGCTTTTCATAGCTGAGCATTCAGAGACAGCAGGTGCAGTAGAGAGAGAAAAACAGCAGATCCGGGACAATGTATCACGTCCGGTTAACAGGTCAGGGTAGCCGCGGGCAGAATAGTTGAAACTGGAGTAGCAGCACGACCACGTGGACAGGGGACAGCTAGGAGTCATCAGGCCAGGTAGTCCTGAGGCATGGTCCCAGGGCTCAGCTCCTCCGAGAGGGGAGGGAGGGAGAGAGAGAGAGAGAATTAGATGGAGCATACTAAAATTCACACAGGACACCAGATAAGACAGGAGAAATACTCCAGATATAACAGACTGACCCTAGCCCCCCGACACATAAACTATTGCAGCATAAATACTGGAGGCTGAGACAGGAGGGGTTGGGAGACACTGTGGTCCCTTCCGCCGATACCTCCAGACAGGGCCAACCTGGCAGGATATAACCCCACCCACTTTGCTAAAGCACAACTCCCACACCACTAGAGGGATATCTTCAAACCACCAACTTACTACCCTGAGACAAGGCTGAGTATAGCCCATGAAGATCTTCCCCACGGCAAGAACTCAAGGGGTGCGCAAACCCAGACAGAAAGATCACGTCAGTGACTCAACCCACTCAAGTGATGCACCCCTCCTAGGGACGGCATGGAAGAGCACCAGTGTGCCCATGACTCAGCCCCCGTAATAGGATTAGAGGCAGAGAATCCCAGTGGAGAGAGGGGAACCAGCCAGGCAGAGACCGCAAGGGCAATTCCTGCTTCAGTAACTTTCTGTTCACCTTCACACCCCTGGGCCAGACTACACTCAATCATAGGACCTACTGAAGAGATGAGTCTTCAATAAAGACTTAAAGGTTGAGACCGAGTCAGCCATATCAGCTATGTTTTTTTTAAAGGCAGTGAATGAGGTGAATGAACTGTTTCGCTGCCAGACAAGGAATCGCTGATAGCCACATGTAGCGTTGGTAAGGTGTTAGGACTCTGCTGGTACAGTTTTCTGTAGGCCCTAATAGTTTGTGGGCACGGTTTGTCACCATTATAGTGCAATTAATATATTGTTCAGTGTTGTGTTGTGTCTTTCTGGCATACATCAAAAACAATGTATTTATTTTTTTCCCCAACAAGATTTACATGCTAAAATCGTCACTGGTTGCTACCAACCAAATGAAACGCCAAAATGAAACATTTGTTTACCAAAAATATTGTTCCCACTCATTAGTGCTATTTAACACTGTAAATTAAAGGAATGGGTGGTTTTGGGTGGATTTTTCCTTTAACCCAAATCCAAACCCTAGCTTCATGTCCACATCCCGATTCAACCTTAACGTGTATTTCACAGTAACTCGAATAGCAGTTAGTTGCCTGGAATTTTCTGTGAATTGTAGATTACCTAACTGACAACCAGCTGTCGCTCAGTTATTGTAAAAATCTCAGTATCTTAATAGCCAGTAACTGCTAGTAACTTACTTGCAACTAGCTGCCAGTAACTGACTGAACTTTTCTGATTACAAGATAGCTTAACATTAGTTAACAACTACTATGCATTCTTTGTGGTGAGCACACTTGAGACTAGGTCGGTTCCCGAACCAAAACAGATCTTAGTCGACCAAGAATCGTCTATTCTTTCTACCAATCGAATGGTCGACATTTTAAATGTGTTTTGCCATGTATAGACACCCTGTTTGAAAGAAATCAACTATATATAGGCTACTGATGCTTTAAGCACTGCGATTAAAAATGAAGACACACAAATTACTAAAGAGGGCGCCAGACATCAATATAGCCTAACCAGAAGAAAAAAACCTGTTCCCGACCCTCATCTGCTCGCTACTGCTGGCCTTCGCAGATTCTGCCATTATGCTTCTGAAGTTGCCGGTAATAGGCTACACCATCGGTCGGCAACCTTTTCAATTTGGAGGGACAAGTTATTGAACCATTTCTACTGATCTGCGTGCCAGTTATGGTTTTCATATGCACATTTTCGTGGAACAGTTTAATTGAATTTCATAATAAAGTCTTCATATCTCAAAATTATATCTAAATGAAAATTATACAAATCTAAAAGTAACTTCTATTGCCATTGCCAATATGTGAAAATAGCCTACATAAAGCCAACAGAAACTATCCTGATAAAAATAAATATCCTATAAATCACATTGGCTGTGCATGGCCTGTCTGCAAGGAACTTGAAACATTATATCAACTATTCTATTAACTTGGTCAGGCCAGAAACTTGTGCTAGCAAACTTGCAACATTGTGTAAAATGTTCTGGGCCCTCAGAGTTCCCAGCGCCAGTGAGCTCGGGACACTGCTTTAGGCTATTTCTGCAAGGGGATAGGAAGTCAAGAAGTCAATTAGGCCTATTTTGACGTTTCCACCAGATCAGAGCATACCATTTTTTTCCCCTTTCATGCTGAGTGGTAATTGAAAGGGAGAGAGCTGGAAAGATGACTTTGAGGAGCTATTATCATTCTCAATGGATGTAAAAACAGACTTTGTTTACTTGCTGTTTGAGGCAAAGAAAAACTTACTTTGAGAAGCTCCACAGTGATGGTGAGTTAAGACAACCCTAAATAATATAAGATCCCCAAATGGGGACATTTATAGGCCTGCATTTACGCAAAGGTCAGGAACACTAGTCCTACTTCTAAACTCAGCAAAAAAAGAAACCTTTTTTCAGGACCCTGTCTTTCAAAGAAAATTTGTAAAAATCCAAATAACTTCACATATCTTCATTGTAAAGGGTTTAACACTGTGTCCCATGCTTGTTCAATGAACCATTAACAATTAATGAACATGCACCTGTGGAATGGTTGTTAAGACACTAACAGCTTACAGACGGTAGGCAAATAAGGTCACAATTATGAAAACCTAGGACACTAAAGAGGCCTTTCTACTGACTCTGAAAAACACAAAAATAAGGATTCCCAGGGTCGCTGCTCATCTGCGTGAACGTGCCTTAGGAAGCATGAGGACTGCAGATGTGGCCATGGCAATAAATTGCAATGTCCGTACTGTGAGACGCATAAGACAGTGCTAGAGGGACACAGGATGGACAGCTGATATTCCTCGCAGTGGCAGACCACGTGTAACAACACCTGCACAGGATCGGTACATCCGAACATCACACCTGCAGGACAGGTACAGGATGGCAACAACAACTGCCCGAGTTACACCAGGAACTCACAATCCCTCCATCAGTGTACAGACTGTCTGCAATAGGCTGAGAGAGGCTGGACTAAGGGCTTGTAGGCCTGTTGTAAGGCAGGTCCTCACCAGACATCACCGGCAACAAAGTCACCTATGGGCACAAACCCACCGTCACTTGACCAGACAGGACTGGCAAAAAGTGCTCTTCACTGACAAGTCACGGTTTTGTCTCACAAGGGGTGATGGTCGGATTCGCGTTTATAGTTGAAGGAATGAGCGTTACACCGAGGCCTGTTCTCTGGAGTGGGATCGATTTGGAGGGTCCGTCATGGTCTGGGACGGTGTGTCACAGCGTCATCGGACTGAGCTTGTTGTCATTGCAGGCAATCTCTTGCAGGCAATCTGTGGTTAAATTCCCAGGTTAGTGATGGGCATTCCGTGTCTTTTCTTTGAGCTGGCTCATTAGGCTCTGTTCACGCAAAAGAGACGGCTCATTTGGCTCCCAAATGGCTCTTTGTTCAAAATGCTTAAAGAACAGCCTAGAACTGTGAAAATATTGCAAATCTCCAATGTAAAGCCCAAAATGTAGGCTTGTGAAAGATTGTGAAATGCAAGTTCAAATACATTTTGTACATGGCCAAATTATTAAATGGCCTGCAAAAAAAGTTTTCTACAAACTGAAAAAATCAGCATGGACCAGATTGAGGCGCTCTCCCCACAATTTATTGATTCTGCAGTGAGGATTCACTCTCTACAGGATCGCCCCCCCCCCCCCCCCCCCCTAATCTAACTGCATTGTCCATTTACAGTAGCTATCACAGTGAAAAAAGATCATGCTACTATTTGAGGTAAGTGCTCAGTTATGATCTTGAAAATGTATTAATAAACCAATTAGGCACATTTGAGAAGACTTGATACAACATTTTGAACAGAAATGTAATGGTTCATTACAAACGTTGCACATTCACTGCTGCCATCTAGAGGCCAACATCTAAATTGTGCCTAAACTGGAATAATAAATTTGGGCCTTTCTCTTGCATTTCAAAAAATGACAGAATAAAAAAAATTGTATTATCTTTTACCAGATCTAATGTGTGTTATTCTCCTACATTAATTTCACATTCCCACAAACTTCAAAGTGTTTCCTTTCAAATGGTATCAATAATATGCATATTTTTGCTTCAGGTCCTGAGATACAGGCAGTTAGACTTCGGTATGTTATTTTAGGTTGAAAATTGAAAAGAAGGGTCAGAGCTACCCTCCTGTAGGTTTTCACTCGAAACCCAGTTGTAACTAACCTGATTCATCTTTATAAACCAGCTAATTATTAGAATCAGGTGCATTAGATTAGGGTTGGAATGAAAGCTTACAGGATAGTTGCTCTCCAGGAACAGGGTTGGAGACCCCTGATTTTAGAGAATTATTATTAACTTATCTGCAGAAAATCATTGTTTTAGCTCAAAAAGCAGTAGTATCAGTATGCAAATCAGGGAGCGATGGAAGCCTATTTAACTTGTATTTTTTATTTGGTAGCCTACATTAGTGATGGGTCCTTCGCGAACGAACGGCTCTTATTGAACAGATATTTTTGGTGAACTTCGGGAACCGAATCGCATCGAACGAAGAGCAGTCACAATGTGATGCATATTATATTGATATTTGTGTGTAAAGTCCACAGCCATTTATCGTATAATTCATTTTACAGACACGAAGATCACACCTTCTCTAGTGTATTTTGCTTTGTCGACATTCGGGAAGTTCACGGCCAAATTAGCTATTGTCATCAGACCTGGCATGACATTTTTAATCCGACATACTAGCATAAAAAGGTTGGATGGAAACCTGATTAAAGATCACATAATCATGTGGTTGAAATTCCACCCCGAAAACAACAGTTTACATTGATTTCTTTTCAAATCCAATGTATTTTCAACCGCAGGTTTGCCTAGTGGTTAGAGCGTTAGACTAGTAACCGAAAGGTTGCAAGATTGAATCCCCTAGCTCACAAGGTAAAAACATGAACAAGGCAGTTAACCCACTGTTCCTAGTCTGTCATTGTAAATGAGAATTTGTTCTTAACTGACTTGCCTAGTTACATAAATATATTCAACTTCACATTATGTTATACAAATGACATTGAAACAACATTTATTAAACTGGTTTGGGCTCTGGTTCTAACAAAGAACAGATAAAGGTTCTTCATAGCCCTAAAAAAGGTTTCCCCTACAGGGACAAAATGAAGAATGTTTTTTGTGGTACTAACTAGCACTTATTTTGAGTATATAGGTTTAGAGTTGAACTGGGATGTAGGCATGAAGCTCGGGTTAAGGTTGTGGTTAGGGTTGAACTGGGATGTGACATGAAGCTAAGGTTAGGGATGAACCAGGATGTGGAGCTGCTGCTGCTGGGCTGGGATACGAAGCGATAGGGTAAGGGTTGTGGTAAAAGACTAGGGTAGTCACACTGAATTTGAGTTATACAGACATTTCCTCCTTTTCTGCTATTGAGATATGTTCTAGCATTTGTTGTTTATCTGAAACCACTGAACTGGAGCATGTCACAGCACTCTGATACCGCAATCACACCAGTGGAGGCTTCTCAGAAGAGGAAGGGAAGGACCATCCTCCACAGTGAATTTCATACAAATAAAAATGGTAAAACAGTGAAAAACTATACTAAATATATTCATGTCACCAAATAACTGATTAAAACACACTCTTTGGCAATGAAGGTCTACAGTAGTCTAAACAGCACTCTGTAGGGTAGCACGATGGTGTAGCCGGAGGACAGCTAGTTTCTGTCCTTCTCTGGGTACATCGACTTCAATACAAAACTTAAGAGGTGCTTGGTTCTCACCCCCTTCCATAGACACTGTAATTATGACAACTTTCGGAGGACGTCCTCCAACATATCAGAGCTCTTGCAGCATGAACTGACATGTTGTCCACCCAATCAAAGGATCAGAGAATGAATCTAGTACTGAAAGCATAAACTACAGCTGACTAGCAGTGCATAAAATGTGGTGAGTAGCTGACGCAAAGAGAAAGACAGTAGTTTAACAATTTTCAACATACCAGATAGAGAGATTTCGTTATTTTTTTTCACTTTCATTTTTCACTTACATAGCTAGCAAATGCAACTGGCTAGTTTAGTTACTCAAACATCTGGTTCAAACAGAGGTATGCTATGTTAGCTAGTTGGCTATGACTATCCCACACAACACTGGAACTCTTCCAAGTTCTCGTTAAGCTTTTGTTTTTATTATTGCCACCGGGGCCGGTTAACTCACTGTTCCTAGGCCGTCATTGAAAATAAGAATTTGTTCTTAGCTGACTTGCCTACAAATAATTATTAATGCATTAGTTCTATTAGCTATGTGGACCAGGACGTTACTTTAGCTAATATGGGGACAACGGTGTAGGCTGTGTGTAGCGGTTATGACACGGTTTAGCTTGGAAAGTTTTTTTCGCCTGGTCACATACAGCTGATGTGTTGTTCATTGAAGTCCACAAACGAAGGGAAAAGGTGAGAGGAGGAGAGTGCATAGAGAGTGAATGAATACAACATGGCGGCTGTGATCTGCCGATTCTGTTGAAAAACGTTTCTTAAACGAAAGCAAACGACACAGGGATAGAAATACCTGAATTTATCCAATAGAAACTCTTGTTTGCAACTGTTGGGCTAATGTTGACACCCTAGATAAGCTAGATGCACGCAAGAGTGTGCAAGGCGGTAATGTGTAACTGTCTGTCATCTCAATTTTTTCTCTCGACCTGTGTGCACCTACGTTGTAAACGTTCATTCATAGGCTAGGTTGCAGCAACCTCATGATGGGTATAGTGAACATGTGAATATCATGTAGTAGCCTAATCCCATCAATGTTACATTGAACTGCGTGAATGGAATATGAATGATAGTCATCCAACATGCTGTAATAGAAACAAGGCCATGCTCATGAACCAAAAAAATTGTCCTCCCTCATAAACGGCACTGACTGCCACTGGATCACACCTACAGTGTTAATGCGTTTTGGTACACCAGAAGTACCTACATTAATTTCTAATGGAACCCTGTGTTTGCCTTCTTGCAGTGCGTTCTGTGTGGCACATACATTGGATTTATCTAATATGCATCAAACTGTGTGCGTAGGAGGCTTGACAGAAATGATAGCAGAATGATTACGTTTTACACATCCAGATGGTGCTACGTCCCATTTTGCGCAATGACACCGTCGGTGTGATCGAGGCGTCAGATTGAGATTGATTCTGTGACGCTTGCCAAACAGAGCGCACTCAAAGTTAGGAGAAGCAAGCCCCCTAGAAACCTTTTTAGGCATGACACTGCATGCTTACTGGTGATATTACTGCTCCTACTTTATCAGAAGTGGATTCAAGTTGAGGCTGACCATACAACTGTGTAATGTTTTTTTGGGAGAAAAAGTAACCTGATGGAGTTTATGGACGATGCAATCGTTTGTTCTCCTCGCTTCTCTGTGTGGATGCGTCCTTTGCTCAGGTACATAACTACTGTTTCTCTTTTTTTAAATGTCAGTGTAGGTTTATTTATATTATTTATAACAGTGGCAATCCGGAGTAATAATTCATTTCTTAATTACTGTCTCGTTGCCCCAAAATCTCTCAATTTAAAGTTTATAGTATAGAATAAAATGAGAATTTTGAGAAGCCTTTTAGCCTACCCAACTAAATCCATGCGTTAAGGCTCTATGCTAATATAATGTATACATTATGTTCTAAAATGATGCAAATATGAATGCAATCGCTTTAAATGTAGACTAAACATGCGCAATTACACACAATGACATAAATGAATGATTGAACTTGTTTTATTTACCTTTGGAGTCTGAGCCAACCTGTCGTAATCATAATACCAGTCGGTGAACATGATTAAAATGGCCATTCTGTCATTCTGTCATTCAGACAGACGCATGAATAATTTCTGCTCCAACACCCTTATAGTTAGACAGGTTAATATTTTTGTTTGAACTATGGCTAATGCAATAATAATGTTTGGCCACATTGCATTCATATTTTATAGTTAATGACCCGACAGACAGAGACAAAGTACAGTACCATGAATATAGGATGTAATCCGTTTTTGGGGGGTCAAATTAGTGATATAGCGATGTGTTTTACAAAATGCTCCTATAATGCGTTTTATGTGTTGCAAGCAATGTCCATCAGATCATGCAGGCATAACATATCAATCAAGCCCAGATAGTCAGAGGAAGCACAACAGATTACCCAACGTCTCTGTTGAACACTAGCTGGGTGACTGTACTGATTACAAATATGGAAGCAAGGTTGAGTGAATCAAGGATTCTTCATACTAATGATTATCTCTGTATTGGCTGTTGGGATTTGGCATTTCACCACAAGTGACTGGATAGCCTTCACATTTAAAAGTGCTTCTGAATATCTCCTTTTCCTGAGACAGTGGTCATAATAATAGTGTGTTAAAATGAGTAACAGTGTAGTTGAAAAAGCAGTGGTTATAGCATTTTAAGCAGGTTTAAACCTCTGCTGTTTTACTGTCCAATCTGATTGAAAAGGGCACTGGACAATGGATTTATCAATGTATTAGAGGGAATAGAGGCATAAACAGGGGGAAATGGCTCCCTCTTGTGGAGTTTCTGCACTGCATTATCGCCATGGAGGTTGCTTGGAAACACGTACTTCCATTCTCGTGCACTGTAACTAGATTTCCTTCCATGTATTTTAGGCATCACAATTAGTGTGTGTGCATGCGTTTCAGTCTGGCCTTATCAGATGCAGTGTTACCACTGTGAAGAGACTCTGTTGGACAATGACTGTTCAGCTCCAAAGTTCATTGTCAACTGCACAGCAAACATCCAGAATGCCTGTCAGAAGGAGGTGATTGTGGGTGAAAATGGTGAGCCTTGTTGACTTTTTCTGGCGTCAAGTCTGAATTTATTATAGTAGGTTAATAGTAAATAACTTTTGTTTTACAAGATCTAAAATGTGCACCCTTTGTGTAATTTTTGGCCAAGGCTTTGTCTTCTCTATCTCCCTCCAGGTGTGATTTACAGGAAGGCCTGTGCCTCCTTCTCCACCTGTCTGATTGTTTCAGCAGGGTATCAGTCTTTCTGTGTCCCTGGTCAGGTGGGCTCTGTCTGCATTAGCTGCTGTAACACCCCCCTCTGCAACGGACCCCGCCCCCCCAGGATCTCCCTGGCCCCCAGCCATCCCCCCACCAGACCCACTGCGCTCCTCCTCATCATCACTGTTTCCATGGCAACACTGCCCTGATATGGACACTGGTATTGGCTAGATTGGACTGAATGTTCTCAGGTGTGGAGGTGCCTGGTGTTGGAGCAAACACTGTCCTGAGAGATGACTGGACAGGGATTCTGAAATCAAAGCAACAGAGCTGTCCGACACATACCGGTCCATTGACGGGAGTGAGAAATTTAGGAAGTATATTAAATCTGACCCAAAAGTTCATAAAAATGTGTTGCATCCATAGTAAATTACACTTTAATCATTAGTGCAGACTGCACTGAATCAAATAGTGTTTATACCCCAGAGATGACAGGGTACATTCAGTACTATACACAATGTTTACAGTTAGGATGACACACTTGGTGTACAAAAAAATTAGGAACACTTTCTAATATTAAGTTACACTCCCTTTTGCCCTCAGAACAGCCTCAATTCATCAGGGCGTGGACTCTACAAGGTGTCGAAAGCGTTCCAAAGGGATGCTGGCCCATGTTGATGCCAAATGCTTCCCACAGTTGTGTCAAGTTACCATTTTTGATACACACAGGAAACAGTTGCGCATGAAAAACCCAGTAGCATTGCAGTTCTTGGCAGAAACCGGTGTGGCTGGCACCTACCATACCTCGTTCAAAGGCACTTTTGTCTTTCCCGTTCACCCTCTGAATGGCACACATACACTATCCATGTCTCAAAGCTTAATGTCTCCTCCCCTTCATCTACACTGATTGAAGTGGATTTAACAGATGACATCAGTAAAGGTTCATAGCTTTCACCTGGTCAGTCTCATGGAAAGAGCAGTTGTTCCTAATGGTTTTGTACACTGTCAGATAGAAGTGACTAAACCCTGTTAAAAATCCCCATAGGGATGGATGTGTGCTACTTTGCAACCATTATTAAAACATGAGCATAAGTGTCATTGACTTAATCAAACTTTATTTTAACAAATTTAAATTACATTAAATGTAG
Source organism: Oncorhynchus clarkii lewisi (assembly GCF_045791955.1). NCBI lineage: Eukaryota > Metazoa > Chordata > Actinopteri > Salmoniformes > Salmonidae > Oncorhynchus > Oncorhynchus clarkii. The sequence goes on along the minus strand of NC_092163.1, from coordinate 47,200,546 downwards.
CAGAATTACAAAAGTAATTCCCATAAAAGCAAAACAAATTTCACAGTATAAGATATGCAGTTATTTCATTTTTGAAACAGTAAAATCCTCAGTTGAAAAGCAACAGGTGATTAGTTTGGTAAACTTGTTTTCATATTGGCACTTCTAAGAAAATAAAGCCTTGAGCTGCATAGCAGAGGATGTTTGACTGCCAGATGATCTGTTCAATGTCATTCAACTAAAAAGGTTAAAAACAACAAAAAAAATGAAGGACTACGACCCATATCAGAAAAAGTCAATTTCACGTCATCTAGATTACCAACATCAAGCGAGAGGTTGAAACATTTAATGGCTAATCCTTTAGCCAAGCTATTCCTGGGTAGATGAGGACACGTTCTGACTGGTAACTGGATGCTATGCCATGTGATTCAGTGAGTTAATTGACTTTGGCAGTACTGCCATACCTTCTCAATTAATCCTGTAACCCCTGTCACAGGAAATTCTCTCAATAAATGTTGTTACCCCTGCACATAGGGAATAACATGAAGATTAGTGGGATTTCTTTCATGTCACCTAATTACATGAAACAAAGATTCTCTACTGATCACCTCTATTTCAAGCACTGAATCTTTTGTTAGTTGTGGAAAGAGAACAAGCTTGACAAAATTCATTATGAGGAAAATATATTACACTTCTCAATACAAGTCCATCCATAAAACATCACTTTCTTGACACCATAGCAGACACCACCAGCAATTACATTGAAAAATGTCATTTATGTTTCAATAGATGAGTCCGTGCAAGGTCTGAATATTTAACATCTAAGATGCAAAGCAGTCTGCTCTATCATTTGCATCTTATTAAAACAAACTGACAAGATCCCCTATTGGCACAAACTACAACAGAAAGACTGGTTAGAGCAGCCTCACAGAGAGAATCAATGTCTTAAATTAAACCAGTAAACTACTCTGATCATTGAAGGGGAAATGTTACGAATGCATGATTTCAGTAAAAAGGGATTGTACTGTAAAAGCACTAGTAATATTTGTAATTTGCTAATAAATGATACCCCATGTAAATGTCCACCTTACAAATGCATCATGTTCTTCATTACTCATCGCAACAAAAAGCCTGTGATGTCATAATTGAGACTAATATCGTGTGTGGCTTTTTTAAAATGGCAGAATTCCCAAATGGACAGATAATATTCACAGAATTAACAACCTCGCACAACTCCAAACTGATACTGTACTTTAATCAGTTGGTATATAAAAAGTGGCCATTTTAAAAGTATTTGAGGCATTGATTTCCTGCTTAATCAGATGGAAGAGCAAATAACAAATTGTCTCAAATCGTTACTTGACAATGCAAAAATAACTATCGAAATAAGTATGTTAGTTAACTACACCATCCCTTCAAAATGGGAATTAAAAAAAAAAAAAAAAAAAAAGACACAGGGACATCTAAAACCTTAACATCAACTTTTAAAAACGTCAAACCTTACGCCAAAGCCAAATTCCAAACCAATCGATTCCTAACAATTAAGACACTATATCAAAGTACAAAATCAAACATGGTCTAAATAATTTGAATAATTAAGCAGTTATGTGAATGCACCAGAAGCACTCCTGAAGCAATTCCAAGTCACAGATCTTTTATTTGCTTGCATTCCTCCACATTTACTTCTTCTCCTTCTTCCTGTTGTCCTGCTAAATAAAGAGAACACTTCACCTAACTGACATTAAACCATTATTAGCCTAGTAGTGCAAAGTGCAACATTTCTACAATGTACAATATGCTGGTTTATCGCACATATTGTATTTAGAATGCTTTCTGGTCCTAGGTTCATGTTTTTCTATGGTTCAAAACATAGCAACGTGTATGAGAGATAGTGGAAGTGTATTACAGTCGGTATGCTATATAAATAGCAATACACTGTCAATATTGTACCTTCTCATTCATGGCCAGAATAACCATGAGCTTCCTGAAGATGGTCACAAAGTCCAAGAAGAGATCCACAGAGTGCCTTCAACAGAGTGAAAAGAGAAGTTATCATATATCTTACAAAACACTTCATAAGTTCATTGTAAAAGAGCCCCAATTACCAAGTGCATACCAATTGTATTGTATCTTTTTCTGTGTACAATCTTTTCTTCTCAACCTAAAGCGCAACCATAAACATGCTCCTTAATATTTTCTTGTGCGACCTGGAATCTCTTTGGGAGCACCAGTGCGCCTAGAAAAAAACAACCAGATAATTGTTGTAATGATTAAGTTTCACTGTACTGTTGTTTCTGAGTGCCTTAGAGGGAAAAAAAGCCAACAGTTCGTTAGCGAATATGGTTGCACCAATACTAGGCCACATCAAAACAGATTGTTTCTAGCCCAAACATTTTGAAAGATTCACTCAATTTGCCCAAGTATATCACGAGACATGAACAGAGCGGATCAGGGATTCGGATTTCCTGCAACCTTCTGAAGATGCAAAGCACAGGAATGTCCCTTCTGTGTGCGCGCGCGGTACCGTTCGTGCGCATGTCTACCACTTTGTGTAATCATTAGCATCGCTAACGGCAACTGCCTTTTGGTAGATGGAAAGGCTTTCTCAAAAACCTTCTCAATTAAATGTTAAGTACAAAGTAGCCTATGTCTACCTGGCAGAAAGATATGCTTCCTTGCATCAATCCATTGGTCATTTGTTTTGCAAGCTCTGCGCGAGCACGCACGCTACAGAAACACTTTTAACCAAACAGTCTATTGCTATAGGTGCATGGTGTGCACTTGAATTAAAGGGTAACTACACAAAAACAATTAAATGTCTTAGAAAAGCAGTCTCCTGATGTGGTTTAAGTACTGTTTTGGACTTGAAACTGGATGTTCTATTTTTTATTTTTTTTTATTTTAAGTGAACACTAAACGGATGAAACGGAATTTGGGCAAAACAAAAATGGGAAATTATGTTATCAAAAATAAAGACATTTTATAGGGCCATAACTATGTAGAAATCTAATATTCCAGAAATAACTATTTTCAGTGACGGGTATTTACGCCAACATTTTAGCTTTTTATAAATTAACACATCTATTTACAGGGTTACCGATTAGTTTCTATTGCACAACATGTGCTTAAAGTCAAAATCATATATGCCCAATATAAGGCTATATCTCAACAACAACAAAAATGTTTATCCTTTTTTCTGGTGCTCCAAAAATGTTATGTTGTGCTCCTAACTTTAGGAGTGGTACCACTGAAACATTTTAATTTACAGTCACGGGCTGACAGACTAAATTCCAGATGACAATAGCAAAAAAATGTGTTTCAACATCTAACCACTCACCCTCATCACCAGGCCCAGAGAGTGTGTGTGTCCCTTACCAGATGTAGTCTTTGTCTCCCATCTCAGCCTTCTCAATGATGAGTTGAGTGTCAAACAGCACAAATCCACACATGATGACCAGACCGAGGTACATGTGAGCCTAGACACACAGAGAGAGAAATGCTTGGTGAAAATGACAACCAGCGCACTAAGTCATACTGTAACTAATAGCTAAGTCCATGAAGAGTAGCATTGGGCAGCATTGTGTAGCAATAATAATGGATCAAAGCAAACATTACAATATTGGGTTATTTTCCTCTTTACCGTAAACAACATGACAGACCCCAGGAACATGTTGAGGAAAGAGACCAGGAGCAGGATGGACAGTCCGGACATTAGAGTACCTGAAAGACAGAAATATTTTTGCGGTAAATGAACAGAATAGAAAGTTGGAAACTTCTTTATTAAGGGTATGTGCATTTGGTAACATTTATTTAGTGAGCACAGTCTCAATAAATCCAGAGTGGTAAGTTTAAGTTCCTTAATAAAAAAGGAAAACTCCAGCACACTGGTAATGAGTACACTTTTTTCTCTATGCACCTGGTAGCACTTCAAGGTGTGTGAGTTTACTTTCTATAGTTTCAGTTCCTTTACATTACACAATATCTGGTAAGCAGCACAGAACACTTTGGTATTCATTAGGATCCCCTTCACTCTTCCTGGGGTCCACATGAAACAATACAGAACATTATTAGTCAAGGACCGCAATACATACATTAAAAAAAGCGTCACACACAGCCTACATATCAATACATACACACAATATCTAGGTCTAATACAGTGCAAATTACAAAACAAGATATATAAAATGACCATATCTTCACAGTCCCCTTTGTGCAGTAAGGTGTTATTTTATCTGTTTTTTTAAATCTGTTCTTATTGCTAGCTTGGGCTCCCGAGTGGCGCAGCAGTCTAAGCCACTGCGTCTCAGTGCTAGAGGAGTCATTACAGACACCCTGTTTCGAATCCAGGCTGTATCACACGCGCTCAATTGGCCCAGCGTCATCCGGGTTTGGCCGGGGTAAGTAGTCATAGCAAGTAAGAATTTGTTCTTAACTGACTTACCTAGTTAAATAAAGGTTACATTTAAAAACAAAAATACCTGGTATGGCAGAGTTCCATGTAGTTAAGGATGTTAATTATTTTACTGTGGCAGCCGATGTGTATACTGTTGAGTCGTCGGCGTGCATAGACACACAGGCTTTATTCAAGGTCAGTGGAAGGTCATTAGTAAAAACAGAAAACAATGGCCCGAGCCAGCTGCCCTGCGGTACACACACACACAAACTGAAATTGCATGAGAGGCTTCCATTAATGAAAACCCTCTGTTCTATTAGACAGGTAACTCTCAAACCATAATAAGACAGGATGCAAATCTGTAACACCTACGTTTTTTCAGCAATAGGTTATGATCAATGACATCAAAAGCTGCAGTGAAGTCTAACAGAGCAGCTCCCACAATCGTCTTAGTATCAATTTCTTTCAGCCAATCATCTGTCATTTGTGTCAGTGCTGAGCACGTGAAAATTGGTTGTTCATTTGTTTTCTATAAAATAACTACATTTGGAAACACTTTTCCCCCAAAAGTTTGCTAAGCACTTGTAACAGGCTGATTGGTCAGCTGTTTAAATCATTAAAGTGGTGGGTGCTCTGCTATTCTTGGGTAGCGAAATTACCTTTTCCGCCATGTCGGAGGGCACACACAGCATCTTCTAGGCTTACAGTTAAGATGTGACAAACAGGAGTCACAATGCATTCCACCACCAACCTCAGCAATTTACCATACAGGTAAACCAGGTGGTTTATACTTATTTATAGATAGCAAAAAAGATGTCACCACTTCCACACCCACTTCGTGGAACTCAAAACTACAGTGCTAGTCTTTCATTATTTGGTCCGTTATGCATGAATAAGAAAGTTCAGCACTTTACCTCCAAGGAAGAGGTAGCTCCTGCGCTGGGCGTAGAGGGCACTCAGCGTGAAGCACAAAAAGATGATTGAGGTCCCCAGGAAGGCTGTCACAATGATGCTGGTTGTAGGAGCAGAGAGATGTGAGGCTCATTCAGTCACCTCAGGAGAAACCCCTCATTGAAAGAAACTAGCTACTATACACATTATTACTGTCATCTTACCTTGGGTTAATAGAGATTACGTAATCCATGGTTGGGCCCAAACCAACACCTGAAATGAAGAGGAAAACATCAGCTCATGGCTACTTCAATAGCTAAAAATACATAGGCTGCAATCCGATTCTCTACCTTTCTTTGGAAGTGTGTACTCGTACCCTCCCCTCATGGGAATATGGGAAAACATAGAATTAGAACGGACATGAACCTTCTTATGATGGAATAAAAGGTCAGCCATTGTGATAAGATTATTTTACACAATGGAGTTTGAAGAATGGATTTTAATGTTTGTTCACTAGCTAGCCATCCACTTAAATAAATAATTTGAAAAATATTTATGAAATTAACTGCCAATATACAAACATTCCATTCAAACAATAGAGTCAATCTACAGTCACACACTGGCTGAAATCAGTGATATTGTATCATATAATAGCACTCACAGCTTTCCAAGAAAACAAAAAATGGAGACATGTCTGTTTACATATTTAGAGGATATTTATACAGAATTTATAAAACCTGAACAAGCTGTATTTATAATTATGACAATATTTTTAGGTTGACAATTCTATTATACGTTATATCACATGCCTGATATCACATGCCTCACTTAAATTTCTGCTCAGATCAAATCAGGATTATGCCTCTAACTAATGGGAGTCATGTGACAGAAATATGCAGAAATATGGCTGCTTTTTCAGAAGCATTTCAGTTGATTTAACACAGTTAACCTGTAACAGTATTTAGTAACTTACGATAACACGCCACGCTTTACGAGCTAAATCAAAGAAGACATCTCCTGACAACAAAGCGCTAGCTACCATGTTAGATGAAGCTATTGTAAACCAACAAGAGTTCATCGCCTCAGAGTTTAGTGGAGTACAAAAAAAGTTGGATTTAATTCAGGATTACTTTTCCAAGTGCATTACTGATGTTAAAAAAACTAAACATTTAAACTGAGCTGAGTGCAAAGCTGGACAATAGACTTGACAAATGTAAGGAGAAGTTGATTAAGGGCCAAACCAGAATTGGACGATGGAGGAGAAAATGGCTTCCCATGAGGGCATGCAACAGAAAAATGTGAGAATAGGGCCAGAATGCACTCTTTCATCAAGAGAACTTCCAGAGTGGTTTCCAGAGCTGACTGGTACCGAACTGGAAGTTATGAGAGCTCTTTGCATTGGCAACTCAGCCGGATCCCAAACCTTGATTTTCCTGGTGCGCAGATTCACTGACCGACACTGCATTCTGAAGGCGGCTAGGAAGAACGCTCCCACTCTGGCCGGGCAGACTACAGTCATGGCAGACTACAGTAACTTCACCAATGCAACTACACCATGCATCTGGCCTTTTCAAAGACAAGGGACTGGTCTCAGAAAAGCAGATTCCAAGCATTTCTGCTGTCACACTCAAACATGGCGCAGAAACGACAACTTTCCAGTCCAAAGGAGGAGGATTCTCTCAATGTTAGGTTCTATTTTTCAGAGTAAATAACTCACGGACACTAGGAAGAATTCAACTTGGTTAAGCTTCTCTAAGGGTCGATACAGCTGTAATTCAGACACAGACATGGCTTCCCCCATGGTAGTATTCATACCCCACTTTGGGTGGGAGTCTCCTAATCGCTAAACATTGCATCATTATTGCTAAGCAGGGAGCTAAGTGATATGAGCCTTCAACAGTTTCTCCCCTTATCAGTCCTTCCACTGATAATGGAAGAACATGCAATCGTGTTCCCTGCACTCAGCCCCTCCCAAGCTTCATTATGGCACCCCTCAGGTCTCTTCTGTAACTAATGTTCCTAAACTTCTGAGTATAACAATGTTCAAAGTTTCCCCCAGAATCCAACAGTGGGTATTGCTGTGCCGCTGGATAGTTTACATGATGGCCAGCATTCAGACTTGTTCTCTGGCGCGTCCTTTTTATCCACTCCAAACTTAGTGCAAAACCACGCCCACGGGTAACCTAGTAACATTCAAAGCCGCACTGATCGGTCAGAGTTTGGACATTCAATTTGACAAAGTAAATGAGCGTGAGAGGAAGAATGCTAGAGGGAATCCCCGCGAACAGGGAGTTGAGTATGCCCATGCCTGCCATGCCACAAACCATGGGACACAAGCAGTTTCGCGGCCTCGTCTGAAATGAGCTAAACGAAAGGTAAGCAACTGTAGATGGCTAAAATGATATGATTGTCAGGGATACGGAATCAAGGGTGCTTGCTTTGCACATTCAGCTAGAGCTAGCTATGCAGCATCGTTTAGTTGTAAACTAGCACAAATGTCATGTTGCTAAGTATCTCAATAGTCCTTTCGTAAACAGTTAACCACACTAAGCTAACGCTAGACGACGCACACAACTAGACAGCGTCGGCAAAAATCGGTGTTGTAAGCTAGTGATAATTCACAGCTTACCTACCTCTAAAAACAATGCAACTATACATGACGTTGAGGCTCTCTGGTCTGGCTGCAATCACTCAAATAAAAAGCTACATCATATCAAAATCCGGGAAAATGCAAGGCAAACCTTTACTTCGTCACAGGGAACAACCGAACTGACCAGTCAGCGCAGCTTTTAATGTAGCTAAGTTTTTCCTTTGGTGTGGTTTTGCACCAAGTTTGGCATGGATAAAAGGACGCTTCTCTGGTGGGATTACTAACTGACTGTTCAGAAAGACTGATTAGTTCACATACTACATCAATACTAGCCTGGAGTGAGTTAAACAGCAACGAAGAGAGCTGGCTAGTACAGGAAGATGGACACGAGTCGGTCTGGACTATTGTTAAAGGCGTATAATGTACAGGCTGATTAGCTATTCCTTGACTGTCAGTGGATTTTATTGTGACCACAACTGACACGGTATGCTCTATTCAAATCCTTGAAAGTTAACAGGTTAAAGTTATTCAAGTTAACTCAGACAGGTAACCTAATATTGATACAGTTGGGATGCAATGGTGGGATTTTGCGCAGGCAGCTTTCCCAGTGTTAGGTACACACTTTGTAGTGAAAGTACGCACACAACTGTAAACCCTATCTTTTACCTAAACAAACAAAACATGCGTTTTCTATTATTTTTATTTAATCATCATCTTTGAAATACAAGAGAAAGGCCATAATTTCAGACAGGAGTCGAAGTGTAATTCCGATTTTGGCCACCAGATGCCAGCAGTGTGCACAACATTTTACACTGATCCACTGAAGAATTACATTACTGCACAATATTTTGTATCAAGCCTGCCTGGAGTTTGCCCAAATGTGCCAAATTGGTCAATTGATACATTTTCAAGTAGATAACTAGATGGAACATACAAAAATGCTATGGTAATATAAAAATAAGTTTACACACTCCCAGGAATGTCATACATGATGGCTCATTAACTTATACACATCTAGATGGCCAGGCAGGGTGGGTGTGGAGCAAGAGAGTCAAACTGTAGACCCCAGTTCCTACATTTGATTATAAAAATGGATTTTTATCAAACTATGCTAAATATTTATCTCTGGGACCCTCAGGATGACAAATCAGAGCAAGATTACTGAATGTAAGTACATTACTTAGCTTCAGAGGTGAATGTATCAAACCAGTTACCATGAAGTGTTGTTGTGCACTCTACTCAAACAAAAGCATGGTCTTTTTTTCTGTAATAGCTACTGTAAATTGGACACTGCAGTTAGATTAACAAGAATTGAAGCTTTCTGCCCATATAAGACATGTATGTCTATGTCACATTAGTGCACGTTAGCAACAACCGTCCCGGGTTAGGGACACCGATCCCGTAGAGATTTTAATGATAATTCACCACTTATGTCATTACAGTAAAGACTGTATAACTGTCAGGTTTGACAAAAACAATTGACAGCTGGTTATTGAATAACTACTGTAGCAACTTTATTTCCCAAAAGATTACCGGTTCATTATCATTTTCTTTACTTGTTACTCATGTGCAAAAGTGTACCCTGCTGATTTTATCACAATTGCTTGATTACAGTATTTAATGTCATGGAGATCAGGTTGGGTGAGTTGGGGTGGTCACCAGGAGGGGCTGGAGTGTAGGTTGATGCAGCACGGGTGGGCAATATACATTGAGTGTACAAAACATGACCAACTGACCAGGTAAAAGCTCTGATCCCTTATTGATGTAACAGTGTATGGATGTATAAGGCCATGTGGTCTAGTCTAATTGTATTTACCTACTTGCATGACCATTCCGGCTGCTTTTTGTTATTGTCTGTGTTCCTTTAAAAATAAATAAAAGGTTGATAACAAAAAAAGGATTATGCCTCGACTGCCATTCATTCCAATTAGACTGGTTTGGATTTCTCCATGACCAATATAAGATGCGGTAAAAGAGTCAACGGAACACAGATGTTCCATTGACCAGATTGGCCCACATTCAACAAATCTGATGTAACAAAAGGGATATTTGTCATCTGTCAAGTTTTATGTATTGTAACAGGCCCACAATGTGGTTGCTAAAGTCCAATTGATACATTTGTCTGTTTTTGTTGTAAAACATGTAGAAGTTGTCCCTTTTCAGGTTTATAAGAAGCGACTGCTAAATGCTAACTCCCGTTCATACAAGCACTATACTCCTGATTATTAATACACATTTAAACAATAGCCTAAAATGTAACCTAATTTTGCTAGGGGGCAACTCAGGATCTTTCCACCAAGAGTTTCCATGGCAATTCCATTGTTGTGGTCAAGTTCGATTGACCTCTTTACCACATTTATGGCTGCCAATTTCACCCCATTCTGGAAGTGAGGGTTTATGAAAGTCCCTTTCGTAATTTAATAGGATCTCTATGGTGAAAACTCCCTACAGCCATGTTTGCACCAATCCAATGCTTTTAAAATGCATGAGGGTGATTGAATGAGTGCACACACTGTGTAGGCCCTTTTCTGACAGAGCTATAGGGCAGATGAGGATACCTGTGAAGAAGGCAAAACCAGAGAGGATGGCCAGTCTCTTCTTCTCAGTCAGAGGGCTGTGGGGAGTCATAGCCAGCCAAGCCATCATGGCCAGGGAGCCCAGCATGGTCAACATCCCACCCTAATGGACACAAAACACACAGCAACAGTTATAATGTAATAACATCAATGGCAATTGTCATTCACCAGTTAAATGAAAAAGCATTACCAATCATATGTTATGTGGCCACCTTTTGTGAAATCTACCCCCCCCCCACCCCCACCCCACACACACACTGAAGTTTGTGGCTGTACTGGAGTAGATCGAGAGCTTCAAGTTCCTTGGTGTTCACATCACTAATTACCGTGATCCAAACACACCAAGACAGTCATGAAGAGGGCACGACAATGCCTATTCCCCCTCAGAAGAATAAAAAGATTTGGCACGGGTCATCAAAAAGTTCTACAGCTGCACCATCAACAGCATCCCGACTGGTTGCATCACCGCTTGGTATGGCAACTGCTCGGCATCTGACCGCAAGGCATTACAAAGGGTAGAGCGTACAGCTTAGTACATCACTGGGGCCAAGCTTCCTGCCATCCAGGTCCTCTACGCCAGGTGGTCAGAGGAAGACCCTATTTTTTTTTTAAAGGGTCAAAAGACTCTAGCCTCCAAAGTCAAAAACTGCTCTCTCTGCAGCCGCACGGCAAGCAGTACCGGAGTGCCAAATCTAGGTCCAAAAGGCTCCTTAACAGCTTCTACCCCCAAGCCAAAAGACTGCTAAACAGTCAAACAAATGGCTACCCTGACGATTTGCATTGACCCCCTTTTTTTAACGTTGCTGCATAGTCACTTTACTCCTATGCATCATCACATTGACCCCCCCCCTCCGTACATATTACCTCGACTAACCTGTACCGCCGCACAGACTCGGTACCATTACCCTCGTTATTGTTATTTTATTGTGTTTTTTGCTTTAGCAAATTTGCATTGTCAGCATTTCACGCTAAGGTCTACCTACACCTGTTAAATCAAATAAAATTGTATTTGTCACATACACATGGTTAGCAGATGTTAATGCGAGTGTAGCGAAATGCTTGTGCAAGGCAAGATGCAGTAGATGGTATCGAGTACAGTATATACATATGAGATGAGTATGCAAACAAAGTGGCATAGTTTAAAGTGGCTAGTGATACATGTATTACATAAAGATGCAGTAGATGATAGAGTACAGTATATACGTAGACATATGAGATGAATAATGTAGGGTATGTAAACATTATATTAAGTAGCATTGTTTAAAGTGGCTAGTGATATATTTTACATCAATTCCCATTATTAAAGTGGCTGGAGTTGAGTCAGTGTGTTGGCAGCTGCCACTCAATGTTAGTGGTGGCTGTTTAACAGTCTGATGGCCTTGAGATAGAAGCTGTTTTTCAGTCTCTCGGTCCCAGCTTTGATGCACCTGTACTGACCTCGCCTTCTGGATGATAGCGGGGTGAACAGGCAGTGGCTCGGGTGGTTGTTGTCCTTGATGATCTTTATGACATCGGGTGGTGTAGGTGTCCTGGAGGGCAGGTAGTTTGCCCCCGGTGATGCGTTGTGCGGACCTCACTACCCTCTGGAGAGCCTTACGGTTGTGGGCGGAGCAGTTGCCGTACCAGGCGGTGATACAGCCCAACAGGATGCTCTCGATTGTGCATCTGTAGAAGTTTGCGAGTGCTTTTGGTGACAAGCCGAATTTCTTCAGCCTCCTGAGGTTGAAGAGGCGCTGCTGCACCTTCTTCACAATGCTGTCTGTGTGGGTGGACCAATTCAGTTTGTCTGTGATGTGTACGCCGAGGAACTTAAAACTTACTACCCTCTCCACTGCTGTTCCATCGATGTGGATAGAGGGGTGTTCCCTCTGCTGTTTCCTGAAGTCCACAATCATCTCCTTAGTTTTGTTGAAGTTGAGTGTGAGGTAATTTTCCTGACACCACACTCCGAGGGCCCTCACCTCCTCCCTGTAGGCCGTCTCGTCGTTGTTGGTAATCAAGCCTACCACTGTTGTGTCGTCCGCAAACTTGATGATTGAGTTGGAGGCGTGAGTGGCCACGCAGTCATGGGTGAACAGGGAGTACAGGCGAGGGCTCAGAACACACCCTTGTGGGGCCCCAGTGTTGAGGATCAGCGGGGTGGAGATGTTACCTACCCTCACCACCTGGGGGCGGCCCGTCAGGAAGTCCAGTACCCAGTTGCACAGGGCGGGGTCGAGACCCAGGGTCTCGAACTTGATGACGAGTTTGGAGGGTACTATGGTGTTAAATGCTGAGCTGTAGTCGATGAACAGCATTCTCACATAGGTATTCCTCTTGTCCAGATGGGTTAGGGCAGTGTGGTTGAGATTGCATCGTCTGTGGACCTATTTGGGCGGTAAGCAAATTGGAGTGGGTCTAGGGCGTCAGGTAGGGTGGAGGTGATATGGTCCTTGACTAGTCTCACAAAGCACTTCATGATGACGGAAGTGAGTGCTACGGGGCGGTAGTCGTTTAGCTCAGTTACCTTAGCTTTCTTGGGAACAGGAACAATGGTGGCCCTCTTGAAGCATGTGGGAACAGCAGACTGGGATAGGGATTGATTGAATATGTCCGTAAACACACCAGCCAGCTGGTCTGCGCATGCTCTGAGGGCGCGGCTGGGGATGCCGTCTGGGCCTGCAGCATTGCGAGGGTTAACACGTTTAAATGTTTTACTCACCTCGGCTGCAGTGAAGGAGAGTCTGCATGTTTTGGTTGCAGGTCGTGTCAGTGGCACTGTATTGTCCTCAAAGCGGGCAAAAAAGTTATTTAGTCTGCCTGGGAGCAAGGCATCCTGGTCCGTGACTGGGCTGGTTTTCTTTTTGTAATCCGTGATTGACTGTAGACCCTGCCACATACCTCGTGTCTGAGCCGTTGAATTGCGATTCTACTTTGTCTCTATATTGACGCTTAGCTTGTTTGATTGCCTTGCGGAGGGAATAGCTACACTGTTTGTATTCGGTCATGTTTCCGGTCACCTTGCCCTGATTAAAAGCAGTGGTTCGCGCTTTCAGTTTCACGCGAATGCTGCCATCAATCCACGGTTTCTGGTTTGGGACTGTTTTAATCGTTGCTATGGGAACGACATCTTCAACGGACGTTCTAATGAACTCGCTCACCGAATCAGCGTATTCGTCAATGTTGTTGTTTGACGCAATACGAAACATATCCCAGTCCACGTGATGGAAGCAGTCTTGGAGTGTGGAATCAGATTGGTCGGACCAGCGTTGAACAGACCTCAGCGCGGGAGCTTCTTGTTTTAGTTTCTGTCTGTAGGCAGGGAGCAACAAAATGGAGTCGTGGTCAGCTTTTCCGAAAGGAGAGCGGGAGAGGGCCTTATATGCTATTATATTCAACGCATGTGACAAAACATTTTGATTTACTCTGGACCAGGCCAAAATCACCGGGTCTCGAAAGAGGAAGCAGTGATGAAAGCGAGGCAGGTGAGCCGGCACCCTGAAGAAACTACCATGGCAAGCAAATAGACAGCCATTGCCCTCTGTTCTATTGACAAACATGCAATCACTGGAGAACAAACTGGATGAGCTCCGTTCGAGACTATCCAATCAATGGGACCTGAAACTGTAATATCCTGTTTATCAGAGTCACGGCTCAACGAGGACATGGATATACAATAGAGGTCGACCGATTATGATTTTTCAACGCCGATACCGATTATTGGAGGACAAAAAAGCCGATACCGATTACTTGGGCGACTTTTTAAAAATGTATTTGTAATAATGACAATTACAACAATACTGAATGAACACTTATTTTAACTTAATATAATACTTCAATAAAATCAATTTAGCCTAAAATAATGAAACATGTTAAATTTGGTTTAAATAATTAAAAAACAAAGTGTTGGAGAAGTAAAAGTGCAATATGTGCCATGTAAGAAAGCTAATGTTTAAGTTCCTTGCTCAGAACATGAGAACATAAGAAACCCGGTGGTTCCTTTTAACATGAGTCTTCAATATTCCCAGGTAAGAAGTTTTAGGTTGTAGTTATTATAGGACTATTTCTCTCTATACGATTAGTATTTCATATACCTTTGACTATTGGATGTTCTTATAGGCACTTTAGTATTGCCAGTGTAACAGTATAGCTTCCATCCCTCTCCTCGCTCCTCCCTGGGCTCGAACCAGGAACACAACCACCCATGAAGCAGAGTTACCCATGCAGAGCAAGGGTATATGGGTATATTGATAGTTTTTTATAAGTTTACTGCTAGCTAGCAACTTACCTTGGCTTCTTACTGCATTCGCGTAACAGGCAGTCTCCTCGTGGAGTGCAACGAGGCAGGTGGTTATAGCATTGGACTAGTTAACTGTAAGGTTGGATCCCCTGAGCTGACAAGGTGAAAATCTGTCGTTCTGCCCCTGAACGAGGCAGTTAACCCACCGTTACTAGGACGTCATTGAAAATAAGAATGTGTTCTTAACTAACTTGCCTAGTTAAATAAAGATAAAATAAAAAAGGTGTTAAAAATATATATATATATATTTTTTTTTTTAAATCGGCGTTTAAAAATACAGTTTTCCAATTGTTATGAAACCATGATATCAGCCCTAATTAAAAAAAATAATTAAAACATTTAAAATCAGCCATTCCGATTAAAAATCGGTTGACCTCTAATATACAGTACCAGTCAAAAAAGTTTGGACACCTACTCATTCAAGCGTGTCTTTATCTTGACTATTATCTACATTGTAGAATAATAATAAGTGAAGACATCAAAACGATGAAATAACACATATGGAATCATGTAGTAACCCCAAAAAAAGGGTTAAATCAAAATATTTGAAATTCTTCAAAGTAGCCACCCTTTGCCTTAATGCCAGGAGTGTGCAAAGCGGTTATCCTCTCAACCAGCTTTATGGAGGTAGTCACCTGGAATCCATTTCAATTAACAGGTGTGCCTTGTTAAAATTTTGTTTGTGTTTGAGCCAATCAGTTGTGTTGTGAAAAGGAAGGTGTATAGAAGATAGCCCAATTTGGTAAAATACAAGTCCATAGTATGGCAAGAACAGCTCAAATAAGCAAAGAGAAACAACAGCCCATCATTTCTTTAAGACATGAAGGTCAATCAATGCGAAAAATGTCCAGCACAGGATATGAAGACCCAAGACCCGCTGCTGCAGAGCATAAGTTCATTGGCGTTACCAGCCTCAGAAATTGCAGCCCAAATAAATGGTTCAGAGTTCAAGTAAGAGACACCTCAACATCAACTGTTCACAGGAGACTGCATGAAGAGGACTTGCTTGGGCCAAGAAACACAAGCAATGATATTAGACCGGTGGAAATCTGTCCTTTGGTCTGATGAGTCCAAATTTGAGATTTTTGGATCCAAACGCTGTCTTTGTGAGATGCAGAGTAGGTGAACAGATGACCTCCGCATAGGTAGTTCACAACACCTCCATGCTTCACTGTGGAATGGTGCTTTGCTGGTGACACTGATTTATTTGTATGGCTTGGGTAGCATGGCTACCACAGCATTCTGCAGCTATACACCATCCCATCTGGTTTACACTTAGTGGGACTATCATTTGTTTTTCAACAGGACAATGACCCAACACACCTCCAGGCTGTGTAAGGGCTATTTTACCAAAGAGTGTGATGGAGTGCTGCATTAGATGACCTGGACTCCACAATCACCCAACCTCAACTCAATTGATATGGTTTGGGATGAGTTGGACCACAGAATGAAGGAAAAGCAGCCAACAAGTACTCAGCATATGTGGGAACTCCTTCAAGATTGTTGGAAAAGCATTCCGGGTTGAAGCTGGTTGAAAGAATGCCAAGAGTGTACAAAGCTGTCATCCAGGAAACAGGTGGCTACTATGAAGAATCTCAAATATACAATTATATTTTGATTTGTTTAACACTTTTGGTTACTACGATTCCATGTGTGTTATTTCATAGTTTTGACGTCTTCACTTATTATTCTACAATGTAGACAATAGTCAAAATAAAGAAACCCTTGAATGAGTAGGTGTCCAAACCTTTGACTGGTACTGTACATTTCACTGTTTTTTATGCATCGTCAAGACGATGACAGATTTGGGTAAGACGATGAGATTGCGCCACCAGCTGTTAAGCGGGATAATTGTCATCAGCAACCGCTGAATAGCATAGCGCCCCAGTCAAATAATATTACTAAAAATATTTATATTTCATGAAATCACAAGTGCAATATTGCAAAACACAGCTTAGCCTTTTGTTAAGACACACCCAATCTCTAATAAGGAAGTCTAAAGTTTTTGCTCACCCAAGTTAGAATACCTAATGATAAGCTGCAGACCATTCTATTTACCAAGAGAGTTGTCATCAATATTTACATTAATAAGTGCAACGACAACATCCACCCCACAGTGACCATATCCCAATCAGAAACCATGGAGTACAGACAACATCCACACTGAACTAAAGCTGCCACTTTCAAGGAGCAGGAGACTAATCCGGACGCTTACAAGAAATCCCGATATGACCTGCGACGAGCCATCAAGCAGGCAAAGCGTCAATACAGGACTAAGATCGAATCCTACTACGCCAGCTCTGACTCTCGACAGACGTGGCAGGGCTTGCAAACAATCACTGATTACAAAGGGAAATTACCAGCGACACAAGCCTACCTGACGAACTAAATGCCTTCCATGCTCACTTCTAAGCAAGCAACACGAGCCATGAGAGCACCATCTGTTCCAGATGACTGTTTGATCTCGTTCTCCCTAGCCAATGTGAGTAAGATCTTTAAACAAGTAAACTTTTGCAAGGCCGCGGGGCCAGACGGAACACCAAGACGTGAATAGTCCCCGTCTCCAAGAACGCCAAGGTCATCAGCCTAAATGACTGTCACCCCGTAGCACTCATGTCTATAGCCATGAAATGCTTTGAGGCTGTTCACAGCTCAACATCAACACCATCATCCCAGACACCCTGGACCTATTCCAATTTGCATACCGGCCCAACAGATGATGCAATCGCCATTTCACTCCTCACTGCCCCCACCAACCTGAACAAAAGGAATACCCTCTAAGAATGCTGTTCATTGACTACAGTTCAGCATTCAACACCATAGCCCTCTTCAAGCTCAGGAACCTGGGACTGAACTAGGGCTGAACCCATTTAGTCAACTGAGATTTTTGAATTGAGAAGTTGCAAATGACTTATTTCATGGCACACGAGACACCGGTCTGTTGGTGCCGGTTTCAGACTAATCCATTGCAGAGGCAGTGGGATGGCACAGTCATCACTCTAAGACATGCATTGGCATTGTAAGGCACCTGTGCCGCAAGGGTATTTTCCTCAGCACGCCAATCAATTTAAGTGATCAAATAAGTGAAATTGCTTGGTTCCCCATACAATGGCTACTGCTTTGGACCTGACACCATTTGTGAGAGAATTCCTTAAGCCTACATTATGTGTCTTAGGTAAACATTTTAAATGTGTCGCATTTATTTTTTTCATCACTTCATTGTGTGAATTGTTTGCCTCTGATTGTTAAGGTTTATCAATTTATTTCATACATAACCAGTAGTACATTTAACCTTAATTTCTAATCTCCGTGTTTGTTTGGTGACGGTAATTTCTGTTAATGCATTCAATAGGTTATGACTAGTTGTTTCTCATTGTCAGAGTGGACAAGATGTTTATAGAGCTCACAACCTATGCTACACTTGTGAGAAACAAGTTTGTTGCTTTCATTCCATTTGAGTATTTTGGGAGCGTTTCTGTCTATGTTGAGTAAAGACGTGTACCCGATTACACATAGAAAGAACTAGGCCTAGGCTACTTTGCCTGCGAGCATATGTATAAATGTGTCCATTTGGGGATGTCTGACAGCATTTCTGATTGTCTTAACTCACCACCACTAAAGAGTTGTGGAGCATGAAAGTATCTCTTCACCTCAAACAAGTAAACAAAGCCTGTTTTTACATCCATTGAGAAATAAACTATTGCCAAATGTAGGCTATTTGAAAAATTGACCAAGGAATCTACATTTTGATAACTGAGCATGTTGTGAAAGGGAAATATGTCATGCTCTGATCCAGTGGTGCGGGAAGCTCTGAGGGTCCAGAATAGTTGATACAATGTTGCAAGTTTGCTAGGGGGAGCTGCAGGATGTTTCAAGTTCGTTGCAGAGAGATGAATGCGATTGAAGAACAATCCTTTGTAGGATATTTATTCATTTATAGTTTCTTCTTAATTGTTGGCTTTATATAGCCTATTTTTTTTTACCTAGTTGGCAATATAATAAAAATAAATCTGTTCCACGAAAATGTGAATATGAAAATCAGAACTGGGATGCAGATCAGTAGAAATGGTCAGAAATTGTAAATTGCCCATTACCAACAACTTCGGGAGCATAACGGCAGAATCGGCATAGGCCAGCAGGAAGAAGCAGATCGGGAACAGGTTCTGGTCATCTTGACCTCTGGCTCCCTCGAGTCATTTGTGTGTCTTAATTATTTCATCAAACAGTGCACTTAAAGCGTCAGATTATATTAAAACACCTAGAGTGTGTCTATTGTAAAATATCTAATGAGCACATGGCTCTCGGTCAACCAAGATGTTTTGGGGGTGTTGTGACACCCCTAGACTGAACACCTCCCTCTGCAACTGGATCCTGGACTTCCTCACTGCCTGGGGGCAGCCCGTCAGGAAAGGCAACACCACATCCGCCATGCTTACCATCAACATGGGGGCCACTCAGGGGTGTGTGCGAATGCCGCATTCAAAACAACTGGGAGCTCAGAAATCTCCAACAATGTGTGTTTAAAACTGGGACATCAAAATAATAATAAAATATATATTTTATCATTAAGTTTGCTGACGACATGATGGTAGGACTGATCACCGACAACGCTGACTATAGGGAGTCGGAGACCTGGCAGTGTGGTGCCAGGACAACAAACTCTCCCTCAACTTCACTAAGACAAAAAGGAGCCGATCGTGGACGACAGGAAATGGGGGGCGTGCTCGCCCCTCCCATCTACATCGATGGGGCTGTAGTGGAACGGGTCAAGAGCTTCGTGTTCCTCTGTGTCCACACCACTAAGGAATTAACATGGTCCACAAACACCCACACAGTTGTTTAGAGGGCATAATAGTGCCTCTTCCCCCTCAGCGGGCTGAAAATATTTGGCATGGGCTTTCAGATCCTCAAAAAGTTATACAGCTGCACCACCAACTACAGAGGGTTGTGAGTAGAGGTCTTTCCGGATCCGCACGTACCCAAGACCCGATCCAGGAACTAAATGCAACCTTCCGGTTACTAGTCCAACACTCTAACCACTAGGCTACCCTGCCACCCTTGTGAAGACCTCGAACGGTGAGTACAGCAAATTACACCACTGGGGCCTTGCTCCCTGCCACCCAGGACCTCTTTTCCTGGCAGTGTCAGAGAAAGGCCTCTAAAAATTGTCAAAGAGTCCAGCCACCCAAGCCATACACTTCTTTGCTACCGCAAGGGAAGCGGTACCCTTGCACCAAGTCTGGAACCAACAGGATCCTGAACAGACAGTTTCTACCCCAAAAGGCTAAGAGAGAACATTGTTTGGAATTCTCCATAAGTAATCTGCAGAATTTGCAATCAGTAAACAGACCAGTGTCAAATCAGCTGAATTGGGAGTCTCGCTTCGTGAACCAAGGCTACAGCAGTCAGGTTCTGAAAGAAGCAGGGACAAGGAGTGGACATCTTGACAGAGAGGACTTTTTGTAGAGGGGAGCTCCTTGTGATGCACCAGAGTATACTTTGTTCTAAAATGTAGCACTGAAGCAGAGAACATTAAAATAATCAAAAATAATTGTGGAATCATTCAAGTGATACGCTACTACAATGTCTTCCCAGAGCCACCAGACATAAGCTTTAAGAGAGCTCTTACCCTGAATAACAAATTAGTCCACAACTACCTTCGCAGCAGGTAGCCTAGCGGTTAAGAGTGTTGGGCCAGTAACCTAAAGGTTGCTGGTTCAAATCCGGAGCCAACGCGCCCTTGAGCAAGGCACTTAACCCTAATTGCTCCTGTAAGTTGTTCTGGATAAGGGCACCTGCTAAATGACAATTGTAAAATGGTAACTCAAAAGATTTGGCTAGAACACAAACCCAGGGGCTCTTTCAAATGCAACTAGCACACAGTATCAAGTCAAGCCTTTCATTACCTGTAAAACCACTCATGTCATCTACAGATTGGAATGTCCACAGTGCAAGGTATTCTACATTGGACGGACAAAGAGACACCTTCAAGACAGCTTAGCGCAGGGGTGGGCAAACCTTTTGGCTCAAAGGCCACATTGAGTTTTTGAAACCAAATGAAGGACTATATGCGTGAAAAAACATGTGAAGCCTTTATTCATTTCCACACCGACATGCAACTACTAGTGTACTGTAGGTGTACATATGCAGAACAATTCTACCCTTGTACCATCTCTACCCTTGTTTTATGAACAAATTTCAAAATATTGATAAAAAATGTATAACGTCACAGACAGTCAAACCACACATAGATCCTGCATCTCTACCCATGTAAAGTACAAACTTAGTCACAATATGCAAACTTAAAAACAGATATTATAAACAACTGGAGACAAGCAAAATGTAACAGCAGGTGTAAAAAAAACTACTCTCAAATTTGACTGAAACATATGGTAAGAGCATCCGTTTAATTTGGAATTGTCTGTTTTTGAAGGCAGATTAAGGAACATTTCTCATTTCAATTGCGAGCCATATTTACAGTTATCCAATCACCTCAGGCCAAATCTGACTGAATAAAAGTGTTCATTGTCGTATGGGGACCTGTATCCAAGTGCATTGCTGGATAATTCTCACTACATAACCATCAACATGAAAAATAATCCTTGCCTACCCCAGTCACGCTTATTCGAGTCAATGTGAACAATGAGTCTGGTCACCTCTCTTGGCAAGGGCAAAGTGTGGTGTCATCTTTGATGTAGAGATTCTCAGAAGAGATGACAAGTGGTCATGTTTTGTGACGGGATTTGTTGTAATTCATGACTGAGAACGTTTGCTCACACACACATACCCGAATAAAACAAGCATCCTTTGGACGTGCTTTTTAATGTTTAGAAACTACGTTTCATTCAGTGAGTCATAGAACTGGTGTATTGTTGCCGTTTTGTACTTCTCCTTCAAAGCACTGTCCCATCGGATGTTGTTGAGCTCCAATTGTGTGTCGGGTGGTGCTTTCTCAGTGTCGAAAGACAGGGGGCATACAAGCTCCAGCTCAGTCTCGGTGAAGTCTCAGTCTCGGTGAAGTCTCAGTCTCGGTCTCGGTGAAGTCTGAGGAGCGGCGGGAAAACTCAGCATGCAGGTCGATCAAAGTGTTACTGTATGTCTGGGTGAGGCACTGCTGCCAGTGTCAGAAGACGAGCGAGAGACCGGCTGCTCATTTGTCTTGAGAACAACATAAGTTTGGCCTTGAATACTTCCACATTGGAATACAGTTCATGCACAAATAACAATTTCCCTGCAGTTTCACATTTAGATTGTCCAGATGCACCAACATGTCCACAACGAAAGCAAAGTCGCCCAGCCAGTCTGTCTTTCAACTCGGAGAAGTCATCAGCTTTACCAACCGTATCAAGGAACATACCTACATCACCTCAGTTCCCACACACAGCTAAATACTTTCCCCAGGCTTAACCAGCACACATTTGAATGACAGCACAAGTCCTGGTGCTGTCTGTGTCATTGAGCAGCTGAACGAACTGACCATGGTTAAGCCCCCTTACCCGTTTAAAGTTGACAAGTTTTACACCCACTTTGACAACATTTTCCAGCTTTAACATTTTTTACACAGATCTTCCTGATGAAAAGTACAGTGAAGAAATATAAATTCCTCAGAGTTAGTAAAAGAAGAAAGCCCTATGTCTTAGCCTACTAAAAATATTACTTTGTTTTTACAAGTTAGATTTGGTGATCCATCCGTTGTTACGTTTGTCAGTTTGCTCCACGGTAGATACATTTTTTCCAAGTGGGCAGACACCCTGTCATATAAGTCAGAGCCCCTGGTTGTTCCCATCATTGAGTCCAACGCAAGAAGTTCTCATTTATTCCTCTGACAAAAATGTAAAGTTGAGCAGTGTCAGTACTCTCATCCAGTGCTATAGAAAAAAAAATCAAAGCCATCTGCTTCTTTCTTCAATTCGGAGATTAGCTCCTCACCCATCACTTCCATTCGCCTGGTGATTGTCCTGAGAGTAAAAGCCAATTCGAGACAAAGTACACCAGCAGTCTCCACCATACAGTCTTTCACAAACTCCCCTTCAGCAAAAGGCTTGCTATGCTTGGGATTTTATGTGACACTGTGTAGCTTGCCTTAGTTACAGTCTTGAGTAGAGCACCGTTTAGTAAACGTATTTTGTTGGGCTTTTAAGTTTGTGGCAAGTTGAGGCCTTCCTTGCCTTTTCCTGAGAGGATAGGTGGCTAGCGTAGTTAGCATGCTTGCTTGAAAAATACAATTGAGATTATATTTCTTAAAAATAGCAACAACTTGGCATATCAGACATACCGCCTTATGTCCAATATTAGTATAAAAGTGTTTTGCTGTCCATTCTTCTTTAAAAACACACGACATTCAGAGTCCACTTCTCATTTTCCCAGCACTCATTTTTCACATCAAAAGTCATCAAGCAATGAAGTGGCTATGATTATTGAGCGCATTCTGAATTCTCACTGTAGGACCAAATACAGAGCGCCCTGCCAGGCTACAGCGCCATCTATTGAAGGTTGTTTGGATATCATGGAATGAGTAATTTTAGGCCAAAAATTGGAACTCAAATATAATCTTTTTTTTATGTCTCGCGGGGCCTCCCGAGTGGCGCAGTGGTCTAAGGCACTGCATCACAGTGCTAGCTATGCCTCTAGAGATACTGCATGCACGCTGACACGGTCACCAGGTTCCCTCAGACACAATGGTGTGGGTGGCTTCTGGGTTAAGCAGGCATTGCGTCAAGAAGCAGTGCTGCTTGGCTGGGTCGTGTTTCAGAGGACACGTGGTCCTCGACAGTCGGCTCTCCCGAGTCCGTACGGGAGTAACAGCAAAGGGACAAGACTAACTGCCAATTACATACAACAAAATTGGGGAGAAAAAGGGGTAAAGAAAACGTAATTATAATGTCTCGCAGGTTGGATTGAAGTGCCCGGCGGGCGGGATACGGCCCGTACTTCGCCCCACCTTGGCTTAAAGGGACACACATATGCAACAAAGACTACCCCATAGATTGTAACTTCCATCAATGTAATTGTCTGCATCATTTCCAAACTACCCCCTAATTTTTATAATATTAAAATAAAAAGATACCATGGCAAGGGACTACAAGTACTTACACCATGGCAACCCTGCCTCCCTACAAGCTATGGGTATTGATCATGTTCAGGCCTAAACTAGAAGGGGACTGCTAACCCAAAGGGAAAGTTTGGGGATTTAGAAACTACAGCCCACTAAGTACACTGGTTTAAAAGAAAGACATGGATTTTTCACAGTTCCTGTAGGGTCTTAGTGGTCCATTTGCTGTCATCTAGTGGACATAATGCCCTATGCTATGTTTGGACTGCGTTGGTCCATGTTAGCCATCATCTAGTGTACTATAAATGTATGGCTCTCCCATTCTCAATTTCTCCCACTCAAGGCTAGAATTACTTTGTTTTCTAGTGGTTCTAATACTTCTGACCTTGATGTGCATTTTGATAGCATATCTATTTCAATGATGAATGTATAGTGTTGTTTACTAGTTGTCCAATTAATTTTGACTAGAAGCTGTTCTGTGACCACTCCCTCTTCAATTAGGGTTGATTGGAAAATGGTTTGTTCAAAAGACGACATCGTATATTTGTACTACCCGATGAAGTCCATGCAGCCGAAACACGTCAAAGTATTTAAATCTTTGTTCCATTAAAACATGCTATACAAAAAGGCATTTTAATTCATTATATGAAGCGTGCTTTGGTTCTCTTTTATTTTTGATAGATTCTACCCCCAAGCCAATAGACTGCTAAACAGCTAATTAAATGGTTACCCACTGCTGCTACTGTCTATGATATATCCTGTTGCCTAGTTACTTTAACCCTACCTATATGCACATAACTAACATAGAAAACAGTGGTGCCGATAGAGGGCTGCCTCGCTTCTAGTCCTTACAAGCATTTAGCTAAACTCGCAATAACATCTGCATGTGATCAATAAAATTTGATAGCTACCTCAACAACCTCATAACCCTGCACAACAACCTCATAACCCTGCACATCGACTCAATACTGGTACTCCCTGTATATAGCCATGCGTCACTTTTTCAATTTTTTATCTTTAAATCTACATTGTTGAAAAAGGACCAGTAGGTAAGCATTTCCCAGTCTACACCTTTTTTTAAGAAGCATGTGACAAATCAAATTTGATTTGAGCCATTTGTGATTTGAGCTATTTTAATTGAAAACAATCCCAGTAAGGTAATTAATTGTTACCCAGGAATTATCTGATATTGAGATAAATAAAATAAAAAAAATACACTGCATTGGCCCTTTAATATTACAGCACACTAATAAAAGTACTTCAGTTCAGATGTACTTGTTCCCACTGCCTCTGCTTACCTGGAAGAGCCTGGTGACGACGTGGACGTAGGCTCCTGCTGCAGCCACAAACATGCACAGGGCCAGGCTGGAGTACACATTCTTCAGGTGCAGCTGAGTGGAGTGGGAGCTGTATTGTATAAGGAATAGATGGATAGATTTTATTTTTCTTCATTAAGTTGCAAGACATCAAGAGAAAACTATATTGACACAGATAAATTGATGCATCACTACCCTACCCCATTATAGCTAGGTTTGTAGACTGAGTGGAGTGGGAGCTAAGATAGAGGGGAGAGTTTTTAATTGTACAAGGAACAGGTTTAGCTCCACAGAAAATACACTAACAAAAAATGTCCGCCTCCTTATCAGTTAGGCCTATCTAGTCATATTCTAATTTGGTAACACATCACTGTCTGTAGCACAACCAGTTTGTGACCAGTACAGACTGCTTCTGTTCAATGAATGACTCATGATGATGATGATGATACAGTCATTGTGACAGTGAGTCTCCTTACGGTTATCAGACATTGTGTGGAAACAGTAAACCAAGATACTTACATTTGGGAAAATTTAAAAAGGGAATCAAAATTTATACTTCGATCGAACACGTTCATCTTGTCTGGATTTGGTTGGACCCTGTCACAGGAGTAAAATTTCCTGAAACAAAACAGATATGAGATAGACATTAGACATTGCTGTTGATTAGTACAGTAACAGCATGAAATAAATACAGCCTTCTTAATTTAGAAACTTGAACTAGTCTACATGTCCTGGAATGGTAGAACTGGAAACATGTGTCTGCGTCACCAGAACCAAAAGTACATTGTCACTTCCTATCTATTCTGGATCACATGCTTTGGTAGATCAAATAGATAGCCAACGTTAACTCTCTGAAAATGAACAAATGTAGCCTCCTCCACTTATGCAAGGAATGAATTGTTTTGATTAACCTAAGTTACATTGCATTCATTACTTAGGTCTTGTATGGGGGCTTTGCCAAAAAGATACCGACCCTACAGTCACGGTTATTTACATTGAGCTGCACTGGGGTAGGAACGCAATTATGATTAAACGTGGATAACGACTGCCACTTTAGCAATTTTATTTATTTTAAATTGGCACCCAAAAATACCGATTTCCGATTGTTATGAAAACTTGAAAATCGGCTCTAATTAAAATCGGTCATTCCGATTAATCGGTCGACCTCTAATAAATAGACTATGTCCAACTCCACAAACAGAAAATACAGCCCTCCCTACCTTGTCGGCTTTCCCAGTAACGAAAGGTGTTGCAACAGGACATAATTTTTATGCGCTACAGCACTCGGCGGTCCTGTTCTGTGAGCTTGTGTGGCCTACCAATTTGCAGCGGAGCCGTTGTTGCTCCTAGACATTTCCACTTCATATTAACAGCACTTAGTTTATTTAACTAGGCAAGTCAGTGAATTACAAGTTCTTATTTACAATGACGGTCTACCCCGGCCAAAACCTAACCCGGAACACGCTGGGCCAATTGTTTGCCACCCTATGGGACTCGAATCATGGCCGGTTGTGATACAGCCTGGAATCGAACCAGAGTCTGTATTAACGGCTCTAGAACTGAGATGCAGTGCCTTATGGGCTCCCGAGTGGCGCAGTAGTCTAAGTTGACCGGGGCAGTTCAAGCAGGGTAGAAATGTTGACAAACTGACTTGTTGGAAAGGTAGCATCCTATGACGGGTGCCACGTTTAACGTCACTGAGCTCTTTAGTACGGGCCATTCTATTTCCAATGTTTGTCTATGGAGATTGCATTACTGTGTGCTCAATTTTATACACTGCAGCAACAAGTGTGGCTGCAATAACCAAATCCACTAATTTGGGTGTCCATATACTTTTGGCCATGTAGTGAGATATGCTGGTGGCATGCTCTGACACTGAGATGCATTTCTTTATGTCAGATGGCTACGGCTTCTGCTAGGGCTAGGAGAAATGGGCAAAATAACATGGTATTTTTTTTTACGGTATTCTATGTTTTTGATTAATAAAAGTTCTACATTTGCTTAAGGGGTAGTGCGTGACCCTAGGGTAGCAACACATATTCTACATTTTTTCAATGTGTCTTTCTCCATTCGTATTGTTTTATACCGTTCAATTCAACTTCAACCTAAAATAATTTCCTGCATTTGCATCAATTTCTGAATTTCTTGCACTCATTTGAGATCATTTCCACGATATGTGCAAAAATACTAGGCCTTATTTTTAACCAAATGTTGCAATTGCGATTTAGAGCAAAACACTTGGGTGGACTTTTGGAAACATGGAAATAGAATGTTTATTATAATATAAAATAACAGTAGGCACTTTGAATAGAGTGTTGTTTGCCATGGACTAGTTATTGTGACAGGGTAGGAACTAGAGGTCGACCGATTAATTAAGGCCGATTTCAAGTTTTCATAACAATCGAAAATCTGTATTTTTGGGCGCCGATTTGCGGATTTAAAAAAATGTTTTATACCTTTATTTAACTAGGCAAGTCAGTTAAGAACACATTCTTATTTTCAATGACGGCCAAGGAACAGTGGGTTAACTGCCTTGTTCAGGGGCAGAACGACCGATTTGTACCTTGTCAGCTAGGGGGATCCAATCTTGCAACCTTACAGTTAACTAGTCCAACGCAATAACGACCTGGCTCTCTCTTGTTGCACTCCACAAGGAGACTGCCTGTTACACGAATGCAGTATGCCAAGGTAAGTTTCTAGCCAGCATTAAACTTATCTTATAAAAAACAATCAATCATAATCACTAGTTAAACTAGTAATATCATCAACCATGTGTAATTATCTAGCGTGTCCTGCGTTGCATATCTGACTGACCATACAAGTATCTAAGTATCTGACTGAGCGGTGGTAGGCAGAAGCAGGCACGTAAACATTTATTCAAACAGCACTTTCGTGCATTTTGCCAGCAGCTCTTTGTTGTGCGTCAAGCATTGCGCTTTTTATGACTTCAAGCCTATCAACTACCGAGATGAGGCCGGCGTAACCGAAATGAAATGGCTAGCTAGTTAGCGCGCGCTAATTGTCATTGTGTTGCTGGTTCGAGCCCAGGGAGGAGCGAGGAGAGGGACGGAAGCTATACTGTTACACTGGCAATACTAAAGTGCCTATAAGAACATCCAATAGTCAAAGGTTAATGAAATACAAATGGTATAGAGGGAAATAGTCCTATAATTCCTAGAATAACCACCTAAAACTTCTTACCTGGGAATATTGAAGACTCATGTTAAAAAGGAACCACCAGCTTTCATATGTTCTCATGTTCTGAGCAAGGAACATTAGCTTTAGCTAACGTTAGCTTTCTTACATAGCACATATTGCACTCTCTCTTCACCAACACTTATTATTTAAACCAAATTGAACATGTTTCATTATTTACTTGAGGCTAAATTGATTTTATTGATGTATTATATTAAGTTAAAATAAGTGTTCATTCAGTATTGTTGTAATTGTCATTATTACAATTTTCTTTTAAATATATATATTTTTTTTAAATGGCAGATTAATCGGTATCGGCTTTTTTGACCCTCCAATAATCGGTATCGGTGTTGAAAAATCATAATCGGTCGACCTCTAGTAGGAACCAAAGTGTTTCCTAGGGGACCCTATAATCTTTGGCTACATTAAATCTCTTTATTCATATAGGCAACATATTCATGCTTGGCCTATTCCTCTCTCTGACTTAAAAGATACTGTTGCACAAACATGCTGATTTAAGCCTCCACCAGTACTGTTATCAGGCTGTATTAGCTAGCTACGTTTCCTCTGACACAGTACTTTGTAGCGAGCGAGAGAGATATGACTCAAGTAGCGGAGTAAAATATACAAATGGAAGTTAGTTACACATGGCGTATCACATTTAACAAACCAAACATTCAAATACTGTTATAGAAGGTAAAGTAAAAACCCAAACCGGTCCGTGCATAAATACCGGCATATAAACATTGAGGATCATTTGTTAATTTTGAAACATAATATTTTGTATAAAGATAAACATTATATTGTTAGATTATAGAAGTAACTCTAGTAGGCAAGAAACAGTCTTCCTCACCTCAAGTGGAGTCAGTTGGAGCACCGGGGCGCACTGCCTTCATATCATAGGCCTGCATTAGCTAAAGCATACTAATAGCCACGCCATACCAAATGTTTCTGAACTTTATTAGGGTAATATCAAAAAGTTGAGACATTGTTTATTGGGAAAATGAGCAGAGGAGCGAATGTTATCCAGGGGGAAAAACTAAATACCCTACCCTGTGCCCCCAAAAAATTAAATACACAACCCACCCCAAAGGAAAAATGTTTACTTGACAACCCTCCCCCACAGTAAATGTCGATCTGTCCCTAACCATAATTGTGTTCTGACCAAGTGCAGCTCAGTTATGGGCTTCCTGAGTTCAAACCTCTATTCTGAGTCTCAAATCGTTCAGATTTACTTCGCTAGCTAGCGACAGTTGCTTAACCTAAACACACGACTACTGTAAATAGATCTAGGCCAAAATCACCACGCCACCAGTAACTAGAAACTATTACGGCTAACTACCGGGAAATATTTAACAGCTCTGTCTAATGTGATCAAACATTATCGTAATCGCAAACGAGTTAACAATTGCCTAGTTACATCAGGCTACCTACGCAATGGATTCAACATGACAGTAACGTTAGCTACTTGTGAGAGGACAAAGTGTAACCAGGAAGCTAATTTCAGGCTACAACATATGTCATTGCCAATTTGAGTTAGTCAAATCTACATATTTGGGTAGTGTAACATAATGCTCCCAAACCATGATTCGGCTCGTTGAAGGGGGCGTTGTCATTATAGCCAGACATGTAACGTAACTTGATGTCGAACTATCCTAGCTAGCCAGCCAATTTGGCTAACGAAGGCCCTCTCCCCCAATCAAGCGCAACTCAATCGAATGGTGATTATACGAAACAGTGAGCGAGCTAGCTAACGTTCACTCGCTAAATTCCAATTACCAACAATAATATAAGCATAAGCCTTAAAATAAAACATTGTATCAGGACAGTTTGTTTATATTTATCGACAACAAAATGTAGTAGAAAGTCAGCCATTTAGCTAGCTAGCTTCGTTACCAGTAGCTGCCATTGACATTGCTGGCTAACGACGTTTTGCTTCTCGGTCTCCTGGCTCTTCAGTATCACGTCAAAACAACAATCTCAGGTGTTGTTTACAATTTACTGTTTGGCTGCATTAAATATACTTTAATTAACATACCTGATGTCAATATTTCCACAGCGGTCAGCAACAGATTGATTTGCAAGCTATTTCTTTCCACACTTCAACCTTTTGATGCTGTCGTTGTTTCAAAGCGTACGTATGAAAGTTATAGGGTACGTTGTGACATCGTAGGAGCTAGATAGACACGCCCCGAATATAGTGCAACAAAAGTGCAACAGTTGCATGAATTGCATTGAATAAGCCTTTATACAGTGCCGTGAAAAAAGTATTTTCCTCCGTTCTGAATTTCTCTATTTTTG
Organism: Oncorhynchus clarkii lewisi; assembly: GCF_045791955.1. NCBI lineage: Eukaryota > Metazoa > Chordata > Actinopteri > Salmoniformes > Salmonidae > Oncorhynchus > Oncorhynchus clarkii. The sequence continues at coordinate 47,169,974 of NC_092163.1, read as the reverse complement.
AGAAAATCGAAACCTAATATTATTAAAGGGAACCTTAAGTTTACAAATAACAAAAATAAATTGTGCGTTTTTATTTATTTCATTAACAAAGTTATGCAACACCCAATTCCCCTGTGTGAAAAAGTAATTGCCCACTTACACTCAATCACTAGTTATGCCAGCTTTAGCTGCAACTGTTGCCTGTGCCCCATTGTGCCTGGCGAAAACCAAACACTGCAGTACACAGTAAGAACCTTATACCAACTGTCAAGCATGGTGGTGGTAGTGTGATGGTTTGGGGACACTTTGCTGCCTCAGGACCTGGGTGACTTGCCTTAATAGAAGGAAACATGAATTGTGCTCTGTATCAGAGAATTCTACAGGATAATGTCAGGCCATCCATCTGTGAGCTGAAGCTGAAGTGCAGCTATGTCATGCAGCAATGATCCAAAACACTCAATCAAGTCTACATGAAAATGGCTAAAAAGCAACAAATGTGAAGTTTTGGAATGGCCTAGTCAAAGTCCAGACCTAATCCCACTTGAGGTGTTGTGGCAGGACTTGAAACAAGTAGTTCAAACCCACAGATGTCGCTGAATTAAAGCAGTTCTGCATGGAAGAGTGGGACAGAATTCTTCCACAGCGACGTGAGAGACTGATCAACAACTACAGGAAGGATTTAGTTGGAGTCATTACAGCTAAGGGTGGCACAACCAGTTATTGATTGTAAGGGAGCAATTACTTTTTCACACAGGGGCATTGGGTGTTGCATAACTTTGTTTATGAAATACGTATGTAATTGTTGTGTTATTTGTTCACTCAGGTTCCCTTTATCTAATATTAGGTTCTGGTTGAGGATCTGATAACATTCAGTATAAAAAAATATGCAAAAGTAGAGAAAATCAGAAAGGGGGCAAATACCTTTTCACAGCACTGTACATGCACTGTATATGAATGAGTGTTTGACTTTGACATTATTAACAACAATTTATTGAATCTGGATGGGGGGGTGTACTCTCTAACTCAGGACTTGTGCACTACAAGATGAGATACACATAACATTTCCCCTTTTTTTTTATTTGTATATTAAGTCCCGCCATACCATATTACATTCAACAAAACTACAAGAGATATGGTAGTATTGTGTGGTCGGAACACAGAAGAGTCAATAAAACAATCATTCAGAATACACATATTTTTGGATTAGGTTGATCGTATTCAACATGGACATCTATTTACTTAATTGAGAGGCAGACATACAGTATATATATAGTATGATATAGGAACATCTTTTTTAAATGCACAATTAGGAACAGATAAGTGCAGGGTTTTTTTTAGACCGACTGTCATTAGATTGAAATAATAAGACATCAATCAATTCATCAGAGATGAATTCCCCTTAAAATAAGCCTTTGCCTTTTTTAATGCTCAGCTGCTTCCATTGAGGCAGGCTGGCAAAGTGGTCTTTAGACATTCCAAATATGGCAGTGAAGTCTGAGTCTGAGAGATGTTTCTGGAAGACAGAGGAAGGAGGAAAGAGAGAGAGACAGACAGAGATTGAAGGAGACCATTGTTATTTTTCAAGGCAACATTCAAGTGTAAAGAATACATTTGTCAAGACACTTTATTAAAACCATCTATAATACACCGTAACTCATAGTAGTGTATGGAGGAATCTACTTTTCAGACTTCAAAAACTACTGAACAATATTGCATCTGAGTGTATCAGTGTGGCAGTACTTTGAACACTAGTCACTTCATTATAGCAGCTCAGAACACCTACCTCCTTCTGGGTGGGGTCGACACCCTCAGGCAGCTCATTGGCTAGTTTGTTGATCAGGTCCTCTGGTGGGTAAGACTGGAAGCTCTTCCTGGTCTCAACACCATTCTGCCCCTGAGAGAAAATGATTCGATTCAGGTTTGTCCGCACAAAAATGTTATCACAACGGTTGTTGTGTAATCATTTTTCTTTATACAAGCTCTCTGTTGTAGCCTATCACAAAACTAGCAGTTGTATCACAACCAAAATGGGTTGTAAATGTGTTGTACGACCTTACCCACAGTCCACAAATGTCAGTTCAACGCAGTGGGGAACCATGAGTTCACGTTGTATTTGTTTTTTTATGTATTTTATGAAATTGTATATGTAGAGCTCTCATGTAAAAGAGACACTGGTCTCAATGTATACATGTTTTTTATCACATTTTGTTTTGATTTCTATTTCATCTTTAGAATTTGTTTTTATGATCTTCTGATTTCATTAATACTAAAGAGAAAACAATATCCAATCAGGATTTTATTTGGTGGTCCATAGGTAGAAAAATCTAGCTAGTTCAGCCAGCCATTGGCTAGGCCTTCAAAATCTGGACTGAAGTCCTCTGACATTCAACCAAAGACAGGCTAAAACTGCTTCTCTAATAGAAATCCCTGATCACACTTGTAGGCAATGTCATGGCGACATTGGCTAGCAATGCTCGTGCTCCGAACTGCGCATGTGCAGCCATCAAATCAAAGGCACTCCTTCAATATAAAGTTATTTTTGACAAAATTGAAAACGTCTCAGTTTGCAATTTTCATTGGGTTGAATGAAGCAATAACATGTTCAACTACTAAAGACATTGGCTCAATTATAGGTTGTGCTAAAATTTCGCTAAAATTTACAACTCAGGAAAAATGTTTAACTTCTTTCATTGACTTCTCTAACCCCAAACCCCAGCCTGGTCTGCTTGGTCTGGTTCACAAGCGTTCCCAGAAGTCTCGCAATGTTGTGCCTCTGGGTTTAGATACTCTGTGGTTCAACTGTATCAGAGCAGAATTTTGCCAAGAGATGAGTTCAGAATGGTCTGCCATGTAGCATGCTTCTGTATATGATATGAGTTGCTCGGTACGTGTAGATAATTCTTTCTAACGCATATATATATATATGTTTTAAAGATATCACAAAGAACTGTAAAAGTGTTGCAAATGCTTTCCACTTTCTGAAGAACGATCATGCCTTGCTGACTCTCTGACTCTGAAAAAAATCAGACAATGAGGAAATACCTGATTTGGGTTAAAACATTTTCATTGAACCAGACATTGTAAAGTCTTCTGATGACAGTGATGGGGAGAAACAGCGATCAACAGTTTTATTGCCATGGAAGAAGTTGACCGAGTTTTGAAATCAGTGGAATGCCCTGTAAAAGCAGAGTATGATAGCTAAGAATATGGAGAAAATTCTGTCTTTTGATTGCAAATATGCGGAGGGAGTATAAAAGTGAATAAAGAAGGCTGTTGTATAAAACAACTGTCTCCGGATTACATCTGCAAACTAAGGGCAACCATGGCATCCGTGACAGATGAGAGTCTAGCTAGCTAAATTTTCAGTTATTATATCTAATTTTGTCAGAAAGTTGTTTTAATAGCAAGTTAAAGCGTACTGTTAGATAGCTAGACTATGTCAGCTGGTTGGCTCGCTAGCTAACGTTACATGTATGATCTGTGTAGTAATATTATTCTTATCTCAGAAAGACATTTGCATTGCTAGTTATAGCCTAATGTTAGCTAGCTAGCTAACATTGAACCGAGTTGGTTAGCTACCTGCATATTCATGCATGGTAGTAATGTTATGAGTTGGGATTATGGTTCATTGTTTAGCTAGCTAGCTAAACAAAAGACTCCACTATGCAAGTAACCATTTCAAGGTACCTTTTAATCCTTCTGTATTTTGTGCATGTGACAAATAAACGTAGATTTGATTTGATATAGTGTTTTGGGGTGGCAGGTAGCCTAGTGGTTAGAGCGTTGGGCCAGTAACCAAAAGGTTGCTGGATCGAATCCCCGAGGTGGCAAGGTCTGTTGTTCTGCCCCTGAAAAAGGCAGTTAAGCCACTGTTCCCTGGTAGGTCATCTTTGTTAATAAAAATTTGCTCGCCTAGTTAAATAATGGTTAAATAAAGAAATACAACCTTTTTTCTTTTTTTTTTTACAAAATTTACCAAAGACGGCAATGTGAAGAACAACATGAGCTCCACCAAAGTAAAATTAGGATATAACATTAGACCAACGTTAGGCCAATTCTCCAGTAGAATGCCCTGCTTTTATTTTGCAACAATCACAACCGTGAGCTATTTTTTGTAATTAGCTCATCATTAACTGTAATAATTACAAAACAATTGCTAAAATGAAGATGTTGTCAGCCATGATATGGTCAGTATTTGAACTGGCAAGCCAGCTAAGTTAACGTTAGCTAGCTAACAAACTAGAAATGAACCAAAACATTGTTTAGAAAGTTGCTTCTAGTTGCCTGGTTTGCTAGATTGGCACATACTGAATTCATTTTTAAACTGATGGGTTATTGGTGTTAAAAAACACCAGTTATGCTGTTTTGGACCACCAGGCTGCTGATGTCATGCAGCCTGTCGTTTTTGTGTTTATACTTTTTCATAACAACAACAGCAAGTTTGATGTCGGAAGACAGTAGAATGTTCATGATGTTACTGCGAAAACTGTCTACTAGTATAAATCAGTATTTAGACTTGAAATCTTTGATTTTTAGTACACTACCATACTCAGTCTGTTTAGCACATGGCCTCACATGTGAATCCTTAAAGATATGGGAGGGCAAAGGCTTAAGAGGGTGTGAACGTTGATGAATGGGTGTAGACAAAGAAGAGCTCTCCAGTAGGTGTATCAAAACTTTCAAGGGCCATTTTTTCAAAAGTGGGGTTACAAGTTTATTCACTTTTAAAGCAGAATTACTTTCCTATTGTTCCTCAAGTGTAGTGTATGATGTACCATTTTCTAGCTCTGAGTCTTTACTTTTATCCAATGTTTAAAAAAATACCATTTCAAATGTTGCGACATAAGACCAAATCGAGCCGGTCGGTCCCAAATGGGGTCACAGGAGAATTTACAAAATCCTGAAGAAAGAATATATACAGTACCAGTCAAAAGTTTGAACACACCTACTCATTCAAGGGTTTTTCTTTATTTGTACTATTTCTACATTGTATAATAATAGTGAAGACATCAAAACTATGAAATAACAAATGGAATCATGTAGTAACCAAAAAACTGTTAAAAAAATCAAAATATATTTTATATTTGAGATTCGTAGCCACCCTTTGCCTTGATGACAGTTTTGCACACTCTTGGAATGCATTTAAATTAACAGGTGTGCCTTGTTAAAAGTACATTTATGGAATTTCTTTCCTTCTTATTGCGTTTGAGCCAATCAGTTGTGTTGTGACAAGGTAGGGGTGGTATACAGAATATTGCCCTATTTGGTAAAAGACCAAGTCCATATTATAGCAAGAACAGCTCAAATAAGCAAAGAGAAACAACAGTCCATCATTACTTTAAGACATGAAGGTCAGTCAATGCGAAACATTTCAAGAACTTTGAAAGTTTCTTCAAGTGCAGTCACAAAAACCATCAAGCAGTTCAAGTCACAGGAAAATCTCAACATCAACTGTTCAGAGGAGAATCAGGCCTTTGTGGTCGAATTGCTGCAAAGAAACCACTACTAAAGGACACCAATAAGAATAAGAGAATTGAAACACGAGCAATGGACATTAGAACGGTGGACATCTGTCCTTTGGTCTGATTTGAGATTTTTGGTTCCAACCACCGTGTCTTTGTGAGACGCAGAGTAGGTGAACGGATTATCTCCGCATATGTGGTTCCCGCCGTGAAGCATGGAGGAGGAGGTGTGATGGTCATTTGCTGGTGACACTGTCAGTGATTTATTTAGAATTCAAGGCACACTTAACCAGCATGGCTACAACAGCATTCTGCAGCGGTACACCATCCCATCTGGTTTGCGCTTAGTGGGACTATAATTTGTTTTTCAACAGGACATTGACCCAAAACGTACCTCCAGGATGTGTAAGGGATATTTGACCAAGAAGGAGAGTGATGGAGTGCTGCATCAGATGACCTGGCCTCCACAATCACCTGACCTCAACCCAATTGAGATGTTTTGGGATAAGTTGGACCGCAGAGTGAAGGAAAAGAAGCCAACAAGTGCTCAGGATATGTGGGAACTCCTTCAAGACGGTTGGAAAAGCATTCCAGTTGAAGCTGGTTGAGAGAATGCCAAGACCGTGCAAAGCTGTCATCAATGCAAAGGGTCTTTGGGGGGTTTGTATCATTTGATTTAGACAACATGCCTACCACTTGGAAGATGCAAAATATTTTGTATTGTAAAACAAACCAGAAACAAGACAATAAAACTGAAAACTTGAGCGTTCATAACTATTCAAGTTTCACAGTCCCTGCTGATGAAAAACATCCCCACATCATGATGGGATGGTGTTCTCGGGGTGATGAGAGGTGTTGGGTTTGCTCCAGACATAGCTCCCACATGCCTTTTGATGAACGGCAAACGTGTTTGCTTATTTTATTTTTTAATCAATGTCTTTTTTCTGGCCACTCTTCCGTAAAGCCCAGCTCTGCGAAGTGTATCGCTTAAAGCGGCCTCCAATCTCCGCTGTGGAGCTTTGCAGCTCCTTCAGGGTTAACTTTGGTCTCTTTGTTGCCTCTCTGGTTAATGACTGGTCCGTGAGTTTTGGTGGGTGGCCCTCTCTTGGCAGGTTTGTTGTGGTGCCATATTCTTTACATTTTTTGATAATGGATTGAATGGTGCTCCGTGGGATGTTTGAAAGTTTCTGATATTTTTTATAACCCAACCCTGATCTGTTCTTCTCCACAACTTTGTCCCTGAACTGTTTGGAGAGATCATTGGTCTTCATGGTGCCGCGTGCTTGGTGGTGCCCCTTTGCTTAGTGTTGTTGCAGACTCTGGGGCCTTTCAGGACAGGTGTGTACAGTTGAAGTTGGAAGTTGACATACACCTTAGCCAAATACATTTAAACTCAGTTTTTCACAATTCCTGACATTTAATCCTAGCAAACATTACCTGTATTAGGTCAGTTAGGATCACCACTTTCTTTTAAGAATGTGAAATGTCAGAATAATAGTAGAGAGAATGATTTATTTCAGCTTATTTCAACTTCCCGGTCCCCCACATCATAGTTACGCTCCGCTGGGCTGAGCTTCCTTGAGAAGAAAGCGCAGGGGCGGAGTTTTGGTGGCGTACCCGAGCGCTGTGATAGCACGGCACCCACCCCAGCCTCAGACGCGTCCACCTCCACTATGAATGCTAGAGAGGGGTCCGGATACGCCAACACGGGCGCATCAGTGAACAGCGCCTTCAACTTGTTGAATGCTCCGTCCGCCTCTGCTGACCACTTCAACCGCACCGGGCCCCCCTTCAGCAGTGAGGTAATGGGAGCCGCTATCTGGCCAAAACCCCGGATAAACCTCCGGTAGTAGTTGGCAAAACCCAAAAACCGCTGCACCTCCTTTACCGTGGTCGAAGTCGGCCAATTACGCACGGCTCTAATGCGGTCGCCCTCCATTACTACCCCCGAGGTGGAAATGCGATATCCCAGAAAAGAGACGGCTCGCTTAGAGAACACGCATTTCTCAGCCTTGACCTATAGGTCATGCTCCAGCAGTCTACCAAGCACCTTGCGCACCAGAGACACATGCGCGGTGTGAGTGGCCGAGTAGATCAGAATGTCATCGATATAAACAACCACTCCCTGTCCGCACAGGTCCCTGAGAATCTCGTCTACAAAGGATTGAAAAACGGCTGGAGCATTCTTTAATAACCCATACGGCATGACGAGGTACTCATAGTGGCCTGATGTGGTACTAAATGCGGTTTTCCACTCGTCTCCCTTCCGAATACGCACCAGACTATACGCGCTCCTGAGATCCAGTTTTGTGAAGAACTGCGCTCGGTGGAATGATTCCACCGCCGTAGCGATGAGAGGTAGAGGGTAACTATACCCCACTGTGATGGCGTTTAGACCTCTATAATCAATACACGGACGCAAGCCTCCCTCCTTTTTCCTCACAAAAAAAGAAACTCGAGGAGACGGGTGAAATGGAGGGCCGAATGTACCCCTGTCGTTCCACCCAGATCCGGCTGCCAAGGTCCGGAACTCTAGCGCACGGAAGCGGCGGGAAAACTCTGGGTAGTGCTCCCGTGCTGAGTCTGGGCCATTCCAGACTGCGTTCGCCCACTCCAGAGCACGACCCGTGAGGCAGGAGATGAGAACACTCACCCTCTCCGCTCCTGAGGGAGTGGGTCTGACGGTGGCCAGGTATAGCTCCAGCTGAAGCAGAAACCCCTGGCAACCCGCCGCCGCTCCATCATAAGCCCTCGGTAGCGTCAGACGGAGGGTGCTGGAGTCGGGAGATGGGGAGTCTTGAACCGTGGGTGCCGAAGGTGGAGAGAGGAGACCACTCCTCTCCCATCGGTCCATTCTCTCCATCACTTGATCCATCGCGGATCCGATCCGATGGAGGACGGTGGTGTGGTGGAGAACCCGTTCCTCCATCGATGGGAGAGGGTTGGCTGCTGCTCCTGCTGACTCCATTCAATTTGGTGGTGCGGGATTCTGTAATGCTCCGGGTGTCGTGGGTGTGGAGTCAAACGCAGGAGACAGAGAGTGCAATGCTGCGCGTCTTTAATAGCACCAGCGCACACAGGGTGCTCACAATAGTTACGTTCCCAGACACAGGGAATCAAAATGTACAACGGAAAAATCACGACCAGGCCTAGGAACAGTGGGTTAACTGCCTGTTCAGGGGCAGAACGACATATTTGTACCTTGTCAGCTCGGGGATTTGAACTTGCAACCTTCCGGTTACTAGTCCAACGCTCTAACCACTAGGCTACACTGCGATCACGTGACAGATTATGTGACACTTAGATTGCATACAGGTGGACTTTATTTAACTAATTATGTAACTTCTGAAGGTAATTGGTTGCACCAGATCTTATTTAGGGGCTTTACAGCACGCCCCACTTTTCCGTTTCACTTCACCAATTTGGACTATTTTGTGTATGTCCATTACATGAAATCCAAATAAAAATCTATTTAAATTCCAGATTGTAAAGCAAAAAAACGCCAAGGGGGATGAATGCTTTTGCAAGGCACTGTAAGAGAACTAACGGGACTGCCCCGGGGGAGAGCCCGACCGACGTGTACTATGGTGCATTAAGTTTGTTGGAACCTTTCCAGCTTGCTGATATGAAAGAATGATTCATTTAATATTAACTTCATGTGTCCCTGACGATAATTTCCACACCTCTGGTAAGCCTCTGGGCAGAGGCAGTCGGCCTACAATGCTGGCATAAGCCTTGTTACAATAGCCTAAGTATATAACATGAATGATACGACCGTAATAATCATCATGAAACGGCCTTGGAGTGCCATAAGATTAAGCCAACATAATTCGTTATTTTACATTAACCTATTTAAATGCATTGATATGGTTTAATTGATCATATTCTAGACTCATTATAGTTGCAAATACCACGCAGTTGCACCAGGGAAATGTTAACCAAACAGATATTTTTTGCAGGTACTCTGTTTCCCCACATTTATTGATAAATTAATTTCCCATCATGAAAATGTATCCACCCTTCCCCAATCAAATTCCTTCCATTGATACCACACAAAAAATACAGACAAATACAACTTTTTACTATAATCTGGCAACCCTCATAAAATCTGACATAGCACAAGTATCCCAAAGTATTAAGCGAAAACAAAAATAGAAAACAGCATTGGCATCAAAAAATAAAAAATAAAATGTAAGGCTACTATTATATGACAAGTATTTCGGTGACAACCTGGTTTATTACTAATATTGGGTTGCTAACACTTTTTAAAAATGTTTATAAATAAATGTTGGACTCAAAAAAAGGCAGTGTAGAACCCTATTACTCAAAATGCATTGCTCCAATAACTTTCATAAGATTGTTCGGAAGTTCCCCATCAAAATGTATTTTCCTATGAATGAAGTCGTACATTTTTTTTCTTCCACGAATTAAGCCACACATTAAGCCACAAAAACGCAAAATTCGCATGAAATCTGCTGAAATACTTTTAATACATATTTGCACAAATTGAGTGTGAAATTGTGTTGATGTCACAGACATATTTAGGATACTGAACGAATTGAACGCAAGCATGCAGGGGAAATACAAAAGCATTCTACAGATGAGTGACCGAATCAGTTGATTCAGAGGAAATAATTATTATTCGAGAGAGACTTTCAAAACCGAACCAAGACCTCTTCCTTCGGCTGTGCATGTTTCTAACAGAAAACATATTCTGTAAGTGTCTCACACGAGTGTTTACTGTTCACCTTCAACGCTTGGAATAAATACCCTGCCGTCTCTCCCTGAGAGATTATGTGCGCACTGTCGAGCACGCTCGTGACTTTGAGAAGCTCCGACGCCACATGAATCAAGCACACTAATCTCATTAGTGGTGGGACATTATGTCAGATTAATTTGCAATTGACTGCCATAGCCCCACATTAAAAGTATATCATGGTGAGTTGAGAAGTCGATCAGAAATACTGTTATAATGTTTTTCAATTGACAACCATAGCCCCAATTTAAAAAGTAAACATTGGATGTTAATTACATACCTTTTTTTCACATGGTTGGGTTCGCGATAATTTGGGGTCGTGGGCCCAAAAAGTTTGGGAACCCCTGGGTTAGTGTGATGAAAGTGATCAAATATATTTGCAATGGGAAGTAATAGCTGGTTTGTTAATTTCATTTTGTAAATTAAATGGTTGTGATTTTGAATTGTTGTGATTTCATGGGGCCTGCTGGAGTGAATGGGCTGCTTATTCTTTAACATTATTTTATGCTGTGTGTGACTGTTGTCTATCAGCTGTGTCTATGTGTTTGATCAAATCTGTCTCTCCTTCAGCGCCATGGAGTGCCGAGGTATTACGGTCGCTGTCCTTTCAGCATCATGAGCCATCCATCACCTTTGATGTGACACTGTTGTTGTCGCTATTGATGATAGTGTGATAGTGGTGCTAGGTTACTATTGGTTGTATAAACAGTGTGTTTTTGTTTTGCTGGTCGCATTATTTTATGCTATTTGTCACATGTTGTGTCCATGCCGGGTTCCGGCATGTTGCCGCGGCCCAAAACGCTGCCAGGCCTATTTTATTAATTCTTAATGTCATCAAAAATAATTGTCACGGTTCGCCACTAGTTCAACGTTTAGTTTTGATTTACATTTGGTTGAGTTGTCAACTAACGTGAATTCAATGTGAAATCAACAAAACATTTCACAATTTCATTGGATTTACTGTAGGTTAAAAGTTTGTTGAAAAATGTACGAAATGTTGATGACATTTTGCAAATTCAATGAGTTTTCCACATTGATTCAACACCATCACATTGCGTTTTTTTTGTTGAAATGATGTGGGAACAACGTTGATTCAACCAGCTTTTGCCCAGTGGGAAGTGTGTATGGGGCCAATAAAATGTATGTAACCATGAGTTTGTTGGGTTGAGTTCACAGCAAGGTTAGATAAATTGATTTTCTGGATCCAGCTCATCATTGTCTCAATCCCACTCGTTATACCAAGTTTTGGTGAGTGCATAGATAAATACAATTGTGCTTACATTTGTGATCCTTACGAGGGATGTCACCTCACCCAACTCTTTCTTCAGCTCTTCATACGTTTTCCCACCCTAACACAAAACATGCGTGTACAGTATTATTGATGGAATATATTAACTTTAACAGTTGTGTATACTATTTGACACACACACACACACACACACACACACACACACACACACACACACACACACACACACACACACACACACACACACACACACACACACACACACACACACACACACACACACACACACACACACACAAGCAGACCAAGAGTTCATCTGTAAGAGAAGGAGATCATTTGCACTCACACTCCATTTGGAGGGGTCCCAGGCGGTGAACCAACCGGTGAAGGTGGGGGGTTCATACCGCTGCTTGATGAGGAGGATAGGGGTGTCGGGGTCCCGGGACCCTGGGTGGGTACGCAGGTACTCCTGACTGGTGACCACCGCTTCCTTCCTCTCCACCTCATTGGCCTCGTTCCCCACCCAGAGGAAGACCTGGATGCAACATCAAATAATTGATGACGGCCCACAAATGGGTGCTTGGCAGTGGTCTAATAGTATTATAGTCTAATGTTTGGACCTACACACTGAAGAAGGCTGTTAAACTGACATTTTAACAATACACACGGTACCTGGTCCCACGTGTCTAGCAACATGACATCATCCTCGCTGAGGTCATCCTGGGTGAACTGGGTCACCTCGGTAACGATGAAACGACCAGTTTTATTGGAGCATTCAAAGAGACGCGGCTGATGATCCAGAGCAACCTGCTGTAGTCTTTCACACACAAAACACATACAGAGAACACATACAACTTTACATACACCACACTGTTTACTTAAAATTCATAATATCTAGCACAGTGAATCACAATCCATCAATTGTACATGGTTAAGGACGCAATCACTTAACTAACTTCGTACAGCTGCTCCCATTGACATTTTATTAGATAATAGTTGGTTGAAATACAGATTATGGCAAGGCAACTTGTGTATTACCTCTTGTTGTTGGCATAAGGGGCCTTCCCTCCAAGTAAATTCCAGAATTCAATGTGCTCCTGACCCTCTGCCATGATCTCTTCAGCAGTCGAGTGCTGTCCAATCACAGAGCTGACCTCTTTAGCCATGGCCCTCTCATCCCCACTTGATCCCTGGCCAATCAGAGAGAGACTATTAGACAGAATGTTTTACCATCTCTATATCTCCGTGTCTGTGTCCCAAAAGGCAACCTATTCCTACTTATTTTGACCATTGGACACTGGTCATTTGGCATACGCACAGTATCTCTAAGCTGCTATATCTGTAGTATCCACAACTGCATATACCTAATTCCCTCCCAAAAGTACCTTGCCACACCACAGGTGAATCCCTGACTGGCTCCTCAGCAGAAAGACATCGTTGGAGTTGAGCGAGGCTGCCAGGGCAGGCACCTCGATGGCTTTGGTGTTGGAGGCATCAGAACCGCGGACCTGGAACAATCTGACGGGTGGCTCTGGGTCAGACACGCCTTTTCTGGAGGTACCGCCCTGTAGAACAGAAGATGAGGAAAGCAGTTGTCACACCCTGATCTGTTTCACCTGTCTTTGTGCTTGTCTTCCCCCACTTCAGGTGTCGCCAATCTTCCCCATTATCCCCAGTGTATATATACCTGTGTTCTCTGTTTGTCTGTTGCCAGTTCGTTTTGTTTCGTGAAACCTACCAGCGTTTTCCCCCTTGCTCATGTCTGTTCTAGCTCCTGTTTTCTATTTTTTCCCGGTTTTGACTGTTCTGCCTGTCCTGACCCTGAGCCTGCCTGCCTTCCTGTACCTTGCCACAGAACACTGGATTATTGACCCCTGGCTGCTCTGACCCTGAGACTGCCTGCCATTCTGGACCTTTTTAACCCTATCTGGATTAATGACGTCGTTGACCTGTCTTTGACCTGTCTTTTTGCATGCCCATGTATTAATAATAAACGTTTTTTTACTTTGACACTGTCTGCATCTGGGTCTTACCCTAAAACATGATAGCAAGTCAGGTTTGATTTAAATGTACAGTATGTGATAATAAATTACTTCATGGTTAGAAATCCTATATCAACCTATAATCATGGTTGAACCAAAGACAATTCATTGCTATCAGATAATGACAACCAGTTTCACAATATTTTCATTTTATCATTGTACCATTAAATCAAAACAAAATTATCTCACCTCAAAGATAACCATTTTACCCTTGAACATGGCCATAAAGTGTCTGGGTTCCTTGCCCATGGTGATCCTCACTTGTACAGGCTGGTTGCCATACTTTTGATCCAGGGCCACGGCCTGGAAGGCAGACGCTGCTATCTCATCCTGAGAGGCATGGCGCCCCTAAAACAAAATATTTATTTATAAAATGATGAGGCATTTAGCTCTAAAGGTATACCATTTTGTTGCCATGTTATTACAAATAAAAGGATTCAACTTTATGCATTCTACAATGGCAGGGAGCTCCCTTACTTGCCACATGTAGAGGAGGTAGTTTAGCTTGCTGTGGACCTCATAAGTGTAGAGCACCAGATAGCAGTCTCCTCCATAGAAGAAGCCATGCCACTGGGGTTCCACTGGGACCAACTCCAGGTCCTCGATACGCCACACCTGCATGTGTCACAGAGAGTGTTAAAATGTCCACAGGTAACAAACGGTGAGTAGAATGACGGTGAGATATCTTGGAACAAATTACATGAATCAGAGTTAATGTTTTGGTGAGTTTACCTCCACCTGACCAGTGCCATTGTCCACCATGCGCTCCTGTGCCGCTACTTCTGGCATCACATGCATCTGTGTGGCATCAAACTTCTCCTGAGTCACAATGGCTAAGGTGTATATGTAGGTAAGACAGTGTAGAATCACAAAACAAAGACAAGGTGAGGAATTACATACTAAAGGTAGTATTTGCCAAGCACTCACATCTCAATCATACATCAAAAAGGAAGAAAGGTACACTTAGAAAAAAGGGTTCCATAGGGGTTCTTTGTGGAGGGATAGGGGTCTACTGAAAACCATTTTCATCTGAAGAACCCATTTTTTGATTGACAAGGGTTCTTTGTAAGGCAAAGGGTTCTACCAAGAACCTTTTTCATCTTAAGAACCATTGTTGGAAGAAAGGGTTCTTTGATAATTATTTGGAAGGGCAAGAAGGATTCTTTGGAAGGCAAGAACATTTGAAATAAAACCCTTCTGAATCCGAATTAATGTACTTTTTCTTCTTTTAAATAGTGCTGTGAGCATGAAGGTTTACCTCAGTGCATAAACTTTAACCATCTAAAGTTGAAAAAGACAGAAACAGAGAAGTGAAAGTGATCGTGTGAAATTATGAAGTGAGTGGACAGAAAAATACAGCTTCATTCTATCCAATCAGAACAGCTACTCTTTCTCTTTACAAACATGCAAACTAGCCAGTTGAGTTATTTAGACTGACTGACATGAGAAAGAGGCGTGCTAGCACCCAAAAAGTCATTTCTTTCAGATCAAGGATAATTACAAAAATACTCTGAATATAATCGTATCCAGTAAATTGCCCATATCCGTTTAATATACTTGTTTTGTCCAACTACTCTGCAAACCTCTAACTTATTGCACCAATTACTGAGATGGTTGTTTCAGTTTACATCTTTTAAGTAGTCTATATTATCAATCTCTCCTACCCTGGCAGTCATTCTGAATGCAAGTCGTGGGTGATTAAAAGTTCCAATTGTTGGATATCCTACCTCTTGCTGGATTCCGATAGGCATTACACAACAATTTGCACACCTGCATAAGGTGACTTGCAGGCCTGATGTGGCCTGTAAACCAGGTGTTTTCTAAAACCACTGTGTTAAGGTATAACTAGTCCCTCAAAGAAAGGCCTTATGATATGTCCCACTGGGCACACCACGTACTTTCAACGTGGGAATTTGGGTAATATTTGGTTGAGACGTTGATCAGTGAGATTTCAACCTTTATTCACCCACTCAAAAAGACAGCCAGAAGTTGATTGAATTCCCAATGTGTTTTCACTATGCTTTCAACAATCTAAAAGCATAACCAAATTCCAATGGAAAAACAGTCAGATATTTTGGTTTAGTTGTCATCTACATGTGTAATCACTGCACTTTAAAAGCACAACACAGTTAAAATGGGAGTACATTGTCAGATATTTAGTATTTATACAACAACGTTATGTGTTATCTCTGTGCTTCATCTAATAGCACAACCAACCAAATGACCTAAATTGCAGTTGAAATTTCATTAAAAGTTCATAGTGAGAGTGATCAATGCTGTTTGAGATTCATACGCAGATTATTATAGCAATTTTGATGACCTCCACAGATCTTTGACCTTTGCATGCACGCTTTCTATGATTACATAAGAATACATTTATAGTTATATTAGGCTAACCTCAAAATGTGGCCATAGATGTGTTACTTTAAGGTTGAATAAATAATGTTACATTAGTTTGAGATAGCCTAAACTTTAGGCTATTTACTGTATTACAAAAGTAATATTGAATTGTGTTTGGCTGTGTCAAGCCTACTCCCGTTGTCCCGCTCCAGTGATCGACGGAAGCAGCAGAAAATCCAAACATCTCCCAGAATGTCGTTGAACAGGCACACCTAATCCGGCAACACCACGACCAACTGGCGCAACTGGGTACGGCTATGAATGAGGTCCTCTGCGTTCTCCAACGCCTTGACATCACCCGAGGGGCGTCATCTACAACTAGCCAGTCCCCCAACCTATCCAGCAGTCCGCCCAGGTCAGCGATACCCGGTTGTCCTCCCGGACAAATATGACGGGACTCCATCTAAATGCTGCGGCTTCCTACTCCAGTGATCCCTCTATTTGTTCCATCAGACGGGAGACGCTACCACTGAGAGGTTCGAGGTTGCCATGTAATTTCCCTGCTGACCGGACGGGCGTTGGAGTGGGCCACGGACGTCTGGGAGAGAGAAGAGGAGGATCCGGGTTCCAATGAGAGGTTCATGGCTCTGTTCAGGGTGGTCATCGATCATCCACTGGAGGGCGGAGAGGGAGGTGAGCGACTACTCCAACTTCAGGAGAGTGCCCAAACCGCTGCAGAGTACGCCCTCACCTTCCGGACCATGGCAGCCTCCAGTGGATTGAATGAGCCGGCGCTCCGCATCCTATTCAGAAGAAGACTGTGCAAACAGCTCCAGACGGAGCTGGCGTGTCGAAATGACAACCACTCTTTGGACGCACTCACCGCGATGACCATCCATCTGGACAATCTTCTTTGCGAGCGTGGGGACCCACATTGCCTCTCGCCCTCCTCTTTTGGCCGTCCTGAGACAGAGCCTGAACCCATGGAGGTAGGGTCTACAAACCTGCCGGCGGCAGAGCTGGGGCACTGTCCCTATTGCGGTCAGGAGGGGCACCAGCTTCAACAGTGCCCGGTGCGTCCCAACCAGGGATCCACGAGGGCAGGGGAACAGCCCTGTGATCAACAGTCTCCCCGGGTAGGCGTGAGTATTCCATCATCATCACTTTCCACCAAACGCTTTCTGGTTTCAATTTCACTGGCTGGCTGTCCCTCATGTATTGTTCTAGCGAACTCTGGTGCCATGGGGAATTTCATTGACAAGGCCCTTGCCTCCTCCCTGAACATCACCTCATACCCACTCTCCTCTCATTTTTCAGTTCAAGCACTGGATAGTCGACCACTTGGAAATGGGACAATCACACACATCACAGCACCACTCACCATTACCATGGGACCCCTGCACCACAAAAGCCTTCCCTTCGTCATCATTGAGGCACCCGTACACAAAGTCATCCTCGGCCTCTGTGGCTTCAACTTCACGACCCCACCATCTCCTGGTCGAGGATGGAGATCACTGCCTGGGCACCCAGATGTCAGAATACCTGCTTCCCTTACCCTGTGGTTCCACGTCAGTTGAGAGTCCTGTGGTTCCAGATCAACATCCCAGAGGCTTACCGGGATCTCCAGGACCAGCACCACCTGTCTCTCTCCGAGTCGTCCCTGGGACTGTGCCATTAACCTGCTAGCAGATACTGTGCCTCTGCGCAGCCGCCTCCACCTCCTGTCAATGGCTGAAACCAAGGCTATGAAGGAATACATCCAGGAGACTCTCCGACAGCGTTTCATCCACCCCCAAACAGTTCCGCGGGGCCAGTTTTCTTACTAAACGGGACCTGCGGAGTGCCTACAATCTGATCTGCATCCGGATGGGGCATGAATGAAAAACAGCCTTTAGCACGATGTCTGGGCACTACAAGTACTTGGTGATGCCTTATGGATTATCCAATTCTCCATCGTTGTTCCAGGCATTCGTGAACGAGGTGTTCTGGGACGACCTCCTGGAGAACCATCTGTACGTCAAAGCGGAGAAGTGCCAGTTCCATCAGGCCGCTGTCTCATTCTTGGGATACCGGATCAGCCCGCAGGGAGTGGTTATGGATGAAAGGAAGTTTGAGGCAGTCAGGTAATGGCCAGTCCCAACCACCATAAAGGGACTACAATGGACTACTGCCGCTTCATTAAGAACCTCAGCTCCATCGCCTCTCCTCTCAACTCTCTCCTCAAGTGTGGCCCCCGTAAGTTTGTGTGGAGTCCTACAGCCGATGAGGCCTTCCACCCACTGACGGGGCATTTCACCTCCGCCCCGATTCTGAAACACCCAAATCCTACACTGCCCTTCGTGGTGGAGTTGACGCCTCAGAAGTGGGTGTGGGGGCTGTCCAGTCACAACGCCTAGGTAACCCACAAAAATGTTACTACTACAAGAGTGCGCACTACTAAAAAAAACTGTCTCCTGCAGAGAGGAACTATGACGTCGGCGACCGGGAGCTCCTGGCGGAGAAGCTGGCACTAGAGGAGTGGAAACACTGGCTGGAGGGCGCCAAGGACCCATTTCTCAACCTCAAAGACCATCGGAACCTGAAGTACCACCAAAGCCGATGCCCTGTTCCGTCTCCACGATTCGGGACAGGTTCCTGTCCAGAGTGCGCCCATCATTCCGCCCTCCCGAATCGTTGCCCCCATACATTGGAACATAGACGTGGACATCCGCCAGGCTCTGGAGAAGGAACCAGTGCCTGCTACTATTGACCAGGGCTCACACATCCCTTGCCGCTGGACACCCAGGTTTCACCTGCACCATTCGATTAATCTCCACTAAGTACTGATGGCCCATTTTGGCACAGGACGTTGCCGGCTACGCAACTCCTGCTCCATATTTTCCCAAACCAAATCTGCCCGGCACGCTCCAGCAGGGAAACTCCTTGCCTTCCAGTGCATCAGCCGCCTTGGTTGATCTCATCTGTCCTTTGATTTCATCACTGATATCCCCTCTTCAGATGATTTCACTATGATTATGGTTATTGTATACAGATTCTCTAAATCCTGCCGATTTATCCCTCTCTCTAGTCCTCATACCGCTCTCCAGGTCGCTGAGGCACTGTCGCAGCAGGTCTTCCGACACTATAGCCTATGGAGGACATCGTCTCCGACCGTGGCCCCCAATTCACGTCACGGGTATGGAAAGCCTTCATGGAGAAGCTGGGTTCACGGTCAGCCTCACGTTCGGGAACAGGCCTCAGTTCAATGGGCAGGTGAAGAGGATAACCCCGGAGCTGGGGAAGTTCCTTAGGAGTCACTGCCAGGACCAGCAGGGGGAGTGGTCCTGGTTTCTTCTCTGGGCAGATTACGCCCAGAATTCACTGCATCACTCCTCCACCGGACTGACCCCCTTCCAGTGTGTCCTAGGAAATCAGCCAGCCCTGGCTCCGTGGACACCAAGGCAGACCGAAGCTCCTGCTGTGGACGAGTGGTTCAGGCACGCAGAGGAGGTTTGGAACAATGCCCACATGAGACTCCAGCACGTTGTCCACCGCCAGAAGAAGTAGGTGGACCGCCACCACAGTGAGGCTCCCGTGTTTCATCCTGGTGATCGCGTCTGGCTCTCCACCAGGAACCTCCCACTCCGCCTGCCCTGTAAAAAGCTGAGCTCCTGATTTGTGGGGCTGTTCAAGGTCCTCTGGACGGTCAATGAGTTAACCTATAGATTACAGCTCCCCCACTAACTACCGGATCTCACCCTCTTTTCATGTTTCCCTCCTCAGGCCGGTGGATCCTGGTCCCCTGGCTGGTTCCTTCCCCCGCAACACCCCTCCGCCTCCCCTGGACATCGATTGGAGCCCTGCCTATGCCTTCAGATCCCTCTTGGACTCCCAATGTTGTGGGGGTCAGCTCCAGTACCTGGTTGACTGGGATGGGTACGGCCCAGAGGTGCGCTGTTTGGTCCCGGTGGACGACATCCTGGATCCCAACATCATCCGGGATTTCCACCTCCGGACCAGCACGCTCCTCGCTCTCGGGGTGGTCCGCCTGGATGGCGTTGTCCTGCGGCTGGAGCTGTGCATCAGGAGGGGGTTACTGTCATGTTTACTCCCACTCCGGCACTCGATGTCGTCGGTCTGCTGACCACTGGTCCTTGCAACCCACATTACGCACACCTGCACTCCTTATGCACTCCTGGACTTCATCAGTACCTTGATTACTCCACCTTTATTTAGTCCTCAATAGCCTCAGACTCCAGGCAGTATTGTTTTTGTTTTCATTCCCAGTACGCTTTTCCAGTTTTGTATGTCTTCATTTTCTTTGTTATCAAACTCACCAACTGCACTTACTTCATGACTCCGTGTCCGCGTTACAGGTTGACATGGCAAATGAATAATGTCTATATCTCAACCAAGAATGCTTTTCCTTTTTTTGTTTGAGAATAGGACTAAATCAAATCAAACTTTTTTAAAGTGCATTTTAAGTTTGATTCGATTTAGTCCTATTCTTTAACTTTGATTCTTGGTTGAGATGAAGATGTGAATCCATCATACTAATGATTAACTTGAAGATTACCAAACTTTAATCAACCAAAGTTTGAAACCCTAGGCATATACAGTACCAGTCAAAAGTTTGGACACACCTACTCATTCAAGGTTTTTTTTTTATTTTTACTTTTCTACATTGTAGAATAATAGTGAAGACTTCAAAACTATGAAATAACACATATGTGACTCACCACCTGGATTCGGTCTTATGTAGCAATATTTGAAATTGTGTTTTTTACATTGGAGAAAAGTAGAGACTCAGAGCTACAAAATGGTTTATCATAAACTGCATTTTTAAGGAACAATGGGAAAGTAATTATGCTTTGAAAGTTGATAAACTTGTAAACTCACTTTTTGAGAAAATGGCCTTCAAATGTTTTGGTATCTAGTGAAGAGCTCTTCTTTGTCTACACACATTCAGCATAAGCTTTAGCCCCACCCATCTCGTTTGCTCTCGGAGAGTTCAGAGCGCACACTTGACGCTCTGGCCGATGATTTGTTTACCTATGGATAACATGAAAACAGCCTAACCAGTTCTATTATGGAATCTTGTAGTAACCAAAAAAGTGTTTAACAAATAAAAATGTATTTTACATTTGAGATTCTTCAAAGCCACCCTTTGCCTTGATGACAGCTTTGCACACTCTTGGCGTTCTCTCAAGCAGCTTCACCTGGAATGCTTTTCCAGCAGTCTTGAAGGAATTCCCACATATGCTGAGCACTTGTTGGCTGCTTTTCCTTCACTATGCAGTCAAACTCATCCCAAACCATCTCAATTGGGTTGAGGTTGGGAGATTGTGGAGGCCACATACGTTATTTCATAGTTGAAGATCTGACGTTGTTTCAAAGGTACAAATTCAGCATACTTTATACAAGGTTTGTATATGTTGAAAATTGGTTTCAATGACAACAATTCCGTGGTTCACCCTTTTTTATCAAATGCATTTTCCATGTAGATTCCACGTCACAATAAGTTGACAAATTAGGTTGAAACAATGTTGATTCAACCAGTTTGTGCCCAGTGGGATGTAATATATTGTCATTAAGTGTTTAATTGTAAAGGCTGGTGGAAATGCTCCTCATAGAAGGTTCTAAGAAGAACCTTTTAAAGATGAAGGGATTCTCATAAGAACCGCTCAAAGAGAGTTCTAGGAAAAACCTTCAGATAATAAAAGGGTTATTGGCAGAACGATTTATAGAGGGTAGTAGGAAGAACCCTTATAATGGGTTCTAGGTAGAACCATTTAGAGTTTTTCTAGTGATTGATTTGCTTCTGTTAGCTAACATAGAAACACATACCCACTCTCCCCACATTGTGTGTCTTTCCCAGGCCTACAGTCTGGTCCTTCACACTCCAGCTCTGGAACAGCTGCTTAAAGAGGGCCGACTCGGCCCCGTCATTCACTGTCTCCACGTTGGTGGTGGTGGAGTAGTTCTTCAGCTTAATGAACTCCTGTTCACAGAGGCAGGAGACAGTTTCAGAGTCTTCCCATCAGATACTGCAACTGGTATTTGACACACAAAACTCAACTATGGCTTATTTTTTGTTACAGTATGTACAGTATGTGTGATCTCTTGTACCCACCAAAGCTCTGGAAAAGGCAGCCTGTCTCTCGGCCTTGTTGGCTCGCTTCCCCTTCCACACAAAGATCTTCACCCCTCCCTGGTCTAGGAAGTAACAGTCCTAGAGAAAGATGAAGTCACATGAGGTAATATGTATAGCTTGGGAGCAAATTACTCTTAATAATGCCGAGATCAAATTATGTCCGACTTGTACAGTTTGCTGCTCTGCAGACTCACATCATGATTTAACAGGTCCTGAACCAGTGGCCTGGTGGCAACTTCCGTGACTTTCATCTGGCCCTCAGCATTAGACACACTGTTGGGGAAAGGACATACAGTGCATTTGGAAACTATTCATGCTCCTTGACTTTTTCCACATTTTGTTACAATACAGCCTTATTCTAAAATTGATTAAATCGTTTTTTCGCCCATCAATCTACACACAATACCCCATAATGACAAAACAAAAACATTTTTTTTTTACATTTTTGCAAATGTATAAACTGAAATATCACATTTATATTAGTATTCATACCCTTTACTCAGTACTTTGTTGAAGCACCTTTGCCAGAGATTACAGCCTCAAGTCTTCTTGGGTATGACACTATGAGCTTGGCACACCTGTATTTGGGGAGTTTCTCCAATTCTTCTCTGCAGATCCTCTCAAGCTTGGTCAGGTTGGAAGGGGAGCTTCTCTGCATAGCTATTTTCAGGTCTCTCCAGAGATGTTCGATCAGGTTCAAGTCCGGGCTCTGGCTGGGCCACTCAAGGACATTCAGAGACTTCTTCCGAAGCCACTCCTGCGTTGTGAGCTTAGGGACGTTGTTCTGTTGGAAGGTGAACCTTCGCCCCAGTCTGAGGTCCTGAGCACTGGAGTAGGTTTTCATCAAGGCTCTCGCTATACTTTGCTCAGTTCATCTTTCCCTCGATCCTGACTAGTCTCCCATTCCCTGCTGCTGAAAAACATCCCCACAAAATGATGCTCCCACCACCATGCCTCACCGTAGGCATGGCCAGGTTTCCTCCAGACATGACGCTCAGGCCAAAGAGTTCAATCTTGGTTTCATCAGACCAGAGAATCTTGTTTCTCATGGTCTTAGAGTCCTTTAGATGCCTTTTGCAAACTCCAAGTGGGCTGTCATGTGCCTTTTACTGAGGAGTGGCTTCCGTCTGGCCACTCTACCATAACGGCCTGATTGGTGGAGTGTTGCAGAGTTGGACGTCCTTCTGGAAGATTCTCCCATCTTCAAAGAGGAACTCTGGAGCTCTGTCAGAGTGACCATCGGGTTCTTGGTCACCTCCCTGACTAAGGCCCTTCGCCCATGATTGCTCAGTTTGGCCGGGTGGCCAGCTCTAGAAAGAGTCTTGGTTGTTCCAAACTTCTTCCAATTAAGAATGATGGAGGCCACTGTGTTTTTGGGGACCTTCAATGCCGCAGACATTTTTGGTACTCTTCCCCAGATCTGTGCCTCCACACAATCCTGTCTCGGAGCTCTACGGACAATTCTTTTGACTTCATGGCTTGGTTTTTGCTCTGACATACACTGTCAACTGTGGGACTTTATGCAGACAGGTGTGTGCCTTTCCAAATCATGTCAAATCAATTGAATTTACCACAGGTGGACTCCAATCAAGTTGTAGAAACATCTAAAGGATGATTAATGGAAACAGGATGCACCTGAGTCTCATATAAAAGGGTCTGAATACTTATGCAAATAAGGTATTTCTGTTTTTAATTATTTATACATTTGCAAATATTTCTGAAAACCTGTTTTTGCTTTGTCATTATGGGGTTTTGTGTGTAGATTGATGAGGAAAAAAAAATATTTAATTCATTTGAGAATACGAATGTAACGTAACAAAATGTGGAGAAAGGGTCTGAATGCTTTCCGAATGCACCGTATTTACTAATGAGTAAGTATGATTTCGCCTGCGTGCCAGTCGTGCTATCATGCAAACATGGTTTGGCTTGAAAATTAGCAATGGAATTGACATGAGCACAAACACATCTGGGACTAGGCTAAGTATTATTTAGAAAGAGTATACAACTTTGTTAAGTTCCACTTTCTTTGCAATAAATGCCTGAAACAATTCAAACAGGCAAAAAGACAGGACATCTGGACATGGCCCTCAGCCACTCACTGGTACAGAGTAAGCTGAGCTTTCTGTTGTTGGTCCGCTGTTTCATCAGGCATTCCATTGAGAAGCTTGGAGGTCCGTTGCCCCAGGATGCTAATAAGGATCTCCATCAGTTTAGAGGAGTTCCCCTCTGTGTCCCCTTCTATCACTCCTATCTCCGCCCGACCCCCTCGCTCCCGGTCCCGAATGTCTTTAGCCAACAGCATGCCCTAAGAGTCATTGAATGTAAAGTCAGAGGTGCGTGACATGGATTGATTTTCTGTGATTCTAAAACGTTAATTCTAATGTGTTTCTATTAAGGTTCTCTTCAGCCAATCTTTAGGGGAGTGAAGTGGATTTCCCTTCAACTACTCTTGATTTATTGAGCTACCAATGTGGAATTAGCTTCCTTGTGTCACTGTTAGGATGGTAGGTGCAATAAGATTACATTCTCATTGGGCACACACTGACTGAATCAACCTTGTTTCAACATCATTTGTCAACCTATTATGAAGTGGAATCTACGTGGAAAACTCAATTGGATTTGCAAAAAGTCATCAACCAGTACTGTTTTCACATCATTTCAACCAGTGTTGTAAACATTTCAATCAGGGTACAACTTAAAAACTTAAATACAATGACTTAACCTGACTAACAGGTTGTTACATCAATTTAATTTCAACATAATCATCAGAACTACAGTGCATTCGTTAAGTATTCAGACTCCTTGACCTTTTCCACATTCTGTTACATTACAGCCTTATTCTAAAATGGATGAAATTGTTTTTCCCCCTCATCACTCTACACACAGTACCCAATAATGACAATGTTTTTAGACATTTCTGCAAATGTATTAAAAATATATATATATTTATATATCACATTTACTTAAGTATTCAGACCCTTTACTCAGTACTTTGTTGAAGCACGTTTGGCAGCGTTTAAGGCCTCAAGTCTTCTTAGGTATGACGCTATAAGCTTGGCACCCCTGTACTTGGTGAGTTTCTCCCATTCTTCTCTGCAGATCCTCAAGCTCTGTCAGGTTAGATGGGGAACGTCGCTGCACAGCTATTTTCACGTCTTTCCAGAGATGTTCGATCAGGTTCAAGTCCGGGCTCTGGCTGGGCCACTCAAGGATATTCTGAGACATGTCTCGAAGCCACTCCTGTGTTGTCTTGGCTGTGTGCTTAGAGTCGGTGTCCTGTTGGAAGGTGAATCTTCACCCCAGTCTGAGGTCCTGAGCGCTCTGGAGCAGGTTTTCATCAAGGATCTCTCTGTACTTTGCTCAGTTCATCTTTCTCTCAATCCATGACTAAACTCCCAGTCCCTGCGCTGAAAAACATCCCCACAGCATGAAGCTGCCACCACCATGCTTAACTGTAGGGACGGTGCCAGGTTTCCTCCAGACGTGAGGCTTGGCATTCAGGCCAAAGAGTTCAATCTTGGTTTCATCAGACCGGTGAATCTTGTTTCTCATGTTTTGAGTCCTTTAGGTGCCTTTTGGCAAACTCCAAGCAGGCTGTCATGCCTTTTACTGAGAAGTCGCTTCCGTCTGGCCACTCTACCGTAAATGTCTGATTGGTGGATTGCTTTAGAGATGATTGTCCTTCTGGAAGGTTCTCCCATCTCCACAGAGGAAGTCTGGAGCTCTGTCAGAGTGACCATCGGGTTCTTAGTCTCCTCCCTGACCAATCCCCCGATTGCTCAGTTTGGCCCGGTGGCCAGCTCTAGGAAGAGTCTTGGTTGTTTCAAACTTCTTCCATTTAAGAATGATGGAGGCCACTGTGTTCTTGGGCACCTTCAATGCTGCAGACATTTTTTGGTACCATTCCCCAGATCTGTGCCTTGACACAATCCTGTCTCTGAGCTCTACGACTATTACTTCTACCTCATGGCTTGGTTTTTGCTCTGACATGCACTGTCAACTGTGGGACCATATATACTGTAGACGTGTGTGTCTTTCCAAATCATGTCCAATCAATTGAATTTACCACAGGTGGACTCCAATCAAGTTGTAGAAACATCTCAAGATGTTCAATGGACACAGGATGCACCTGAGCTCAATTTTGAGTCTCATAGCAAAGGGTCTGAATACTTATGTAAATAAAGAATTTCAGTTTCGTTTTTTTATATACATTTGCAAGAAATTCTAAAAACCTGGTTTCGCTTTGTCATTGTGTGTGGATTGATGAGGAAAACATTGATTAAATGTCTAAGAATAAGGCTATAACGTAACAAAATGTGGAAAAAGTCAAGGGGTTTGAATACTTTCCGAATGCACTGTATATTGCTATTTAATTTATAATGCCCTTTTACATAAAGTCCCACTAAACCTAACATCTTTACTAAACTTTGGACATGTGAGTTACCATACCCAGTTTCAGGGATGGCTAACTCTGGAAATTAATTTGGTCTCTATTGAGTTACGTATATCAGCTTCTAGTTTTCTTGCACATTATTTGTGGAACAATCTTCAAAATGTTCTTAAATTTGTATTTATATTTTGATATGTGTATTTTTTTGTCATTTCTGTAATTCAGGGCTCATCTATAAAAGAGACCTTGACCTCAGTATGACTCCCTGATAAAATTAAGGTTAAATAACAAATACATGTCTGACACTTACAAAATAAATTGACAATAGGAAGCTTGTGGGAGCTGTTTTGCTAGACTTCAGTTCAGCTTTTGACATTATCGATCATTATCTTCTGCTGGAAAATGTACGTGTTATGGCTTTTTATCCCCTGCTATAGATATCAGTTTGTCTCTGTGAATGGTTTGTCCTCTGACAAATCAACTGTAAATTTCGGTGTTCCTCAAGGTTCCGTTTTAGGACCACTATTGTTTTCACTATATATTTTACCTCTTGGGGATGTCATTCGAAAACATAATGTTAACTTTCACTGCTATGTGGATGACACACAGCTGTACATTTCAATGAAACATGGTGAAGCCCAAAAATTGTCCTCGCTAGAAGCATGTGTTTCAGACATAAGGAAGTGGACGGCTGCAAACTTTCTACTTTTAAACTCGGACAAAACAGAGATGCTTGTTCTAGGTCCCAAGAAACAAAGAGATATTCTGTTGAATCTGACAATTAATCTTAATGGTTGTACAGTCGTCTCAAATAAAACTGTGAAGGACCTTGGCGTTACTCTGGACCCTGATCTCTCTTTTGAAGAACGTATCAAGACCATTTCAAGGACAGCTTTTTTCCATCTACGTAACATTGCAAAAATCATAAACTTTCTGTCCAAAAATGATGCAGAAAAATTCATCCATGCTTTTGTCACTTCTAGGTTAGACTACTGCAATGCTCTACTTTCCGGCTACCTGGATAAAGCACTAAATAAACTTCAGTTAGTGCTAAATACGGCTGCTAGAATCCTGACTAGAACCAACAAATTTGATCATATTACTCCAGTGCTAGCCTCCCTACACTGGCTTCCTGTCAAAGCAAGGGCTGATTTCAAGGTGTTACTGCTAACCTACAACGCATTACATGGGCTTGCTCCTACCTATCTCTCTGATTTGGTCCTGCCGTATATACCTACACGTACGCTACGGTCACAAGACGCAGGCCTCCTAATTGTCCCTAGAATTTCTAAGCAAACAGCTGGAGGCAGGGCTTTCTCCTATAGAGCTCCATTTTTATGGAACGGTCTGCCTACCCATGTCAGAGACGCAAACTCGGTCTCAACCTTTAAGTCTTTACTGAAGACTCATCTCTTCAGTGGTTCATATGATTGAGTGTAGTCTGGCCCAGGAGTGGGAAGGTGAACGGAAAGGCTCTGGAGCAACGAACCGCCCTTGCTGTCTCTGCCTGGCCGGTTCCCCTCTTTCCACTGGGATTCTCTGCCTCTAACCCTATTACAGGGGCTGAGTCACTGGCTTACTGGGGCTCTCTCATACCGTCCCTGGGAGGGGTGCGTCACCTGAGTGGGTTGAGTCACTGATGTGATCGTCTTGTCTGGGTTGGCGCCCCCCCCTTGGGCTGTGCCGTGGCGGAAATCTTTGTGGGCTATACTCAGCCTTGTCTCAGGATGGTAAGTTGGTGGTTGAAGATATCCCTCTAGTGGTGTGGGGCTGTGCTTTGGCAAAGTGGGTGGGGTTATATCCTTCCTGTTTTGCCCTGTCCGGGGGTGTCCTCGGATGGGGCCACAGTGTCTCCTGACCCCTCCTGTCTCAGCCTCCAGTATTTATGCTGCAGTAGTTTATGTGTCGGGGGGCTAGGGTCAGTTTGTTATATCTGGAGTACTTCTCCTGTCCTATTCGGTGTCCTGTGTGAATTTAAGTGTGCTCTCTCTAATTCTCTCTTTCCCTCTTTCTTTCGCTCTCACGGAGGACCTGAGCCCTAGGACCATGCCTCAGGACTACCTGACATGATGACTCCTTGCTGTCCCCAGTCCACCTAGCTGTGCTGCTGCTCCAGTTTCAACTGTTCTGCCTTATTATTATTGGACCATGCTGGTCATTTATGAACATTTGAACATCTTGGCCATGTTCTGTTATAATCTCCACCCGGCACAGCCAGAAGAGGACTGGCCACCTCACATAGCCTGGTTCCTCTCTAGGTTTCTTCCTAGGTTTTGGCCTTTCTAGGGAGTTTGTCCTAGCCACAGTGCTTCTACACCTGCATTGCTTGCTGTTTGGGGTTTTAGGCTGGGTTTCTGTACAGCACTTTGAGATATCAGCTGATGTACGAAGGGCTATATAAATAGATTTGATTTGATTTGATATATCGTGGATTGAGAGTTGCCTGTCTAACAGAACACAGAGGGTGTTCTTTAGTGGAAGCCTCTCCAACATAATCCAGGTGGAGTCGGGCATTCCCCAGGGCAGTTGTTTAGGCCCTTTACTAATGACCTGACACCGGCACTGAGTAAGGCCTGTGTGTCGATGTATGCTGAATACTAAACATTATACGTGTTAACTACCACAGCTCGTGAAATCACTGCCACACTTAACAAAGAACTGCAGTCAGTTTTAGAATGGGTGGCAAGTAATAAGCTAGCACTAAACATTTCAAAAACTAAAAGCATTGTATTTGGGACAAACCATTCACTAAACCCTAAACCTCAACTAAATCTTGTAATGAATAATGTGGAAATTGAGCAAATTGAGGAGACTAAATTGCTTGGTGTAAGCCTGGATTGTAAACTGTCATGGTCAAAGCATATTGATGCAATGGTAGCTACGATGGGGAGAGAGGTCTGTCCATAATAAAGCACTGCTCTGCTTTCTTGACATTGCTATCAACAAAACAAGTCCTACAAGCCCTAGTTTTGTCGCACCTGGACTACTGCCCAGTCATATGGTCAAATGCCACAAAGAAGGACATAGGCAAATTACAGTTGGCCCAGAACAGAGCAGTACAGCTGGCCCTTAAATATACACACAGAGCTGACATCAATGACAATCTCTCATGGCTCAAAATAGAGGAGAGATTGACTGCATCACTACTTGTCTGTTCAAACGACTAGCACACAGCTCAGACACCCATGCATACCCCACAAAACATGCCACCAGGGGTCTCTTCACAGTCCCCAAGTCCAGAACAGACTCCAAGAAACTCACAGTGCTACACAGAGCCATGACTACATTGAAATCTATTCTATATGAAGTAACTCATGCAAGCAGTAAAATCAGATTTTTTTAAAACTGGTAAAACGACACCTTATGGAACAACGCCACAGACTGTGAAGAGAGACACACACACAGGCACACACGCGTAAACACACACGCTAGCACTCACACTACGCACATGTACAGTACATTGTAATATTGTTGCATGGTGGTATTATACTGTATGTAGTGGTGTAATGATGTTATATGACGTATTGTTTAATTTTTCTATGCAATTTCAACATATACATAGTTCTAATGGTTATGTTAAAACTAGATTGATGTAACAACCTGTTAGTCAGGTTAAATCATTGTATTTATGTAAAGGTTTTATTCTAATTTCAATGTTTACAGCGCTGATTGAAATGAGATGAAAATGGATGACTTTTCACTGATGACTTTTTCAAAATACAAATGTGTTTCCCACGTAGATTCCACATCACAATAGGTTGACAAATGACGTTGAAACAACATTGATTCAACTAGTGTGGGTTGACTTTACTGTTGGTGCACTCCTTGAGAACAGCATTTGCACAGATCATTACTGTACCTTGAGCCTCTCCTGTCTGTTGCTCTCTGGTCCATTCCACTGAATGATGGTCTTACCAGAGTCCAACAGAAAGACATCCCCAAGATTGAAGCTTTCCCAGCTCATCTCTACCTACATTATGCAGGAAATTGTGCAAGATATATTACAAGTAAAATTTCAGGCATTATCAGAGGCACCTCCTGTTGTGTTCCACAGAATGACTTCCCCCTGTATGTGTTTCTCACCTCCATGGCGCTTATCCTTTTCTTCCCTTTCACATGGAGCAGTCTCTGGATGTCATAACTGTTAGTCTCTGTGTGTCTCATTCCTGACGCCACCCCACCCTTCTTATAGCTGTAAGGGGCGGAGAGGTAAGTAGGCAAAACAATCAATCTCTTGCTTTTATTACAGTGCATGGTCCTTTTTTATATATATCAAATCAAATTTTATTTGTCACATGCACCAAATACAACAGGTGCAGGTCTCATCATGAAATGCGTAGTTACAAGCCCTTAACCAACAATGCAGTTCAAGAAATAGAGCATTTTCTCTAAAATAAAATGTGTTTGAGATTGCACACTAATCACCATTGATAACTACGCTCATTTCTCCAAACTACACTCACAGAAGAATTACCCTTAGTGCTTCAGAATAAGATCAGAATGAAAATACTGAACAGAGTGTAATGATGAGATTGCTCTCTCTCTCTCTCTGTAAGCCTATAAGGTTAATGTGGCTCCCTGGCTGCTCTGCAAATAGACCTACATGACCCCTTGTTTGAAGTATCCTCGGAAGGCATCAGACTCATAGTTCTGGACCTCACGGTGCTGGACAGGCCCTGATCCCAGGAACTCATCCAGCTGGATGGTGTAGACGGCGGCCGCACCCTGTTCATCCTGACTGGACTGGGAGCCGATCCAGTAGTGGATGTCATAGATCAGAGAGCTGCCCACTTTCTGGGTCTGAGACAGACAGGGGAGATAGAGAGATTGGGGGGGGGACAAAAAGCATGGAGGGAGAGGCAGACAGACAAAAAGACAGATATGGAAAGAGGAAACATCACATAGAGCATTGATAATCATGTAGCACAGACTCCAAAGCAAACATCATCTATAGTGCAAACACACTGATTCACTCCAGGGCATTTAGCTAAGTCATAACTCCCTAATTCAACAAATGAATGTGCTGACATGACACCCCTGATAAGTATCATGGCCCCCGGACTCACAGAGAGTAGGATATAGCAGTCACCCTCGTAGAAATTGCCAAGGGATTTTTCAGGGACTTGCACCAGCTCCATTTTCTGGGAGGACAAAGAAATCATTTTCACCACTGACTGTGAATACACACCCTGATCAATTTTAAATAATATACTGACTGACAGCCTCTTTACCTCGATTCGCCAGATTATAATCCCAGGATTGTGGGTTACTGCGCGGAATGTGTACTCCATGTTTCTCAGATTCAGGCAATCTCAATCTGATGTTGGAAAGAGTTCCTTGGCCCACCTCCTGGTTTTGGACCCAGGAAGGAGTAATTTGTTAACTACTTAAACAAATTACATTATCTAAAACCGGAGGTTATTGAGATGGATATTAAAAGGACTTCAATATCCATTTCAGGATTACTGGAGGTTTACTGCAGGACTAATGTATTTACATCATAAACCGGTCAGACAGCGTGTTGTCGGAAGAAGAGAAAGAAGCATTCAAAAGCACTGCATTGCTGTTGACACCCACTACTATACGTTTGATTCAGTCAATCTCACAAAGTTCACGACATACTGTATTTTACTGTTCTGATAGTCAGAGATGTGTTTGCCTCAGCCCGCTGATCATTAACTCCATCGATCCAGCCACAAAACATCCTAACTCTCTCCTTTCAAATCACATCATGAAACTCAGTGAGCCACTGTCTGAAATTACAGAGGGCAGATATGATCAAGTCAAACAGTACCTTGAGTTGCGGCTGCGGAGACAGAAGACAAGCGTGTCCAGCTAGAGAGTTGCTTGCTTGTAGGAGTAAGTGTCTCTGTGTGTGTCTGGATGGTTCTTCCGTTGACTCAAGGTTGGACACAGCAGTGCAACCCTCAGGAGAGAACCAGACGATTTAGGGCTGTCACTGGGGCATCAAAGCATCCTTCTCCTCTTCCTCCTCCTGGCCCTCGCCCCCTGAGAGATTTGCCTGAGTTTGCATGTTCCAGGACCTCCTATCGCTCCGTCCAATCGCTGATTAGAGAAAGGGAAAGATACACAAACCAGCAGGCAAATGAGGATAAAGCAGACACGACTCCTATTCAAAAGACCACAGGCTGAAAAGACACTTTAGTGGTAGTGGTGGTGGGACTGTGTGAGGGAGGGGGGAGTGGAGGGGGAGAGAAATAAAGGGAGGGAGGTGGAGTAGTTAAAACCCTCCCTTTGCCAGGAAATGGATCTGGCTGTATTGGAAGGAAGCCACAGAGCTATGGATTTTTAGTTAAATTATGTACTGCACAGAGGGTGGACCACTGATGCTTTAATGCAGTTGCTGCCTATAATATTCATGTATTAGAAGGTCCTAACAGCCCCCCCCAAGTAGAGGCCTATACTGTAGGAGAGAATCTCACGAGGCCACATTGCTATGTGACATTCACTCTACATTGATTATGTTTCGAACGGTGTTATT
Organism: Oncorhynchus clarkii lewisi; assembly: GCF_045791955.1. Classification (NCBI taxonomy): domain Eukaryota; kingdom Metazoa; phylum Chordata; class Actinopteri; order Salmoniformes; family Salmonidae; genus Oncorhynchus; species Oncorhynchus clarkii. The sequence goes on along the minus strand of NC_092163.1, from coordinate 47,137,121 downwards.
GATTTTCAACATCAGAATGCTCTCACTGGATGTCCTTACTGACAAATCTAGCTGCAGTCTAAAAGTACCTTTCCATGAAATCTGATGATTCATGCCAGACATACGGAAGCAGTCTGAAAGGTTTATTCAAGAACTCAACATTGTTGGACGCATCACACAAATACTGGGGGGCCCTTACCAGCCTGAGAAGTTTGACAGGCAAATGACTTGTGTTGAAGTGTACACAATGCTAAGGACATCACACACCCATATATTTTGGACACGGTCTCAGTCACAGTTTGCTACCTCACCGTTAATGCAAACAATTTCAGAGGAACATGAAAAACTACAGCAGTGGTCTGTTGTGTTCTCAGGGAAAACCCTACAGAATGGAAATGATACCACCCAGGCACGATTACTGAAATATGAAAGGATTTGTTAACACCCAGGGAAGGAGCCACATCTACTCATGCTGACCTCTGTGATTGGTTGGATGTGATCAGAATGATCCAATCTCAGTATGCCCCACCTCTGCCCTGGCTATTTCCCAAATCTAGTTAAGGCTCCATTTTTTTTATGTGGCCATTGATGGACAGGGCTTTGTCCAAACACAGTGGACAGCTGATTCATAACATCACATATGATGTCATAACGTCATTACCCAATAGCCTCTGATTGCATCCCAAACACCACCCTATTCCCAACATAGTGCACTACTTTGGACCAAACCACTATGGTCCCTAGTTAAAAGTAGTGTACTATATAGGGAGAAGGGTGCCATTTGGGGTGCTTACTCTGAATTTGACTTTCTGATTCTACAATATTGTTTGTGGAATGCAAATCTCTTTGTGATTGGGCATTGAGGTTTGGGTATGTTTGTTTAGTGTGTGTAGCAAGGTGAATGAATGTGTTACTGCTCTCTGGAAATGCGGACATATATACACTACAGTAGACAAACTCACTATAATCAATGTTTTTATTCCATCTTTGAAAAACAATTTTCAGAATTGCTAGTTTAACAAAAAAGCCCCCAAAAATATAATGCAGGAATCTTACGTTAAAGTTTTCAGAAAATAGCTGTACAAAACATATTTTCAAGAGTAAAAGTTCCCACTGGGCACATACTGGTTGAATCAACGTTGTTTCCACGTCATTTCAACAAAATTACATTGAACCAATGTGGAATTGACGTCTGTGCCCAGTGGGTTGATCATTTTAGCAATATACTGCATGTATTTCTGTATCTCCTTCTGCATAGTTTCTGTGTAAGATCAGCAGTTTGTTCATGGTACACAAATCCTGACCCAACCACACAATCAACCCATTAAAGAATCCAGTTAACAAAAAAATCTAAAATGGGAAAATAATTTGATCCAAACAGAACTTACTTGCTGAAATTTTTCCCATCACTTATCAGAAAATACTACATTGGTCACCATGACAATCTATTCAATAGATTGATCAATAGACATACAGGCATCAATAGATTGTACCCTCTGAATCATACCTTATTTTGTTCTGATCGTTGGTTGGCATCTAAGAAGCCGCACAGTAAGTAAACCAACTGAACACTTAAAATAAAGAGATTGCAGAAAGATCTCCATATATGTTAGAAATGACAAAATAATCCAAATAGGAATAATCCATGTCCAAAACAAGAGAACACAAAGCTTTTTAGAGCTATATTTCAATCCATTATTTGTTTGTAATATTTCATATCAAAAAAGAAAAGAATTACCAAGTACCAAGAATTATTTTTTATTTTTAGGACAAACTAATTTCAAGGACATAACACTCTAGTTCTTTAAATTTTTTCTCTCCCGGTCTTTGAGAAAATAAAATGTATATGTGGAAGATAAAATCAATAGTATGATCTCAATTATAATTGCATCATTCCGATGCATAGGAACAAAGGGATCATGAAATCTTGTATTTCTCACTTAAGAGTAAACTATATTTGAATCAAACACAGGACATTTTTAAAGTCGCATTTGTTGAGGGCCATAGCATGCATTTCATAGACGTTACATATTACCTCACAATCATAGACAATAAACTTTCTCCTGAAACCATGATCCATAACATGACTGTAATTAGCGTTTGACATGTTACCTCTGATTTGAATGTCAATATCTTTCACTACATTAGTAATTTCATGTCAGCAGACATTTTGACTAAATATACCAGGTATCATGTAGGCCTCTTACGGATTCACCATTACTGACAGTGAAGTGCTGCATGTTTAATGCAACAATACTAGTTCTTTCGACTAGAAGGGAAACTGGCGCAAGAACGCTTTAATTAAAATTGTAGTGTGAATATTTAGTGCCCACACCCCTCCCCTCCTACAACCCACCTCCACAAAATAAAAGTGTTGAGCTTTGGTAAATACTGATGTCTATGACCCCACTTTACCTTTCGTGTTTCAGACATAACAATAACAGTCAGGTCACACCTTGTGCACCCTCCACCAAATCCCACCACCAGAAGACAAAACTTAACATCCTATCCAACTGACAAAAGAAGAGGATTCTTGTGCGTCCCAAAAGGTCATCTATTCCCTATATAGTGCACTGCCTAGCGGTTAGAGCGTTGGGCCAGTCACTGAAAGGTTGTTGGTTCGAATACCCGAGCCGGCAATGTGAGAAATTTGTCGATGTGCCTTTGAGCAAGACACTTAACCCTAATTTGCTCCAGGAGCACCGTAATACTATGGCTGACCTTGTAAAACAACACATTTCACTGTACCTATCCGGTGTATGTGACAATAAAACCTTTTTTAGTTTTTACTTTTAACCAGAGCCCATAGTTCTGGTCAAAAGTAGTGCACTATATACGGAATAGAGTGCCATTTGCAATGCAGCCAGGGATTAACACGCTTATAAATATCTACAGAACACATGACAAACATGCAGTAGATACATTTCTCTGACAGTGTGGATGTGGGGTCCACAACATTATAACACACTGCCCTTTCTTTGAATCCCAATGAAACAGCGGAGTAGGATCACTTGGCAAAGAGCGATTTGTGGATTACTCAATTTCCGACCAACACTAGACAGGTTATCAGTTGTAAAATTCTAAAATGAAAAATGGGGATGATGGAGACCCTTGATGTTTTATTCTAAAGCTTTCAACGCAGAAAGAAACCGTAGGCACTTCATAAAGTGTAATAGTATAAGGCGGTGCTTTATCTTGTGAATAAAACAACCACAAAACAAATCTCTTTGGGATACAGTGACTAGTCAGGATTGGGCATGCCTGTGTGTGCCTACAGTTACAATTTGAGCAATAGAACATATCTTGCTAAATCAATCCATATTTTGCCACCACAAAACCACTGCCACCCCACAATGTGTACAACACCTAAGATATGTCAGTGTGAGTACTGTAGAACTTCTAGAACAGGCAATAACGCAAAGAGAATTTGTAAAACACATACTTTTACTTCTCAGTATTGTCATTTTGTTTTTTACAAACCAAAATATCTTACCTTAAATAGGATACATTTTAAAATAGTAAAAGTTGAGTGGAAATGACTTGGCAAACTATGGATAAAGGGCAACCGGTAGGGGGTAAACTAGTGTGCATTGTGTTCACTCTTAGCAGCCTACTTATCACAAGTCCCTCACGCGACCCAAATATGGCACCCAGAAGGCTTGACACAAAATGTAACAAAAAGGCCTCGGTTTAACCAATATGGCATCCTTAGCAGACTATACACCAGCAGAGAATCACTCCAAATTTGCTACCGAACTTTAAAGTCTAAATTAGTCTGTTCATTTAAAGGGCATTTTTTTAAGGGGGTGCCAAAAATTTTGGGAAACCAGTTCAAGTGTCCTGTACCTGATGCATCTCAGGGTGAATCTGCATAAAGAGGCAGGGTTTATGTTACAGTCCTGCCTTTACACGATGGTGTGACCCTTGGTTTGTAATGGTCCCAATTGGTCGAGGATTAGGTTATCTTCAGCTAATGAGAATGGAGGATTTCATGTAAATACAACATACACAGAGGCTGTTAACGTATGGCTGTTCTTCCTCAACATCCAAGACATTACAAAAGTCATCTACACTTCTTACCATATCAAACATTTAAAAGACATCTCAAAAATGTATAGAAAAACCTAACAATTGAAAAAGAACCATTTTCTGGAAAGAACGCAATTTTTTCTTACTTCAAAAACAAAACCAAAACAGAATTAATATATTTTTCTTTTCAGAAGGCACAAAGATGGAGATCCCTTGCTCCCCATGTAAGGTCTGCTCAAATGAGGTCATGTCATGCACTGTAATGTCATGTCATGCTGGCCTTGGATCAGAAAGACCACTGGGTTTAGCTTTTAAAATTAATTTCCTGAAGGACTCAATCCATTCAGGAGAAACTTCCTTAAAAAACGCCTTTATACAGGCCGTTGTACTACGAAATGGAAATTAAAATCACTATGTGGTTTTTGTAGATTCCTTGCAATGCTTTAGAGTCCCCCTTCAAAGTGTTTGTACAGAGATTATTGTCGAAGCAGAGATGTTGTGTGTACAGTCAATTGTTTTGTGTCGCAATTAGTGCTATAAAATCTAAGTCTCGTTTTTGGAGAAACAAAGATCTGGCAAGTCAGTTTAAATGATTGGAGTACTAGTATGCGTTTGAGTACATTTAAAATGAGAAAAGAGTGAGCCACTTTGCATTGTGTTTGTTGGATTTTTTCCAGAACAGCAGTTTTGCAGCACCAGCTAACATACTGAGGAGGAAAATAGTAGGAAAAGTGGACAGCCGTCCAGACACACAGTTCAGGGGCCAAACAAACACAGAGTGTGTGTCTAGGATACTAACACCGCACACAGTGTGTGTATGTAGGTAAGGTTTGGTCTTTTTCCGTCGGTTGATGGGTGTGGTCTGGCTGGGAGGGGGAGATTCTGGCTTATAAGAGGGGGTGTGTCGTGTCAGGGGGCCCGTAGCTGCTGCAGTTTGGCATAGACGTCTTCCGCCTCACTCAGCTCTTCAAAGACAGGCAGGAGGCTCAGCAGCTCTGTGTCCTCCAGGTCGTCAAACCAGGACACCACAGGCACCTGAGGACACACACATAGAATAAAACATTTGACATTTTAGAGAAATTAGGCTATTAACTAAGGAAATAAACTTTTCACTGCAGTTGGGAAATGTTGATTTCCACAGTTTAAAACAAGTTCAGAAAAAAAACGGGAATGTTGGCATCAAATAGCTTCTTGCTTAAACCAGGAAGATCACCTCAGTGATTCTACATTGGGACAGGCCTGTAAGGCCTTTGGTGAGACAGTAAAGCTCAGGCTGGACAGCAGCACTCACAGCATTCTCAGGGTGGAAGATGTAGGAGGCGGGGGAGTTGTCCAGGATGAGGGTCTTGTTGAGCTGGCGGCCCAGGCGGCTCAGGTCCTTGACGTAGCAGCCCTGATGGAACACACAGGACTCCCGAAAGAGACGCGTCCGGAACACACCACACTGATCTAGAAGGTCGGTCACTGGGTCTGCATACTACAGGAGAGACGGTAGGGAGGAGATGGAGAGAAAAAGATAGAAACAGAAAGGTAGCGAGGGCCAGGAAGGGAGTAGGACAGAGAGTAGGATGTATGGGGAGTGGTATGTTGGGTGGTACAGACGAATTGAAGGGATACTTCGGGATTTTGGCAATGAGGCCATTTATCTACTTCCCCAGAGTTGGATGAACTCGTGGATACCATTTTTATGTCTCTGCGGCAGTTTGAAGTTAATTGCTAACTAGCACAAGCGCAATTTCTAACTAGCATTGGCTAGCAACATTACCTCTAACTTCCTTCATACTGGAGAGAGACATACAAATGGTATCCACAAGTTCATCCAACTCTTGGGAAGTAGATAAAGGGCCTCATTGCCAAAAACCCGAAGTATCCCTTTAACAATGCTGGAATTGCTACGTTTTCAAGAGGCATATCTCATCGCCACCAGGTGGAGCAAATGGTATAAGTACCAGTTAATTTTCCAAAACAGTAAAAGCAATGTTACCTTTGCAAGACTTGCAGTGAAGAGAACACACTCAAACAGCTCTCCCATCCTTTGGAGGAACTCGTCGACATGTGGCCTCTTCAGGACGAAAACCTGGGACACATCACAGCACGGTTATAAGCATCTGGCTAGGAGAATCAAGTACAGCTATCCAGCAGCGACCATCTATGAACACTAGTCTATGGACTAACTAACTGACTGGAGCAACTTCACACAACTCCAGTCCGTAAGGACCACAGTATCTATTGATCTGCAATCTGATCAAAGTTATTCACTGGCTACAGAGTTGACTCACCTGGCTTAAAAAGCTTAATGTGTTGGCAAATTGAAAAGGCAACAGTGAAAAGAAAACAGAGGCTAGTAAGCACAAGTGGATCCATCTTTCATCCATTCAACAACCTGGTTCAACATTTCAGAAAATAAAAGAAAGCCAACATATAAAACAAAACTGAACAGGAAGGTTAAAAAAGGGTTAAACATTTACTGAATACAATGGAGGTCTGCCTCCCTGTTTGGTCTGCCTGCTTTTTCCTACTCATTCCGTCTGTGGGTCAGGGAATGCGTCCAAGCGTCTGTCGGTGTGGTCGTTCCAGAGGGTGTGTTGGAAGTTGGCAGCCGCCTCCTGAAACAAGTAATCGAGAATAGGCCGTGCTGGCGGGAACCAGCCTATCCTGGATTACTTGAATCAGGCCGAAGCCAGAGAGCTTTGGCTAGTGTCCCACGGCGAGGAGGCCATTATGGGGTGAGGGAGCCCTCGATGACCCCTGGCTTAACTGTACTATACAGCTTTAACATTTTTACAATTGATACATATGACTTCTACAATAACTACAAAGTAAATCCATCTTGATCATGGAAAATAACATATTTATACAACAAATGTTCCTTTTGATTTCAAATTTGAATTAATGTATTAATGTTAAATGTGTTCAATTTCCGAAGCAGTTGTATTTCTCTAATGGGCTGCAATAGCTAAACATAAACACAGGGAGGCTGATTATTTGAATTTGTCTGATGGAGCACATACACACAAGACATGTGTGTTGATCTGAATGCCATAGTCATTGTAAATTACCTGGTGTGTTGTTCCTTCAATCTCCACAGGTACAATGAAGTCAGCATTACTGATGGGCTACAGGATCAGAAAAGGACAACCATTCACCATCATCAGTTTTCAAATCCAATAAAACCAGTTGCAGTGACACTCAAAAGACAAAAGTATACATTAACCACAAAGATTAGATATTCTGTAATCTCCCGTGAGCAGATTCTGCGTCACTACTATGCGTCACTACTTCAGATAGCGTCACTATTATTAGCTTCACGACATACACACTATGGAACGCCGTTTGGGTCTTTGCGTGTCAAAAAAAGATAGTAGCACTGTCTAAGCTGTACAAAAAAAGTCTACAAACAAGCAAACAAGGACACGAACGATGTCTACAAACAAGGACACGAACGATGCGTTTACAATACTGAGTTGGTAATAAAGCATAATTTGTTCCAAAGCAACTTATAGGGTGGCTAGCTTTAGCTTGGTACCTAGCTAGCATCAATACAACCAGCCTGAAAACAATGACCAGCAGAAACTGCAGTCATTTTTATTATTCTTAGCAATGATTTAGGAAACCTTATGAGTAAGTTTTAGCAAGGTTGCCACTTATTGTTCGCCTATTGAAATGGAACTTCAGTTTATGAAAATGATCGCTAGCCAGCTACTGAACCTCTGCGCACCGAACCCGCTAGCGGGATTAAATTCGACAACATACAGTGATCGCTACATAAATAGTCATATTAAACATTCATGAAAACACAAGTGTCTCACATGTTTCGAAAGACTAGAATCTTGCTAATCCAACTGCGTTGTCAGATTTAAAAAATGATTTACTGCGAAAGAATACGATGCGATTACCTGAGGATAGAGCCCCATAAAAAAAAAATATTTCAACAAGCACAGGCGTAACAAAATCACAAATTGCAATAAAATAAATTGTTTACCTTTGACGATCTTCCTGTTTGCAATCCCAATGCTCATTGTTACACAATGAATGGTCTTTTGTTTGATAAAATCCATTTTTATAGCCTAACACGAAACATTTTGTGAACCGCTTGTGTTGTGAATTCCGTCTCATTCAATTTGACGACGACACATTCGATGTAAATACACACACTAAAACGTGACTTTTCCAGTCATGTTTAGTTTCATTGCAATCAACTGGTTTGTTTGTAACACAACCAAACTTGATAGGTCCTTTCGCTGGACGTATTGACTGAAAGAAACCGATTTGAAGACAACAAGTAATGACATCATTGTGCACCAATGATATGACTGCTGTTTCGTTGATTGACTGTATTTTAACCCAATGACCACAGATCGTCTTGAAATCTAGCTGGGTAGATAGCAAATGAGCTGAGGTAAACGGCAATATGTAATGGTTATGTGTTGGAAGACCAACCCAAGTAGTAAACTCCGGCGTAAAGTGGGTCATTCGCCATTGAAGATTCATACTGGAAGGAGCGCATGTTACGCACTTTTTTGGTAAAGCGCATCTTCAGCTTTTTATATATCAATCAGTATGGCGACTAAGTCAGGGAAAGCTAAATCTAAGTCTAGATATACAGATGTACACACAATTTTAGAAGAAATTTATCAGGAAAGTGAGACAGAGATTGTTGGAGGACGGTTCATAGCTTTGATTCCCAAATGGAGGAATATTCTTTGAACGGAGAGGACATCGTTTTGGACTGGTAAGTTCTTCTCATGCTAATGTCGTTGTTTGAAATTAATAATATAAAATATGTGATTTTTTAAAATTTTAGTAGCAATATATAAAAATGTAATGAAATGTGTAAAGTACACGTTGGCTATACATTGTGGGTGGGGGTATGTTTGTATGTATGTTTATGACCCATAGCCTATGTTTGTGTGTGTATATATACACATATTGTGGATTAGAGGGAGCATGGCCGAGATGCGTGTGTCTGCCGCTCCACCCCACCCCACCCCCACATGAAATAGCCTATTTGAGGTTGTTGAGGGGAGGGCTGGCCCACAACAATGGCCAAAGTGAAATGGAGACAGTAGATACAGCTGGTCTGTTGTAATATAATAAAGACAGTAGATCTAGCTGAAATGTCATAAGGTAAAATAGACAGTAGATCTAGCTGGTCTGCCATAATATAAATGAGACAGTAGATCTTACAGGTCTATAATAATATATTCAACCTTATGTTCCCTGTACTCTATATATATATTTTATTTTATTTTTATTATACCTGTTGATACAGGGCTCATATGTGAAACTATTCTAACTGAACATTTTCTTTCACAGTGACACTGACTCCGAATGGGAGCCCCCAGTGCCAAGGTGTCCATCCCCCACTGAAGCTGGTTCATCCAGCTCTTGCCACAAGTGGTGTTCATCTGCCCAAATGTATTTCTGCAGGCATGGATGTGCCTCAGGGCCAAAAGGGCACAGCATGGAGGCGCCGCTGTGTTCTTTGCAAAATGAAGTCCCCCATGCTTGGTGACCCTCTGCTTTACAGCAGAAAGAGACTGCTATGGCACCTGGCATCAGCAGCACAATATTGTGTAGAGGACTGAGGGTCTTCCAAATATTGAAAGTGTTATTTTGTAAATTTATATATTTTTTCCCCATTTTTGGGGGGGGGCGGGTGTGTGTTAGAATACCATTTTGGTATTTGGTATATAGTTATTCCATTCAAAATGTATAACTTCACCAATTTGGCCACTTGTGTACATTTGGGCTACTTGTGTGGGACACCTGGGTGACTTCATGATAAATGTCATGTAGCACACTCATTTTGGAAGTTATCATTCTGAAACTTTGCAAAAGTACTGTTGCCCTCTTATGTTTTTCACTGAAATTGTCCCCATCATCCTATCTGAATGTTTGTTTTGTCTAGTTCATTTTAAAGATGATGATACAACAATAAAAATAAAAAACATATGTTTTTTTCATTGTATTATCTAAACCAGATCTATTGTGTTATATTCTCCTACATTCAACTCACATTTACACAAACTTCAGAGTGTTTTCTTTCAAATGAAACCAATAATATGCATATCCTTGGTTCTGGGCCTGAGCTACAGGCAGTTAGATTTGGGTATGTCTTCAGACGGAAATTGAAAAAAGTAGGGGGGTAGCTGTAAGAGTTTTAAGAACAAATCATTTTTTTCAATGACGGACTGGACTAAACAGTTATGGATGCAAGGACTTACCATGTGATGCAGCCTAGGGACTGTAGTGACGCCTCTTGCACTGACATGCAGTGCCTTAGACCACTGCGTCCATGTGTGTGTTAACTATTTAACTGTACTAGAATGCTTAAAAGGCTGCTAAAAGTTTAAATATCGGTTATCTGCATTGTTTTTTTGGCAAGGAAAATATTGGATACCGGTATCGGCCAAAAATGTCATATCGGTGCATCACTAGCAGTGAGAACACACATTTTTGTACAGGCCCCCTGTGGGAATCGAACACACAACCCCGGCGTTGCAAGCGCAATGCTCTATCAACTGAGCCACGAGATTACAACCTGTTGTTGCAAACAAGTGAAGTAAGAGTTACAGTTGAAGTTGGAAGTTTACATACACCTTAGCCAAATACATTAAAACTCAGTTTTTCACAATTCTTGACATTTAATCCTAGTAAAAAGTCCATGTCTTATGTCAGTTATGATCACCACTTTATTTTAAGAATGTGAAATGTCAGAATAATAGTAGAGAGATTTTTTAAAGCTTTTATTCCGTTCATCACATTCCCTGTGGGTCAGAGGTTTACATACACTCAATTAGTATTTGGTAGCATTGCCTTTCAATTGTTTAACTTGGGTCAAACGTTTTGGGTAGCCTTCCACAAGCTTCCCACAATAAGTTGGGTGAATTTTGGCCCATTCCTCCTGACAGAGCTGGTGTAACTTAGTCAGGTTTGTTGGCCTCCTTGCTCGCACACGTTTTTTCAGTTCTGCCCACACATTTTCAATAGGATTGAGGTCAGGGCTTTGTGATGGCCACTCTAAAACCTTTACTTTGTTGTCCTTAATACATTTTGCCACAGCTTTGGAAGTATTCTTGGGGTCATTGTCCATTTGGAAGACCCATTTGCGACCAAGCTTTAACTTCCTGACTGATGTCTTGAGATGTTGCTTCAATATATCCACATAATTTCCTACCTCATGATGCCATCTATTTTGTGATATGCACCAGTCCCTACTGCAGCAAAGCACCCCACAAAATGATGCTGCCACCCCCATGCTTCACGGATGGGATGGTGTTCTTCGGCTTGCAAGCATCTCCCCTTTCCCTCCAAACATAACGATGGTCACTATGGCTAAACAGTTCTACTTTTATTTCATCAGACCAGAGGACATTTCTCCAAAAAGTACAATCTTTGTCCCCATGTGCAGTTGCAAACCGTAGTCTGGCTTTCTTATGGCGGTTTTGGAGCAGTAGCTTCTTCCTTTCTGAGCGGCCTTTCAGGTTATGTCGATGTAGGACTCGTTTTACTGTGGATATAGATACTTCTGTATCGGTTTCCTCCAGAATCTTCACAAGGTCCTTTGCTGTTGTTCTGGGATTGATTTGCACTTTTCGCACCAAAGTCTGTTCATCTCTAGGAGACAGAAAACATACCCTTCCTGAGCGGTACGACGGCTGCGTGGTCCCATGGTGTTTATCCTTGCGTACTATTGTTTGTACAGATGAACATGGTACCTTCAGGCATTTGGAAATTGCTCCCAAGGATGAACCAGACTTGTGGAGGTCTACAATTTTTTTTCTGAGGTCTTGGCTGATTTATTTTGATTTTCCCATGATGTCAAGCAGAGGCACTGAGTTTGAAGGTAGGCCTTGAAATACATCCACAGGTACACCTCCAATTGACTCAAACAATGTCAATTAGCCTATCAGAAGCTTCTAAAGCCATAACATCATTTTCTGGAATTTTCCAAGCTGTTTAAAAGGCACAGTCAATTTAGTATATGTACATTTCTGACCCACTGGAATTATGATACAGTGAATTATAAGTGAAATAATCTGTCTGTAAACAATCATTGGAAAAATTACTTCTGTCATGCACAAAGTAGATATCCTAACCGACTTGCCAAAACTATAGTTTGCTTTCAAGTAATTTGTGGAGTGGTTGAAAAACAAGTTTTAATGACTCCAACCTAAGTGTATGTAAACTTCCGACTTCAACTGTATATACTGCATGATCATCTGCCCTGGCTTGCACAGGATCAAAACAACATCTCTCGGAATTCTTCATATGTGGTGAGATAATAGGTCAAGGTTTTCCATAAGCACCATTTCTTATTAAGTGTGTGTGTTACCTTGAATGAGCTGTGCACCAGCGTTTCGTCCAGGTCAATGACCACACAGATCTTGCCCTCATCCTCAGGGGTTACCTCTGGCAGTAGACTGGTCTCTGGGACCTGAAAGGGGCAGGACAGGGAGAAGGGTAGGGAGAGGAGTAGGAGGGTAGAGGTGGGGAGGTCAAAAAGGAACCACATTACCCAGCCTGCACCACTACATGTTGCACTCATCCTACTCTCTTTTTCACATTACAGTGCACCAGCCTTGTAAGAATCGCATTGGCTATAAAAATCACATAAGTCCCAGTAAGTAAGTGGCCATTGTTGATTATAGTTTAGAAATACTTCCGTCCCACTGTTTAAAACTACTGTAAGTGGTTAATTCTTATATCTAGGATTCTTATATTCAGAGTGCACTGTAGTAACATGTTTGGCCACCAGGTTACACTTTTCCCTGTGTTGAACCTTTTCTTGCCCAGGGACCCTCTCCCAGGCAAACCGGGACACCATCATATGTTAGCAAAACAGTTTTTCTTGTCTTATCAGGTGAATGGCAAGGAAAAGTAATTAACATTTTAAAATGAATAGACTGGGAATAGTTTTTCATTATTTTGATCTCCCCACATTATAATTGGAAGAGGAAGTAGAAACTCTAACATAGCCTATTAGCTAGAAGGGCAACTCCCCAAAAAAATTCACTAAAAGCAGCTGTTTAGCTGGTAAAACAAAGGTAAGCAATGTGTTGGAAAAGCTTACCAGCTGTGTGCCGCACTGGTAGCCTATTCACGGGTGCTTTTTCAAAGCCTAGGGCAGATACTCCTGTGAGTGTAATTGGCTTCAATGAGTGTAACATGCTCAATATTAGGAGTTGAGAAATAATGTGGGCATTATTAGAAAGATAATATTATCCTCTATTCTACTCTAAGTATGTAATTAAACATGTGTTTATTCTGTTAGCAATATTCATAAAAACATTGAAATAACAATAATAAAATAAATACAAATCTCAGACCCTCTGCAGTACCTGAATACCCATCACACCCCACACTTGACGACAGATTCCAGAGGGAATCCATCATCTAATAACCTGGGACTCTGGTACAATTCTATACAGGAATCACGTTCACATGTGAGTTTCAGAAAAATAACCTATGGCCCATCTACAATCAAAATTGAAGACACGTATCCTATTGCAAAACTGAATTAATTTCCTTTTCCATCCCAAATACAATAGCATTTAACAGCTGTGTATAACATGTCTGACGATAATGGATAAAAATAACAAAAACAACTGTCATAAACATTTGCCTGAGCATCATCCCCAATTTGACAGTTTAATTTAACCCCATTCAGTATAGTTCTAACTTCCACAAAAACCACAGTGATATTGTCCTTTACGTACTTGGAACTGGTAGCGAAGGTTTTGAAGTAGATCAAGCTAATCAGAGAGATGAAAGACAATTAACTAGGTTCTAGAGTCTCCCACTCATCCACCCCAAACCCACCAACAGGGCTCAACAAACATCTATTCTAGGCCTATATCCATGACAGTTCTTAACTGTGCCTAGTAGAAAACAAACCAGCATTAGGCTACATATCATCAACAGAGTATTTTATTGGCTTGAGGACAGGCCTAATACAGCCTAGCTTTGGGAGAAAAGTAGCTTCATTTCTGCAACCAAAATATTTTCCTCTTTGGTCTAAATGTGCTGCTGCCTACAAGTAGCCTGCCTATATATTCTAAACCTATCCACGCTCTCTCTCTAAACACTTTTAACAGAAGAACAGTGAGGTCCACACGGTCGTGTTAATCTATGTTATAAAGTCAAACATAACAGATGTGTTTTTTTTTACTGACTAATGTGTTTGGTAAACAGTTGAAGCATCATCAGTCGAAGAGGGTGCTTAGTTAGCACAGGGGAGAGTTTAAGGTGTTAGCCTTAGCTAGCACAGGGGAGAGTTTAAGTGGTTAGCCTTAGCTAGCACAGGGGAGAGTTTAAGGTGTTAGCCTTAGCTAGCACAGGGGAGAGTTTAAGTGGTTAGCCTTAGCTAGCACAGGGGAGAGTTTAAGGTGTTAGCCTTAGTTAGCACAAGGGAGAGTTTAAACGGTTAGCCTTTGTCTGAACAGCTCATATTTAAAAAGCCCATTGTCCAACATGTTAACTAAACCAGTGTCATCAATATATAGGGTGTCCACCCACTATGCCCAGAGTGGGTGAAAACACACGTGAGAGGAAATTTCACTTCCTTATGTTATAAAATACATTTAACACAACAAATATGATTATTCATGTTCTGAATCGTTCAGTGGAGTATTTATCGAACATTTCATTAACAGGATCCAAAAAGTCAGGTTTCGTAACCTATGACATCCGATAATAAGCACCGAGTTCCTTTAGTGGATTTTACATATGGTGATGGTAGTCTTCCTGTTGTTTTCGTGGGTTGCAAAAATCTAAATAAGTATGGCACGGGATGAATTAAATGTAAAAGGTTTTGAAAATAAAAAGCTTCCAGTAAGCTCAGTGCTCGGTTGAAAACACTACATGTCTCAAATGGATCTCTTACCTCTAAATTGTTTCATATCCTGCAGAGTCGAGATGAAAGATGACGAGTTCAATCATTCTCGCACCGCATCCAGCCTAGCTGACATGATGCTGTGCAATTTTCCTTACTTCTGACCACTCTTTCTCTGGCCTCCATTTATGTGTCCATCTTACAAGGGCAAAAACTAACTTTAGAACCGATTATGATAGAGACATGAGGTTTGGACCATTGGTTTTCTTAGAGGATTATCTATACAATTAACATTTTACCCATGGTCAAAATCTGCGTTTTGTTTGGACACCCTACAATATAAATAAATAAATACAGGGGGAAGGTCTGGGAAGCGTGGTAGTTTCAACTGTGACATTTTAATAATTTAATTATATTTATCTACACCCTATTATCTTGGCCCAATTAAATCCTGAAGACTTAAGTGAACTGGGGATTGACTGTTCATGAGCAGTCTAACATCTGAACATGGTGTGGGGACATGAGTCATTGAGCTAAAAGGAACTGTAATTCAAAGTCACAGATATTAATCTGCAGGGTAATGATATGGGATGCGTCCTGAATGGCCCCCTATTCCCTAAAAAGAGCCTTAATTTTGACCAGAGCTCTGTGGACCCTGGTAAAAAGTAGTGCACTCTACAGAAAACAGGGTGCCATTTGGGATGTAGTTATGCATACCCACTGACCCAAATACAAGTGTTGTACTGTATGGATCTACTATAGTTGGTAAATTACATTAATAGAGCCATAGTGATTCATATTAGGCCACATTAGCCATTTAATATAGTAATTACATGGTTTATCTAGAGTACTGAACAGTGTGAAAACAGACAGAATAATACTGAATCTGAGGAAATAAGATTGTACAGCATGAAGACCAATTTATCTGTCAGGGAGAAGTTATAAAATCTCCATCTAGGCTTTATTCTCCATTCACTACGATTTATCTAACATGACATTTCATTGAATTTGCCACTTTTTAAGACCAATTCTGATGTAAATTGCATCACTACTTGCCATAGCCTCTTGGACAGAAGTTGGTGGGGGGGGGGGGGCTGTTTGTGTTACCTTGGCGATCGTCCCATTGTCCTCAGGAGGAAGTAAGGTATCCTGGGCAGGGGGTGGAGGCTGAGAGGCATCCTGTGCTCGGAGGCAACAGAAGAGGGCTTTGAAGATATTTCGGCTCCGAGGCTTCTTTGGGGAAGATTTGTTCACCTGGCCTAGGGAGAGAAGGAACAAAAACAATATCAACAAATATGTAAATAAAATCACAGCAGGTGAAACCCATATGGGTATACCCACACCTAGAATATAAGTTACTGAGTGTTTTAATATGGGATAAAGAGAAGACACAAAAATTAAATCCCTTACCCCCCTTACCCCTAAACAGACTTCGTCGGGACTACTTTCATTTGCAATCATGAGTCAATCTCAATCACTAACTAACACCCATAACAAGTAGACCTACAATAACTGACACCCTAATTGGTACCAAACATTTATGATGTCACCCTCTCTGATAACCATTATAAACTGGGTGGTTCGAGCCCTGAATGCTGATTGGCTGAAAGCCATGGTATATCATACTGTATACCATGGGTATGACAAAATATGTATTTTTACTGCTCTAATTACACTGATAACCAGTTTATAATAGCAATAAGGCCCCTCTACTGTTTGTGGTATATTGCCAATATACCACAGCTAAGGGCTGTATACAGGCACTCCGTGTTGCGTTGTGCATAAAAACAGCCATTAGCCATGGTATATTGGCCATATATCACACTCCCTCGGGCCTTATCGCTTAGGTATACCCTTAAGGCCGGTTTTCCAGACACCAATTAAGCCTAGTCCTGGAGTAACAGAGATTGGGCTTGTTTTTTATTCCAGGACTAGGGTTCATCTCCGACGGCCATTATATGCCTTCCATATCGCTCTCTAGAGGAGAATCCTGTTGTCACTAGAATATATCATTCAGGCCTCCCTGCCTAGTCTTTACCAGGGCTGACAGATCAGAGCAGGCAGGAAACTGATCCTGCTCTCTGTGTGGGTCTATTTCTGCATGAGCTCAGTTCACAGGGTCAGAGGGAGTCGGCTCCATTTACACACTCAGGCATCTGGGAGGCACGAGAAAAGGAAGTATAAAAAGCCACTGACTGACTGACTGGTCTGAGTCCCAAAAAGCACCCTATTCCCTATGTAGTGGACTATGAGCCTTGGTCAAAAGTAGGGTCAGGACGCTACCAGTATCTCAACACTTGTTAGTATCATGCAAGAAAACAAAACACGAAGCGCATTTAACTTTAGGAAAACAGCACTAATGTTGGAAAGAAACATGTTGTAGGGTTGAATATTTTCCAGTTATTTTACAAAATGTTCCATCCCGAGGATAAATAACTTTACTCCTGGGTAACCCAGTATTTCCGACCAAAACCAGAAGTGTCATTCTAAAGCATATAAATATGTCTGGATTTGATTACAAATTTTGTAGGAATGAAAATTCAAGCCTGATGCACACTGAACCATACAGTAAAGATATTTTACTAGCTTAAGACATTTCATGAGCCCGAGCCCAAAAGGATTGTGCTGTGATTCAGCACATGGATAGCACATTACACACTACAGAAAACCATAAAAGCCCATAGATAAATGGAACAAGCTCCAGTAGGCTAATCTTTTTGAGTGTGGACTGTATTAGGCCTACTGTACTGTATTAAAGTAGAATTACGCATCTCGATCAAACCATGAAGATGGAAACGAACATGCAATACTGGTGCAGGACATGCGTCCGACAACGTTACAATTATAAGCTAGTAAATTTGATTTTAATTTAGAAATGTACATTTAGTAGGCTGACGCATATATATATATATATTTTATAATATTTCCCCTAATGATGTGCGTATTACTCTCTCTCTATTGTTGCTTCCTCCTTCCTCACTTTCAACAGTTACAGTGCATTCGGAAAGTATTCAGACCCGTTTACTTTTTCCACACTTTGTTAAGTTAGAGCCTTATTCTAAAATGGATTGAAAAATAATAATCTACACACAATACCCCATAATAACAAAGCGAAAACAAGTTCAGAAATTTTTGCAAATATATTCAAAAACAGAAATATCTTATTTAGATTAAGTATTCAGACCCTTTACCATGAGACTCAAAATTGAGCTCAGGTACATCCTGTTTCCATTGATCATCCTTGAGATGTTTCTACAACGTGATTGCTGCTCCCCAGATTACAGCTCCACTAAAACACACATTTAATTGGTCACTGGAAAAGGGGACGTTTGCAAATGTATGGAAGCATGCTAAACTGGGTCCTATCCCGAAAGACAGCAAAGAACCCATTACTCCTGCCAATAGTCGACCAATTAGTCTACTCCATTCATTCAGTAAGATATTGGAGGGTATTGTGAGTAGACAAATATGGGAGTACATGGAAAAGAATGATCTGATTACAGTCAATCAGCAAGCTTATTGCAAAACCCATTCCACTACTACTGCATTGGTTGACATGACTGACCAGTGGCTCAATGCTATGGATAATGGCAGGTTTGTGGGTGTACTATTTTTAGATTTTAGAGTAGCGTTTGATTTAGTGGATCATTAAATAATTTACAAAATTATTGCATTATGGTTTTAAGAAGGTAGCATTGAATTGGGTACAGTCATATCTAACTGATCAGAAACAGTCCACCTATATCAATGGTTATTTTTCTTCCCCTCATGCTTTAAAACTGTGGAATACCGCAGGGCAGCTGCCTTGGGCCACTTCTTTACTTAATATATACCAATGACCTTCCTTATGTCTTATCAAACTCAAACTACTATATTTTCAGATGATACTATAATTGATACAGTAAGACATCGGTTCAACAGGTACAGCAAGCTCTACAAGTAGATCTGAGAAATATCAGGGAGTGGGTTTGCTGTTACAAACTTGTTTTGAACACCAAGAAAACCAAGGTTATATTGGTCTGTTCCCCCAGGAAAAGGCCAACACAGCATGGGATTAAATTAAGTATGGGGGAGTACAAATTGAGGAAGTGGCAGAAATCAAACTACTAGGAATGCAGCTAGACAACTGCTTATCAAGGTAGTCTCAAATAACTATATAAAAAAAACTGCATGCATGATCAGAAGGATAGCTAAATATTTACAGAGAAAGATTCTTAAGCAAATAACCAAAGCATTAATTGAGAGTCAGGTGAAGTACTGTTCTGTGGTCTGGGGAAATGCATCAGCAAGTGAAATTAGGAGGCTGCAGATTGTACAGAACAAAGCAGCAAGGATTGTTTTAAGGTGGAGATATGGATATTCTGTTGTAGTCATGTTTAATGCTCTTGGTTGGTCATCAATCAACAAGATAATTGAAAAAACGGTCAAACTCTGTTCACAACAGC
This sequence comes from Oncorhynchus clarkii lewisi, assembly GCF_045791955.1. Lineage (NCBI taxonomy): Eukaryota > Metazoa > Chordata > Actinopteri > Salmoniformes > Salmonidae > Oncorhynchus > Oncorhynchus clarkii. The sequence goes on along the minus strand of NC_092163.1, from coordinate 47,117,831 downwards.
ATTCAGTTGGTAAGAGACATACATTCGGTAAATACTAATAATAGATTGTCCACCATCGATGTGTTATCCAGACAGGCAAAATAACATTTCGATTTAGAGCAATAAAGATATGTAATAATTTATCTGAGCAAACCAGAAACCTTTCAATATATAAATTCAAACAATACTTTAAAACCATTTAAATATAACACATAGGAAAGTTGTGCTGGACTATGGTAGACGAATAATCAATCTATCTTTTAGACAGAGTATTTATCTGGTCAATATGTCAGAGTATTTTGACTGTAATAGTGTGTTATATGTGAAAATGTCATTGTATTTAAATTGTATTTTAATGCTTAAGGACTCTTGGAAAATTAGTACAAATGAGGACTAAAAGAGATCCTAATAAAATAAAATAAAATCACCTGTGGTAAATTCAATTGATTGGACATGGTTTGTAAAGGCACACATACCTGTCGAAATAAAGGTCCCACACTTGACAATGCATGTTAGAGCAAAAACCAGTGATGGGAATCAAAGAGTTAAAAAAAAGTTTTTAATGAGAGGACAGCGGAGTACATGGGGATATTGCACAAGAGACAGAGGCTAGGATATATATAGATACACACAAAAGTATATGGCCACCCCTTCAAATGAGTGGATTCGGCTATTTCAGCCACACCCATTGCTGACAGGTGTATAAAATCGAGCACACCGCCATGCAATCTCCATAGACAAACATTGGCAGTAAAATGGCCTTACTGAAGAGCTCAGTGACTTTCAACATGGCATCTTTCCAACAAGTTAGATTGTGAAATTCCTGCCTGCTAGAGTTGCCCTGGTCAACTGTAAGTGTTGTTATTGTGAAGTGGAAACATCTGGGTGCAACAACACCTCAGTCGCAAAGTAGTTGGCCACACAAGCCCACCGAATGGGACCACAGAGTGCTGAAGCGCATAGCACTCACTAACGAGTTCCAAACTTCCTCTGGAAGCAACGTCAGCACAATAACTGTTCCTCGGGAGCTTCATGAAATGGGTGTCCATGGACGAGCAGCTGCACACAAGCATAAGATCACCATGCGCAATGCCAAGCGGAGCAGTGGAAACGCATTCTCTGGAGTGATGAATTACGCTTCACCATGTGGCAGTCCAACGGAGGAATCTGGTTTTGGTGGACGCCAGGAGAACGCTACCTGCCCCAATGCATTGTGCCAACTGTAAAGTCTGGTGGAGGAGGAATAATGGGGCTGTTTTTCATGGTTCAGGCTAGGCCAGACATATGTGTAAATTAGACATGCATTCAGTCCTTATATTACTGTAGCATAGGCTGTTGCAGCAAATGTAGGCCTACCTGTCACAAGAAAATAAGTAACCTGATGTGATGATACATGCATGTGGAACTTGATTGATCATGCAGCTAGATGATTGATGCAGATAGCAGAGGCTGTAGAGAAGACCTATTTAGACATTTAGACCTAATTTAAGTTCCATTTCACACCATGGTGTTCATAGAAATTATGTATTATAATTGACAGTTCACACTGTTATCCCAGGAAAAGGGAGTGAGTTTGTTAAACTAGGCAAGTCAGTTGAGAACAAATTCTTATTTACAATGACGGCCTAGGAACAGTGGGTTAACTGCCTTGTTCAGTGGCAGAACGACAGATTTTTACCTTGTCAGCGCAGGGATTCGATAATGCAACCTTTCGGTCTAGCAACCAACGCTCTAACCACTAGGCTACTTGCCGCCTCAGGAAAATCTCAGTAACTCGGTTCCCTCTATTCAACCCTATTATGTTGTATTTATTTTCCAAGTTATAGCACACACAAATTTAGATACAGCAGGTTTTTGAAGGACCAGAGTTTGGTCTGCTTCGTGTTTTCAGTTTTACCATGGGAAAAAATATTGCGATACTGGTGTCGTCTTAGCCCTAGTCAAAAGCAGTGCACTACATAGGGAATAGGGGGTCGTTTGGGACACATTCGCTGACTCAAGAGAAGGCTACAACCAAAAAGTGCTGACAAACATTTAATGACAGTAAATGTCTATTATTAGACAAATTCCAGCATAGCTATTAATAGTGACTCGGCACCAAAAACATTTTAGCTACAAAAATAACAGGCTACAATTTAAGAGTCTGTTGGAGTAACGCCAGCTCTCTGGTACTCAGGTTAGGATTAGAAAAGGAGAGGAAAAAGAGAGGAAAAGGATCCAATTGCATTACAGGTAATTCCACGGTCACGGAACTAGTGGCGAGACACTGATTTTTCACTTGAAACGTATTCCAAACAAAATCCACTGATTTCAAAGTTTAACCAACCATACAACTATGCACAAGGAGTACTTTTAAGAATTCACACTGAATATTTTGCAAAAACACATTTACTGGAAGAACTGTGCAGATGCAGTTTGGTCACAGAATTTCAGTAAACGTGACCACATTTTCCAAAAAATATGTTAAATATCTGCTCTGAATTAAGATTCTATGATGTCTACAGAAAAAAAACAAATATTGGTTATTTAACTGCAGTAAGTGAAGTGGATATACACCAGGTAATGGAATTGCAGTAACGGAATTTCATCATGGGACCCTGATCTGAACTACACGGAAATGCATATTTATGGATATGAATGTCATTCTCTTCATGGTGATGTATCCTAAATAGGTACACAAAGGTATAAATATGCAATATCTCCTTTGCGTATTTGGATATTATTCTACACAATGGCTATTATTTTAATGAACTCAAACGGAACTATGTCCCTTATTTCCTTCATACATGTACATATCTACCTCAATTAGTTTTATTGAACTAATCTAAGGTTAGATAAATAAAGTAAATGACCTCGTACCCCTGCACATCGACTCAGTACTGGTACCCCGTGTATATAGCCAAGTTATCATTAGTAAATGTGTATTTATTCTTCATGTTATTCTTTTTCTATTATTTCCCCTTTTTCTCTCGGCATTGATGCATTTCACTGTTAGTCTACAGCTGTTGTTTATGAAGCATGTGACAAATAAAAATTACATTTACTCTAGTTTTCTTTACTGTCCAAACTTGTGAATACAACTGTGGTTTGTGACTACTATGACTTCCCAATGTAGCCAATTCAATTGCATAAATTCCATGTACAATTTTTCAGAATTTACATAACCGGTTTGGTAACAGATTTGAGTTTTAATTAATCATTCATGAACAAAAATTGATAACTGTAAACACACTACAAGTAATTGATAGGTCTGCCTTTACTTGTTAATTCCGTTAACTATCTTTCCTCATGAAGGAGAAAAATTGGAAAAGATCTTAAAGATATGGGTTTTTGGTAACGGAATTTCAAGGCACAAGACAACGTTTCTTAAACTTCCATATAAGTTTTGATATTAGTTGGCTGTGTTTTGATGCATTTCTAATAATGTTTTAAGACTTATTCTGGTAGATGTTTTCAAAGATCCCCTTTCCATCTTTTTGACCAGAAATCAAAGCCTTTGATTTTTCAACATTTTTATGATGCAAAATGTTTGAAAACTGTATGCCTTCAATTTCTCAAAAATATAGACTTAATGTTGGTGCTCATGAGTCCTTTTAAATGGAAATAACCTTACTGAACATCCTCCCTCCTGGATAAGGTGAACACACACACACTTTGATGTGAATGTGAAGAGGTGCAAGAGTGGGCCTCTCACTTATCAGAACTAAATGCTTACAGGGCTCTTCAACGCGACCATTTTACTCACATTTGCGGCAAAATATGCAGCCATGCAAACTGTAATTTAAAAATATATATTTAAAAGTACAAAAATAAAACTGATAATTGTTGCAATGATTACTTCACTGCAGCCCCTGAATGCCATGGAGAATACACTGACCACAGATTCTTGACAGTCATCTTAGACCATTACTACAAAAAAAAGTTAGTTCAAATGTTTTTCATTGCGCTCCCACATTTTTGGAGCGCTCCTTTTTTTTCTTCCCAACTTCAGCGCTCACGTGCTCCTTGAAACGAGTACGTAGCCTTAACATGACATTTTTGTCAATACCTTTCTGCCATCCTTTATTGTAAGTATTTCCTGTTCCCTCTGCCCTGTTCAGGTTAAGGCCTAAATCTACTTCAGATTCAGGTTCCCCTCGCTGGAACTTAAATAAAACTTTTTGACTCTAGATCGGCCTGCTGTGTCAGAAGATTTGGATTTTCCAACTAAACCAAGTTGATGAGCAACCAAGTTTTATAGGTCATACTCTCAACTACAGGTATGAAGCTGCAACGAAGTGAACTCCCTGTTCTAAACTGGGACTGGGTTCAACTTCACAACCAAAAATTATCCTCAAATCAAGAACATCTTATTTGTCACATGCTTCCTATACAACATGTGTAGACTAACATTGAAAGGCTTACTTACGGATCCTTTTCCAACAACACATTGGTTAAAGATATATATTTTGTAATAGTGACACGAGGAATAACTGCACAGTAAATAGCTTAAACCGATTAAAAATAACATGGCCATAGACAGGGAGAACCAGTACTAAGTCGATGTGCAGGGGTATGAGGTAATTGAAGTAGCTATGTACATATCATAGGAGTAAAAGTGATTAGGCAAAAGAATAGACAGACAGTAGCAGCAGCATATGTGGTGAGTGTGGCCCTGAGGGCCCATGCTGAATCTTTTCAGCCTCCCCGAGAGGGAGGGAGGCCCTCTTCATAACATTTTGGGTGTGTGTGGACCATGTTAAAGGTCACACACAGTCATACTATTTCCCAAGTAATAATAGCCTTAACTTCCTGGTGACAGGGGGGTAGTATTGAGTAGCTTGGATGAATAAGGTGCCCAGAGTAAACTGCCTGCTACTCTGTCCCAGATGCTAATATATGCATATTATTAGTAGTATTGGATAGAAAACACTGACGTCTCTAAAACTGTTTCAATGGTGTCTGTGAGTATAACACAACTCATATGGCAGTTGAAAACCTGAGAAAAATCCAACCAGGAAGTTGGAAATCTAAGGCTTGTAGTTTTTTTTTTTTTTAAACTCAGCCCCTATTGTAGATACAGTGGGATATTGGTTGTTGCACTTCCTAAGGCTTCCACTAGATGTCAACAATCTTTAGAACTTTGTTTCAGGATTCGACTGTGAAGTGGGACCAAATGAGAGAGGAATGAGCCAGGTGTCTGGCAGATTGCCGCAGACTCTGAATAGGAATTCTCCGGTTGGAACATTATTGAAGATCTATGATAAAAACATCCTAAAGATTGATTCTATACTTAGTTTGACAAGTTTCTATGGGCTTTAAAGGAACTTTTTGTCCGGAGTTTGGCTGGACCTGAACGCGCTTTTGGATTTGTTTACCAAACGCCCTAACAAAAGAAGCTATTTGGACATAATCGAACAAAACAAACATTTATTGTGGAACTGCGATTACTGGGAGTGAATATTTACAATGCTATTTCTGACTAATGTCGACCACCCAATATGGCAGATATCTTTTTGGCTGCTTTGTCTGAAAGCTGTACTCAGATTATGCTTTTTGCTTAAAGTTTTTTTGAAATCTGACACAGCGTTTGCATTAAGGAGAAGTATCGCTCTAATTCTATGTATAACAGTTGTATTTTCATCAACATTTATGAGTATTTCTGTAAATAGATGTGGCTCTCTGCACAATCACCGCATGTTTTAGAACTACTGAACGTAACGCGCCAATGTAAAATGAGATTTTTTGATATATGCACTTTATTGAACAAGACATACATGTATTGTGTAACATGAAGTCCTGAGTGTCATCCGATGAAGATCATAAAAAGCTAGTGATTAATTCTACCTATATTTGTGCTTTTGTGACTATCTTTGGCTGGAAAAATGGCTGTGTTTTTCTGTGAGTTGGTGGTGACCTAACATAATCGTTTGTGGTGCATTCGCTGTAAAGCATTTTTTAAATCAGACACTGTGGCTGGATTAACGAGAATTGGATCTTTAAAAATTGTGTAAAATACTTGTTTTTTATTTTTTTTATTTTTTTGTAGCGTATTTTTTTACGCTATTAAAATGCTCAGAATTGAAAATAGAATAGAAATGTGACCCCTCTCTCATCTCCAACTATCAGGATGCCTGAAAGAACAAGTGGGTGGGGAGCTTATATTCATGAGCTTGCCCTTGAGGTCATTGCCATGTAACAAGGTAAACAATGGGGCAGATGTCATTCCAAGCCTAAATAGTATGTCTCAAACCATTCTCTCAGCAAAATGCTCTCATGGTCAACAGAGTTGATCGTGGACTGTTGGATATCAGACAAACAGGAATTACACAATTGCATTTCTATTGCTTTGTAACCAATTACATAATAGTTCACTGATACATTTCACAAGAATTCACCTTTGAAGCTTAGACATAAGGGAATGTACATGAAAACAGAATACAATAAGTGTACTAGACAAATTATCGGTGCATCTGCATTAGCATTATAAATGACAATATGTTCAGAATTGTACACACCGATCAGACATTTATTTGATCATTTACAACTCGCCAGCATAGCCAAAACATTAATCAACATAAACACTCATTAGAAATAAAGTTGAGAAATAATGGTGAGACATTTCACGTAAAAACATTTTTTAAATCTTAGAGCCATAAGCCTAATATAGGCACCTGGCTGCCCTACAGTGTGCAGCACACATTGATTTGTACAATTTGTAGCACTCATCTCCCATCCAATGAAAAAAATACTAAGTAACAAAATGTGATATTTCATTTTAAGTGAATTACAACCAACTACAGAGATTGATGGGGAAGGGAGTGGGAGAGGAGGACTCATGTACCTAGCTTCCATCATCCACTTGACTTCAGTCACCCAAGACTGTAGCGGAAGGAAAATGCAGCTATGGCCTCCTTATCAGGCCTCTCACTCTGAGCAGACAGGGTTCCTGGGATGGACAGCTCCCCCACACATGGCGCTGGATCAAGGATGACTTCGTTGAAGAGGAGATTCAGGAGCCGTCTATGCAGCTTGTAACGTTTTTGAAAAGGAATTAAGAATATATAAATATATGGACGAAGAAAGTCAGAGCGGCAAAGACTACAATACAGTAGATAGTATAGAATACAGTATATACACATATGAGATGAGTAATCCAAGACATGTAAACATTAAAGTGGCCAATGATTTCAAGTCTGTAGGTAGGCAGCAGCCTCTATGTTAGTGATGGTTGTTTAACAGTCTGATGGCCTTGAGATAGAAGCGGCTTTTCACTCTCTCGGTCCCTGCTTCGATGCACCTGTACTAACCTCGCCTTCCGGATGATAGAGGGGTGAACAGGCCGTAGCTCAGGTGGTTGTACTTTCTTTTTGGCCTTCATGTGACGTCGGGTGCTGTTGGTGTCCTGGAGGGCAGGTAGTTTGCCCTTGTTGATGCGTTGTGCAGACCGCACCACCCTCTGGTGAGCCTTGCAGTTGAGGGCGGTGCAGTTGCCCTACGAGGCTGTGATACAGCCCGACAGGATGCTCTCAATTGTGCATTTGTAAAAGTGTGTGAGGGTTTTCGGGGACAAGCCACATTTCTTCAGCCCCCTGAGCTTGAAGAGGCCTTCTTCACCACACTGAGTGGGTGTACCATTTCAGTTTGTCCGTGATGTGTATGCCGAGGAACTTAACTTTCCACCTTCTCCACTGCTGTCCTGTCGATGTGGATAGGGGGGTGCTCATCTCCTTTGTTTTGCTGACGTTGCGTGAGAGGTTATTTACCTGACACCACACTCCCAGAGCACACACCTCTTCCCTGTAGGCGGTCTCGTCATTGTTGGTAATCAAGCCTAATACTGTTGTGTCATCTGCAAACTTTATGATTGAGTTGGAGGCGTGCATAACCACACAGTCATGGGTGAACAGGGAGTACAGGAGAGGGCTGAGCACGCACCCTTGAGGGGTCCTACCTTCACCACCTGGGGGGCTGCCCGTAAGGAAGTCCAGGACCCAATTGCACAGGGCAGGGTTCAGACCCAGTGCCTCGAGCTTAATGATGAGCTTGGAGGGTACTATGGTGTTGAATGCTAAGCTATAATCAATGAACAGCATTCTTACATAGGTATTCCTCTTGTCCAGATGGGATAGCGCAGTGTACAGTGTGATGGTGATTGCATCGTCAGTGGACCTATTGGGGCAGCAAGCAAATTAGAGTGGGTCTAGGTTATCAGGTAGGGTGGAGGTGATATGATCCTTGACTAGTCTCAGACGTTCATGATGACAGTGCAATAGTAATTTAGTTCAGTTACCTTTGCATTATTTGGTACAGGAACACTGGTGGCCATCTTGAAGAATGTGGGGACAGCAGACTGGGATAGGGAGAGATTGAATATGTCCATAAACACACCAGCCAGCTGGTCTGCGCATGCTCTGAGGACGTGGCTAGGGATGCCGTCTGTGCCGACAGCCTTGCGAGGGTTAACACGTTTAAATGTCTCACTCACGTCGGCCACGGAGGAGGACAGCCCACAGTCCTTGGTAGCTGGCCGGGTCAGTGGCACTGTGTGATCTTCAAAGCTGGCAAAAAAAAAATGTGTTTAGCTTGTCCGTGACATAGCTGTTGTTTTTTTGTAGTCTGTGATTGTCTACACATTCTGCTTGAGCTAGCTACTAGTAGTTTGTAAACAAGGCCAAAGCATGGCATAGGCGCACATGTAATGACGGTTAAGGCGGTACATATTTAAGACGCTACTATTGGTGTATATAATCCTCAGCTTTATGCAATGTTACATAAAGCATGAAGTAAATCCTTGGTAGTGCCTGCCTCCTGAATCCAAGTGTTTGACACGGGAGGGGACCAGTAACTTTATGATCAAACTTTATCAATGTCACATGTAATGACGGTTAAGGCGGTACATATTCAAGACGCTACTATTGGTGTATATAATCCTCAGCTTTATGCGATGTTACATAAAGCATGAAGTAAATCCTTGGTAGTGCCTGCCTCCTGATTCCAAGTGTTTGACACGGGAGGGGACCAGTAACTTTATGATCAAACTTTATCAATGTATCAGCTACAGTCATTTTCCATACTTGAGTCACCCTACTTTGAACTGGTTTCATTCCAAATGTCATCCAACTTGCTCAGGACCTTTAATCTGTAAGTGATGTGGACACTGGGGAACTTGAAGCTCCCAACCCGCTTCATTACAGCCCAAAAGATGTGGATTGGATGTACTCGCCCCTCTGTTACCTGTAGTCCACGATCATCTTATTTTCAATACTGACCGTGAGGGAGAGGTTGTTGTCCAGGCACCACACTGCTAGGTCTCTGACGACCTCAACGTCGATCAGTCCTACCACCGTTGTGTCGTCAGCAAGCTTGATGGTGGTGGAGTCGTGTGAGGCCACACATTCATGGTTGAACAGGGAGTACAAGAGGGGACTACGCACACACCCTAAAGGGCCCGTATTGATGAGGAGCGTGGCAGATGTGTTATTCTCTCACTGCCTGGGGGTGGCCAGTCAGAATGTACAGGATCCAGTTAAGGGAGGCGTTCAGTCCCAGGGTCCTGAGCGGACTATGGTTTTGAATGCTGAGCTGTAGTCAATGAACAGCATTCTTACATAGGTATTCCTTTTGTCCAGGTGGGTGAGGGCAGTGTGGAGTGCAATAGAGAACATGTCATCTGTGGGTCTGTTGGGGTAGTATGTGGGGAATTCCGACCAGAGATAAACGTGAGTAAATGGAATGCAATTCCCTTTTTATGCACTTTTTACTCTCTATGCATATTCTGACCTTGAACTTGACCATGACAATAGCATGCTATTAATCCGCTATTTATTTGGGGTGGAGTTTGAACAAATGAAGGTGTTGCGGAGGTGTGTCTACAGATATTCCATATTCTGACCTTGACTTAGTTACCTAATAATTACACCCCTTTTACACGTGAGGAAACCATGAATAAGGTCTAGAGAAGATCTGTTTGATTAACAGAATTGTAAATAGAAATCACACTTGTTTTAGATCTATTTTATCGTATAATTGCTGGACACAAATGTGAAACCAGTCATAATGGCAGCAAACTGTAGCATATCAACTTTCCCCAAGTTTATGAAATGCAGTTGATAATATAAGACATGTATGCTAATTAAACGGATACGGAGCGGAGCACAGACCAAGACGTAACCGTTTGAAAGCGACGCATAACACGATAATTGGCCGTGTCGTCACACAATTCCATGATTAATGCAAGCAATAGATGAGGTTATAGCCTATTATAATTATATTTACACTAATCTTACATTACAATGGGTTGAAGAACTGAATGTGGCAATTTTCTGAATGAAACCACTTTATTTTGTGCATACAGGCTCTCCAACCTGTTCATGACTCATAAATACTTCAGAAAACTAAATAATCTATAAAATCAGAATATTTTTTGGATCAACCAATTGGTGCTGAAACAGACGAATATGCAGATATTTCGATAGATTTCTTTCTTATTTTCCCCCACGGAAGGCCTTTAGCTCATCTGGAAGGTCGCTGGGCAGCTCACTGCTGGGTTTCCCTTTGTAATCTGTGATAGTTTACAAGTCCTGACACATCTGTCGAGTGTTGTAATTGTCATTATTACAAATTTAAAAAATAAAAAATTGGCCGATTAATCGGTATCAGCTTTTTTGGTCCTCCAATAAATCGGCATCTAGTTGAAAAATCATAATCGGTCTACCTCTAGCCTACATTGCTGAAAAACAATAAACTGCTTCCTGTTTGCCTGTCAGACATGATGTAGGCCTACCTGTGCAGGACAACAAAGGACAGTTGACGTGCAATAAATAACACCTACCCCCCGCAGTTCAAGTCAATCTGAAAAACAAATATGGAGTCTCTCATCTGGGCTCCCGAGTGACGCAGCGGTCTTAGGCACTGCATCTCAGTGCTAGAGGCGTCACTACAGACCCTGATTTAATTCCAGCAGTGATTGGGAGTCCCATAGTCCCATCCGGGTTCTAGTTTGGCCGGGGTTAATCCTGATCAGAGAAGGAGCATAAACAACACATAGTGCCTTCATATGAGCTGCAACATCCTATTACCATAAGCGACTCGTTTCAGGAAACGTAGCGTATGTCGCGTGTCACTACTTCACAGGAGAGCCATTTGAACGCAAACATTTTATTTTTTAAATCAAAATGCATTTTTTGGCAGAAATGGCTTCTGGAACGTGTGAAGGTTTGTGTGCCTTAATACTAAACTTGCATCCCATCTGTAAATATGAATACAATTGTTAAATTAAGAACCTAGTTGGTTTAGCCAAAGGAAAAGTCTGCAACCTTCCCGCTAGCCATGATTGACTGAGATAATGAGTGGGCTGGACCTGCCGAGATGAGTTTGGATTGGTCTGCCATGTAGCACGCTTCTGTCTATAAAATGAGCTGGTCAGTATGTGTAGGTAATAATTTCCAACGTGGCTTTTATGAAAGATATCACATAGTAGAACTACATAAGTGTTGCTCTCCACTTTCTGGAGGACTGGGTTTTGAAATCAGTCGCACTAGAATATGATAGCTAAGGAGATGGAAAAAATTATAGTAAATATGCAGACAGTAGAAAAGAGAACACACCGAAGGCTGTTGCATAAAACACCAGTCTCCGTATTACATCTTCAAACTAAGGGCAACCATGTCATCCGTGACAGAGGGAGAAGCGTCAACCCATGTATTTGGGTAAGACAGTCTAGCTAGCTACATTTTCACATTACACATTTCTAATTTTGTCAGAAAGTTGTTTTAATTTCAAGATAAAGTGCACTGTTAGTAGCTAGCTAATGCTAGCTGGTTGGCTCACAAGCTATTGTTACGTGTATGATCTGTGTGTAGTTATATTACTCATATCTCAGAGTCACTTCCAGTGTTGTTATAGCCTAAAGTTAGCTAGCTAACATGGAACCTGTTTGGTTAGCTACCTGGAGGGTAGTAATGTTATAAATTGTGATTATGGTTAATTGTTTAGCTAGCTAGCTACATGTCTAAACAAAAGACTCAACTACTATGCAAGTTACCATATCAATAGAATTTCATTATGTCACTGCAACAACTGTCGATAGGCGGAGCTGGTAAATTCGCTCTGGCTATCCACTCTGATTTCAGAGCACTCTCGTCTAGGTGTGCCAGAGCGCAGAATAACTTTTCAAACACACAACACCCGTAGAATATGGCCGGTGTCAGGAAACGTTGGCAAAAAGCGTAATTAAAATTGTTGCCAGCTGCACAGTTGCAGTAACCAACACCCTGGATAAGATAAAAACAGCCTAACCAGCTCTGCTAGGGCAAGTAAAATGGTTAGTGAACTGTTCTCTCATTTGTGTCTGGAAGTAGCTAGCAAGCTAGCCAATGTTAGCTTGGGTGCTTGACAGCTGTTAAGTGAGAATGCTCAGATCAATCCTACTCCTCGGCCAGAGCGTCCAGTATGTGCCCTGAACGCTCCTAGAGTGAAATGCTCTGAATTTACAAAAAGACAATCTGACAAAGCTGAGTTTACGAATGACCAGAGCGCACTCTGGCACTCCAGATTAAATTTACAAACACACCCATAGCATAAACCAGCCTTCAGTCTTGAAATCTTTGTTTGTTCAGTACATGGCCTCACGTGAATCCTTAAAGAGATGGGTGGGATTAGGCTTTAGAGGGTGTGAACCATGCTGAATGGGACCAAGAAGAGCTCTCCAGTAGGTGTATCAAAATATTCAAAGGCCATTTTCTCAAAAGTGAGGTTACAAGTTCATCAACTTTCAAAGCAGAATTCATTATCCATTGTTCCTCAACTGCAGTGTATGATATACCATTTTCTAGCTCCGAGTCTACTCTACTCAATATTAAAAAAAACTATTTCAAATTTTGCTACATAAGACCGAATCAAGCCTGTTGGTCACATTTTTACATGTGGGTAGGGTACTGGTTAGGGGTGACTGAAAAGTGCACAAACATGCTCAACATACATACATTGTAACCATCTTTGTCGCCTGTGGCATTAACCATATCTTATGTTGACTTTCTGTAATGTTTAGGTATTAAAGTATAATTAAGTAGACAATTTTACCAATGTTTTTCTGTTTTATTAAAAGAGCATCTACTTTGACAGATATAATTGGATTACAGACCATAGGTTTAAAGTAGCTACATCCGAGCCAAACAAATGAATGTATACAAGCCGATATGACAAATTGCAAACAAAATAATTGTTACTGTCTGGAAAAATAAGATGACCAGGCATACTCCAGACAACTAGTAACTTCTAAACTTTCACCACTTGTCTGTCTCAATTGAAAAGCCGTGAAACAATGTCAAACGTAATTGAAAGTACAAAAAAATAAACGTATTTAGTTCTTTACTACGTGGCTCACAATATAGGCTACAATCGATTGTTTTTCCAACAACGTAGTTCGCTAGTTAGTTTGCTGTTAAAATAACTTTATCCAGAGGTTCCCTATACCCGACTGACGCTATCGTCTGCGAGATGGTCGTTTAGCTACCCGTAACGAACTAACGAGTTACGTTCTACTATTTGACTCGCATGCTGAATGTAAAATGGACACCCACACAGTGGCAAACCTGATTCAGTACAACCAGCATTTGGAATATATTCATGTCGTACATGTAATGTCAAACACATTTGCCAATAACTTGTTCACATGACAAAACTCACTCAAACCTGAAATTCATTAATTAGACGGGCGCAAGCCAATGATTGGCGTGTAGCTATTAGCATGCTAGCAGCGCCTACCAGTTAGCTCGCGCGACAGTTGGCTGGCTTCTTCCGCTTCAACAAACAATATTATACATTGCGAAAGTATCTCACTGAGCGGATAAACACGAGGACTTACCTGTTTTGGACGGCAGTTGACTATCTTCTTTCTGCACTTGAGTGATAATAGAACTTTCCATCTAACAAATGCACAGCCCCTCAAAGTCCAATCCGTTACCCCAATTTGCAGGTACTTTCAACATTCAGCTAGCTGGTTAGCAATCACGTTTACCAACCCGTTGCGTTTGGTATCCGAAAATATTCCAATAAAAACAGCTTCTTGGTTTTTCTTGTATCAATTATAGCTTCCGCTATCTTTCCTGGTTCAAGCTAGGCAGTGTGCTTCATGCGTTCAACATGAAGTGTATTAGTGTAACGCTGCGGTCCCCTCTGATAGCTAGCTAACACTAGGAAAGACCTCGCTAATACTCCAACATGGAGAATCCAGGCGAAAAAAGCAAAACAACCGAGGAAATGGGGCAGGGTGCGGTTTCAAGTTCCCCTTAATACTGATAAACAACCTTGAGTGATCATAATCCACTATAAGAAAACTGAAAATATGTTGGTCAAATAATTCCTTATCTTGGTCCAAATGAACAATGTGTATATGTCTGATTAATAAATGATTGTTTTAGTATATTGGATGACGCTTTGTTTTAGCTCTTCTGAGGATTTTGGGGGCGCCTTGAAACCGCTCATCGTCGCGGATTGGATCACGTAGAAGTGGGAGTACCACAGGCATTCTTCTCAACTCGCTTCGGAGTTCGTTCTGAGCGCATTCCTGTGTTCACTAGTTGTCGCAGGGTATATGGCCAGGTTTGATGGTCCAGGCTAGAAGGGATCCATCTTTTGTCAAATTAACATCAGATTGGACTTTTCGTAAAATGTTACGCAGTAGGTTAGGATAATTAGGTTAAGGTTAGGAACAGGGGGGAGGGGGGCTTTTGAAGTTAATTTCCCTCCTAGCAATGACCATGTTTGGTTGCGTTCCCTGCTCAGATGTTGCATGCATCAACCAATGGTTGCTCAACCCGTTTAGAACGGCATTTATAGGACCGTTTTCATCACCTAGTTATTTGGTTTTTGATTGATATTCTATGTCAGGGTTTCCCCAAAAAACGTTTTCAATCGTATTCCCATGTATAAATAGAGAGGCTTATGTGATCGTATCCCAATGTAATCAAGTTTTGAAATTCTGTTTTTGTCTGTGAGGTTTTTTGTGGTTAATGTACATGTTCTGGACAACCGACCAGCCACATTTTATAATTTCATCATTGGCTAAAATTAGCCTAGCTCAACCCGTTTAGAACGGCATTTATAGGACCGTTTTCATCACCTAGTTATTTGGTTTTTGATTGATATTCTATGTCAGCGTTTCCCCAAAAAACGATTTCAATCGTATTCCCATGTATAAATAGAGAGGCTTATGTGATCGTATCCCAATGTAATCAAGTTTTGAAATTCTGTTTTTGTCTGTGAGGTTTTTTGTGGTTAATTTACATGTTCTGGTCAAGAGAAAATTGGCCCATGGCCCATGTCATACAGAGTATGATTGTAAACTGCTTATAAACGGCTTATAAACATTATTAGTTACATACTTGTCTGATTAACCTACATATCCTCTTAATCATGCATGTAATAACACATCAAAGTCAATTCTAAGATTTTTCTCTCCATTATGCAGAGAGAGAGAGTTTGATTGTTGTTTGGAAATATAGAATATCTGCAACACCGTCTGCATAACAATGAAATACCAGGCAGAAATTTAATTAATCTACATTGATGGTATGTTTGTATAAGGGTTTGTTGAATTCGTTTTTAAGAGATGACGACATATAGAAATCGAAAGTTTTCAACACAGCTGGAAAATAAATGAATTTACTGAAAACAGAATATAACAGGTGAACATGCATAAGTTCTAACAAACACCAAGCAAAGAACACAGGATGTGTTTTGATAAGAGCAAAGCTCATTAAAAACAGCAGTGTGACTAGGCTGCAGATTGGATAAATGATTTATATTAATTACATTGTGATATACATTTAAAAAAAATGCATTGCAGCCAATGATGAATAGGCTTATGGTTGACATCACAATAATATCTGTTTTCTATATGTTGATTCTAATGGTTTATCATGGCCCCTGAGGACTAATGTCATTGAGTAAACCTTCACCAGGCGGCAGGGTAGCCTAGTGGTTAGAGCGTTGGTCTAGTAACTGGAAGTTTGCAAGTTCAGATCCCCAAGCTGTCGTTCTGCTCCTGAACAGGCAGTTAACCCACTGTTCCTAGGCCGTCATTGAAAATAAGAATTTGTTCTTAACTTGCCTAGTTAAATAAAGGTAAAATAAATAAATACATAATAATAAATAAAAAAACATGTAAAATTGAATTCGGAAGTTTACATACACTTAGGTTGGAGTCATTAAAACTCATTTTTCAACCACTCCACAAATTTCTTGATAACAAACTAGTTTTAGCATGACAAGTAATTTTTCTGTATCACAATTCCAGTGGGTCAGAAGTTTACATACACTAAATTTACTGTGCCTTTAAACAGCTCGGAAAATTCCAGAAAATTATATCATGGCTTTAGAAGCTTCTGATAGGCTAATTGACCTAATTTGAGTCAATTGGAGGTGTACCTGTGGATGCATTTCAAGGCCTACCTTCAAACTCAGTGCCTCTTTGCTTGACATCATGGGAAAATCAAAAGAAATCAGCCAAGACCTCAGAATTTTTTTTTAGACCTCCACAAGTCTGGTTCATCCTTAGGAGCAATTTCCAAACGCCTGAAGGTACCATGTTCATCTGTACAAACAATAGTACGCAAGTATAAACACCATGGGACCACGCAGCAGTCATACCGCTCAGGATGGAGACACGTTCTGTCTCCTAGAAATGAACAGACTTTGGTGCAAAAAGCGCTAAATCAATCCCAGAACAACAGCTAAGGACGTTGTGAAGATGCTGGAGGAAACAGGTCCAAAAGTATCTATATCCACAGTAAAACGAGTCCTATATCGACATAACCTGAAAGGCCACTCAGCAAGGAAGAAGCCACTGCTCCAAAACTGCCATAAAAAAGCCAGATGACGGTTTGCAACTGCACATGGGGACAAAGATCATACTTTTTGGAGAAATGTCCTCTGGTCTGATGAAACAAAAATAGAACTGTATGGCCATAATTACCATCGTTATGTTTGGAGGAAAAAGGGGGATGCTTGCAAGCCGAAGAACACCATCCCAACCGTGAACCGATTGGCAACATCATGTTGTGGGGTGCTTTGCTGCAGGAGGGACTGGTGCACTTCACAAAATATATGGCATCATGAGGCATGAGGAGAGTTATGTGGATATATTGACGCAACATCTCAAGACATCAGTCAGGAAGTTAAAGCTTGGTCGCAAATGGGTCTTCTAAATGGACAATGACTCCAAGCATACTTCCAAAGTTGTGGCAAAATGGCTTAAGGACAACAAACTCAAGGTATTGGAGTGGCCAACACAAAGACCTGACCTCAATCCTATAGACAATTTGTGGGCAGAACTGAAAAAGCGTGTGCGAGCATGACTTAGTTACATCAGCTCTGTCAGGAGGAATGGGGCAAAATTCACCCAACTTATTGTGGGAAGCTTGTGGAAGGCTATTCGAAATGTTTACTCAAGTTAAACAATTTAAAGGCAATGCTACTAAACACTAATTGAGTGTATGTAAACTTGGGAATATGGGAATATTCCAATATTCCAATGGGAATATGATTAAAGAAAGAAAAGCTTAAATAAATCATTCTGACATTTCACATTCTTAAAATAAAGTGGTGATCCTAACTGACCTAAGACAGTGAATTTTTACTAAGATTAAATAAATGTCAGGAAATGCGAAGAACTGAGTTTAAATGTATTTGGCTAAGGTGCATGTAAACTTCTGATTTCAACTGTAATATCTCACTCTCTGACAACATACTCCAACAACCTGTCCCAGATATGCCTGAGCAATACAGTGTGCGCTGCATTGTGCGAGGTCTGGCACTATATACAGTAAACCAATACATTGACCTATAGGGGAAGAGAGAGCACACATGTGCAGGCAGCAGAACAGTGAAGTAACAGGGAAATAGAAGGGTGTGATACTGGATACCTATTGGTTGAATGTGAGGAATTTATGGAAAACCTATACAGAGGTCACGTGATCCTCAGTGTCTGGCAGGAACGAGGGGGCTGAAGAGAGGGAGACAGGATAAGTAGAGAACACCAGAACTCACAAGGGTGGGGCAAGCAGACACACATAGCGACGTTAACTAAAACAGTGGTGTAATAGTCCCTTTTGATTAATACCCCTGGTTACAAATATATTTATATCTCAACTACATCGTAGACCACAAGCTGAACTCATGAAGTAAAGACACCTCCTGTACCATGTGATTTGCAGGAAGACTGCTCCCCCTCCTTGCCATCCTGCCCTGAGGTGGCCTCTGCTGTAGAGCCCTGGTTCCAGGAAAAGGGGCCTAGAATGCAAACTGTGATGCCTGGGCAGAGTGGAACAGGAGGATAGAGAGAAAGTGGGAATAAGAGAACTACAGAACGAGAGACACAGCCTGGAGAGAGGCGTAGTAAAAAGAGGTGATAAAACAAGAGAAGCAAACAAAAATGCCCAAATCGAGAGATTAAGGGAGACAGAAGTTGTACAACTGAATGTATTCAACTGAAATGTGTATTTTGCATTTAACCCTCTGAATCAGAGAGGTGGGGGAGAGAAGGAAAGAAAATGCAAGAAAAACCCTCCCATTTTACATAAAACCTAAAGCAATCTCACTGCACAGCAGTGCAGACTGCTCACTTTGGGAAAATAAGGGATTTCACGGAGAACCCCTTTGTAGAGTAACACCAGTTGGCCTACCTGTAAAATGGAATAGATGTTTGAGGAAGAATAAAAAAATAAAAAAAATGAATGTAGAAATGATGTATGTGCAGAGACTTTCATTATTTATAAGGATGTCATCATAACAGACAGAATGGAATAACTTGGGAGTGCAATAAATGTAACTGCAACAACAGCAAATAAGCAATAAAATGTTTTTTTAAAACTGTGGCAAGTATTATAAATAACTGTCGATGCAAAGATCCTCTCTGGTTGACACAAGACACTTGTTTTACCTCGCGGGCACCCCCGTGTGTATTCCGATGGTAAGCATCGCCAGAGATTAGGGCCTCACTCCCTCCTATCCGAGATAACTACTTCAGCCCTCATCCAACACCCGTTCTGTTCTGCCAGTCACATTCTGTTAACGGTCTGTAGCTTGCGACTGGAACGAGCTACAAAAAACAGTCAAAATACAGTTTTATCTCAATTTCTTAATTCAAAGACTCAATTATGGACACTCACGACAGTTGTGGCTGCTTCGCGTGATGTATTGTTCTCTCTACCTTCTTGCCTTTTGTGCTGTTGTCTGTGCTCAATATGTGTGCTGCTACCATGTTGTGCTGCTGCTATGTTGTGGTCATGTTGTGTTGCTGCCATGTGATGTTGTTGTCTTAGGTCTCTTTATGTAGCGTTGTGGTTTCTCTCTTATCGTGATATGTTTTGTCCTATATATATATATATATATATATATATATATATATATATATATATATATATATATATATATATATATATATATATTTATCCCAGCACCCGTCCCAGCAGGAGGCCTTTTGCCCGTCATTGTAAATAAGAATTTGTTCATAACTGACTTGCTTAGTTACATAAAAGTTACACACAAATAATAAAAAACAATTGAGTGCGATAGGCATACGGCTACTACACCTTGCTGACCCAGGCATAACTTGCTGACTGATCAATCAGCACCTCTTATTAATTTTAAATAAACAAATTATTAGCTTCCAAAAATCACTGTAACCTACCTACATATCAAATCGTATGTTGAAAAAAATATACAAATATTCGATAATGTTGTCCTTATGCACGTTATTACGGTGTATTACGGTACACTAACGTTACCGTAGCTTTTCTATCGCGGTAGGAATATTGCGTGATACGGAAACGAGGTCACGGGAAATGGACTTCACTATCTTTGCATGACTTCAGAGGTTGAAACAGAGAGCAAACGCAGCCAAAACATTGCTTCTTTATCGGGATCTTTCGACAGATCGAATGTAAGTAATTAACCAATAGTATAAAGCTCACTCGAATGGCCGTGTAATAATTTGTACTCTCACTGTAAATGCTGCTCCATCCTAGCTTTATAGATGATTAGGACTGTCTTTTGGGATTCTGTCCTTGTCTGGGATACTAGCTAGCTTGTAACGTTAGGTGACATTCAAAGGTCACGAGGACAAATAACTTGCAATAAACATACATTAACACAAAGCAGTGACTGTAAATTATTGTCAAACGCCGTAGTTTAAAATGCCACATCAAGCCACCGGGCGGAAGCTCTAAACTCTGGGTCCATCCCTCGTCTACTGTACTGCAGTAAGTTGAATAGTAAACTCAAATGTATAAATTCAAGGCATGTTCCTGCTTTGTGTCACGTAGCTAAGTAGCGTTATGTGGCAAAGGGACATTTGTTATAAGCAATGCATCTGGTATATAAATGTATTATAATTAAATGAGTATCTTTGCAGTGCCTTCGGAAAGTATTCAGACCCCTTGACTTTCCACATTGTTATGTTAGCCTTATTCCAAAAAATTATATAACAAAAAAAATCCTCAAATCTACACATAACAAAGCGAAAACATGTTGCTAGAAAATTTTGCAAATGTATTAAAAATAACCTCCCTTTTTACATGTATTCAGTCCCTTTGCTATGAGACTCGAAGTTGAGCACAGATGCATCCTATTTCCATTGATCATCTTTGAAACATTTCTACAACTTGGAGTCCACCTGTGGTAAATTCAATTGATTGGACATGATTTGGAATGGCACACACCTGTCAATATAAGGGCCCACAGTTGACAGTGCATGTCAGAGCAAAAACCAAGCCACGAGGTTGAACGAATTGTCGTAGAGCTCCGAGACAGGATTGTGAGGCACAGATCTGGGGAAGGGTACGAAAACATTTCTGCAGTATTGAAGGTCCCCAAGAACTCAGTGGCCTTCATCATTCTTAAATAGAAGAAGTTTGGAACCACCAAGACTCTTCCTAGAGATGAGCAATCGGGGGAGAAGGGCCTTGGTCAAGCCCGATGGTCACTCTGACAGAGCTCTCTCTAGAGTTCCTCTGTTGATAAACCTTCCAGAAGGACAACCATCTCTGCAGCAGTCCACCATAGTGGCCAGACGGAAGCCACTCTTCAGTAAAAGGCAAATGACAGCCCGCTTGGAGTTTGCCAAAAGGCAGCTAAAGACTCTCAGACCATGAGAAACAAGATTCTCTGGTCTGATAAAACCAAGATTGAACTCTTTGGCCTGAATGCCAAGCGTCACGTCTGGAGGAAGCCTGTCACCATCCCTACGGTGACGCATGGTGGTGGCAGCATCAAGCTGTGGGGATGTTTTTCAGCGGCAGGGACTGGGAGACTTGTCAGGATCGAGGGAAAGATGACCGGAGCAAAGTACAGAGAGATCCTTGATAAAAACCTGCTCTAGAGCGCTCAGGACCTGACAGGCACAAAGGTTCACCTTCCAACAGGACAACAACCCTAAGCACACAGCCAAGACAATGCAGGAGTGGCTTCGGGACAAGTCGCTGAATGTTCTTGAGTGGCCCAGCCAGAGCCAGGACTTCAAGCTGATCGAACATCTCTGGATAGACCTGAAAATTGCAGTGCAGCGACGCTCCCCACCCAGCCTGACAGAGCTGGAGAAGATCTGCAGAGAAGAATGGGAGAAACTCCCCAAATACAGGTGTACCAAGCTTGTAGCATCATACCCAAGAAGAATCAAGACTGTAATCACTGCCAAAGGTGCTTCAACAAAGTACTGAGTGAAGGGTCTGAATACCTATGTAAATGTTATATTTCAGTTGTATTATTTGTAAAAAAACTGTTTTTGCTTTGTCATTGTGGGGTATTGTGTCTAGATGAAGGAAAACCAAATGTTTGTCAATTTTAGAATAAGGCTGTAACGTAACAAAACGAGGAGGGGTCTGAATACTTTCCGAAGACACTGTACATTATATTTTACCAACAGTAGTGTGTATGACAAGACTATAGTACCTACTGTAATTAGTGAGGGATATAAGTTGGACTGTGTGTTATTCAAGCCACTATTCCTTATGTCAGCCTCTCCCCCCAGCAGTCACCATGTCCTCCAACCAAGATATGCCAACATATGATGAGAATGAATCTAAATTTATGAGGAAAGCGAAGGAGTCTCCGTTTGTCCCAATAGGTAAGTGAAGAGCATGAATAATGTTGGTGGTTTCACCGCAGTGGAACTTTTTCATAGTGCATGTTTGATTGCATCCCAGTCAGTCATGGAATAAATTGTAATCCACTTTTCCAACCCTGGTTCTAAGGTTAGATATCATACAACCAGACCATCATTGCATTTACCATGTGTTTTTTTACAGGCATGGCAGGATGCGCTGCAGTGGTCGCCTTTGGTCTGTGGAGGCTCAAGTCGCGGGGAGACACAAAGATGTCAGTCCACCTCATCCACATGCGTGTTGGAGCTCAAGGCTTTATAGTAGGCGCAATGACATTAGGTAAGTCCTAATCCAATATGTGCTGTATAACAGATACACAGGCCCAACAGCTAATATCTCTTAATCAATTTACAGGTGCAACATGTATCACACAAGACTGTGTTGTGCCCTTATACACGTACCACTACCATAAAATGGAACACTAACATGACTGTAATGTTTGTCTATTTGTAGGGGTGATCTACTCTATGTACAAACAATACCTTGCCCCCACGGACCCAGGTAAAGACAGCAAGTGAGCCTACTAGCCAATCAGCAAGTGACATGACCAGAAAACGCTCCATGCCTGCCATTTCTGCATTCTACCCTTAGAAATAGAAATCATAGAATGGATTATATCTGTCAAAATAACATTCCATTCATGGCAAGTCATTTATTTTGGTGAGGGTGTCATTTAAGCTAAGCAGCATTTGTATCTGGCAGTCACTTTGAAGAAGGTTAGTACATGTCAGAGGAAGTCGAGTGGCACATTCATTCTGTTTCAATCATTACCTCATTGCTAGACACCTGCTGTAAACCACCAGTAAAATGCCACCTTGAAGGCGACCAGCACACCCATAAACTCCTATAGCCGATCCACTCATTGACCATTGTCAGCCTCACCATGTAGTGTTATTGTTATTATATAATAAATAATATTGGTTATTTTCTAAACTCTACTTTGAAATATGGGTTAAGTTTTTATTTAATTAACAGGTACAGAAGTAGGTAAAAGGTTATTTTCAACCACCTATCCGCACACTACTAACTCTTCTAGGGGATAGATTGGAATGTACAGAATGGTTACCTGGAGGAAAATGGATGAGGGTCATGCTTTTTCAATTTCAGTCAAGGGGAGGGTTTAGTATTTTTTTTATTAACTCTAGTCCAGGGGAGGGTCGTGTAATTTGTAATTGATGAAATTTCAATATTTTTCAGTGTTCTCGAATTTGTTGCTTATTAGGCTATATATCAATGTGTGCCTGGATGCGCAATGTCAAGTGTGCTTATAGGCTATTTAGTGTGGTGACAATCATATGATCTATAGCCTATAGGCTACGAAGTGCATGCTCGGAGAAGCAAAGAGCAAAGTTACATTTCTAAGAAAGCTGCTGGGATGGTGTAAATACAATTAGGCTGCAATAGATATTCCAACCCTGAGTCCTGGCCTGCTCTTGCTGATCAAAAACTTTTTTTGTGTGCTGTGTAGGTCTACAGTGGCAATTTAGGAGGAGAGTCAAAGGCTTCTTCTGAAAATCATTTATGATTAGGCCTATTCCCCCAAAAATGCACACATACTAGCCTATGTTCTGTTCAGTTTGAGGAGAGCACAAAGATGAGGAACAAAGGTAAACTTTGATAGCGTGCTACAACTATAATTGATTTCAGTAAAAACGATGTTTCTTGCCCATTATGTATTTATCAGAGTTACTGTCCTCACAATAAGCCAGATACGAGTAACTTACATTGTGGTGCTGAAACTTGAAGCAACAGCTGCAGTACAATCAATCGGAAATGGACAGACAGCTCATGGTGCTGTAGGTAGGCAAATTCGAGTAAGTGTAATTCATTCATAGTCTTAATGTTAATTAGACTTAACTAACAACAAGAGAGCTTTGTGTTGGAGCCTATTTACGAAAGAGGTAGGCGTACCTGTTTGACAGACAAAAATAGGCTATCCATAGATTTGTTGGTTTAAGGCACTGCATCTCAGTGCTAGAGGCGTCACTACAGACCCTGGTTCGATTCCAGGCTGTCCCATAGGGCAGTGCAAAATTGGCCCAGCGTCGTCCGGGTTAGGCCGTTATTGTAAATAAGAATTTGTTCTTAACTGACTTAAATAAATATTTGTTTAAAAAACCCACCATGCACTCTTTAAATAACAGCCCTTCACTGTCACGGAGGTAAGCTAAGTTAAATCCAAGACTCGTATTGAGGGGTAATGAGAGGGTATGCCTACCTTTTATTTAAGAAAATGGCAAAAAGCATGATCTATAACAGCGCTTTGGTCCGTGATGCTTTATGCTGTAAAACACCTGGGAAAGACACGACTCCAATGCATATGGGAATATCATTGCCTTGTGTCTTTGACATTGAGGCTGAGCTACAACCTTCTATAGCCGAGAAGAAAAATAGACTTTGCTTGGGAAGTAATCTAATTCTGTTACTATCAATTGATTAAGCTATTTACTTTCTGTACAATAGATGTTTAAATCGGAAGGCCTGTTGTCCGGACCTCTCTATGGGGGTACCACAGGGTTTAATTCTCGGGCCGACTCTTATCTCTGTATATATCAATGATGTCGCTCTTGCTGCGGGTGATTCTTTGATCCACCTCTACGCAGACGACACCATTCTGTATACATCTGACCCTTCTTTGGACACTGTGTTAACAAACCTCCAAACGAGCTTCATTGCCATACAACACTCCTTCCGTGGCCTCCAACTGCCCTTAAACGCTAGTAAAACTAAATGCATGCTCTTCAACCGATCGCTGCCCGCACCAACCCGCCTAGCATCACTACTCTAGACGGTTCTGACTTAGAATATGTGGACAACTATAAATACCTAGATGTCTGAATAGATTGTAAACTCTCCTTCCAGACTCACGTTAAGCATCTCCAATCCAAAGTTAAATCTAGAATCGGCTTCCTATTTCACAACAGAGCCTCCTTCACTCATGCTGCCAAACACACCCTCGTAAAACTGACTATCCTGCCGATCTTTGACTTCGGCGATGTCATTTACAAAATAGCCTCCAAACACTCTACTCTGCAAATTGGATGCAGTCTATCACAGTGCCATCCGTTTTGTCACCAAAGCCCCATATACTACCCACCATTGCGACCTGTATGCTCTCGATGGCTGGTCCTCGCTACATATTCGTCGCCAAACACACTGGAACCAGGTCATCTAGAAGTCTTTGCTAGGTAAAGCTCCGCCTTATCTCAGCTCACTGGTCATCATAGTAACACCCACCCGTAGCACACGCTCCAGCAGGTATATTTCACTGGTCATCCCCAAAGCCAACACCTCCTTTGGCCGCCTTTCCTTCCAGTTCTCTGCTGCCAATGACTGGAACAAATTGCAAAAATCACTGAAGTTGGAGACATATCTCCCTCACTAACATCAAGCATTGGCTGTCAGAGTAGCTCACCGATCGCTGCAGCTGTACATATCCCATCCAACCAACTACCTACCTCATCCCCATATGTTTTTTTTCTGCTCTTTTGCACAACAGTATTTATACTTGCACATCCTGATCTGCACATCTATCACTCCAGTGTTAATTGCTAAATTGTAATTACTTCGCCACGATGGCCTATTTATTGCCTTACCTCCTTACTTAATTTGCACACACTGTATACAGATGTTCTATTGTGTTATTGACTGTACAATTGTTTAGCCCATTTGTTAGTCTGTGTTGTTTTTGTCGCACTGCTTTGCTTTATCTTGGCCAGGTCGCAGTTGTAATTGAGAACTTGTTCTCAGCTGGCCTACCTGGTTAAATAAAGGTGAAATAAAATAAAAACCCAGACAGCTTTTAGGTAAACACTTATGACCAACTCTCGTTGAGTTAAGTCACAGAAGAAGAGTAGCCAGTAGTCAAAGCTTACATATTTCTGCATTGGTAGGCCTACTCTGTCTGGGGTGGAAAAGTAGACCTAACTTTTGAAAATACAATGCTCAGATTCCTATTGATTGTCGCAGATTTAATTGTTTGCCAACAAGACACACTGATTTAGCATTGTAGAAATAAGATAAGAATGGACAGAGAGAGGCCTGTAAATTTTGGTCATTTGTGTGGTATTAAATTTTTTTAGAATTGCATGACATCTTTAGAAAAAGGCCAGTTTTTCTCAGACCTGCAAATACAATGATAGATCCATGCAATGCTTTTACTATAAAGACATTCATTCCACCCCTACTCTTGTCCATGGTGGTCTGCGAACACACAAGTTTCTGGCCTGCAGCCTTCTGTGCTATCAACTCATGTGTTGCCATGTAATGCTTACAGGATGAAGAACAGTTTCTAAAACTGCTTATCTAAGGCTCTAATCTGTCCAGGAAGTGAGGGAAAATGGTAGGAATGTTCTCTGCTATCCATTTTGATTTAATTATTATTTTGGTTTTAGGGGATGGTTACTTGTTTTTTTCCCCCCCAAGCGTTGGGGGAGGGTTTAGATAAAATATATTTTGCTGAAGGGAGAGCCATCCAATTTCATTTCAGAGCGGCCCGATTTTCTCCATGTAACCCTTATTATAAAGAACGTTCACTCCCTAAAGAGAAGTATTGACAAAAACCTCATGAAGCTCAACGGGTCTCAAAGATGATATTTTCAGTGTCCGGACTGTTTAAAAAATATATATAATGCTGTTAATGAGTTTTGTACATAGTGAAATTAGTAAAAAGTATTTAATGATTTATCTTTGGAAAGTGACAAAAAAAACAAAGTTATTTTGTACAAATATTTTTTATTTTATTTGGCATGATGTCATTTTATTCATCAAAAATGTATGGTACCAGCGAAACTTAACAGCCACAAACTGTTGATACTTTAGTTTCCTTTGAAAATAATATATATAAAAAATAAAGTCAAGATATCTATGCGATTGTTAAATTGACCAAATACAAATGCTGGCTTCACAGTACATAAAATTCCACATTAAAAATAAATGTCATATCTAAACATGTAAACCATACAAGTGAATGACTTCTGTATGAAGATTTCATAATTAAAACAATCCAGGGTAATGACTTCACTAAAGTGGTGTGATCATGCACACGCAGAGACCTATTTATGATAGATCTACTCTCAAAATGTCAGTCTATAAATATATGTAAATTCTACAATGGTCATCAGGAGCTGTATTTAGCAGTGACACCTAACTTCATAGACCACGTCAAGAAGCAGAAAAAGCCTGCATCTTTCATTATATTGGGCTTTGGGTATGAATTTAAACTTCAACAGAATTTCAATGGGTAGAGTTTTGTACAAACAAAAACACTGAATTCACAGAAAGAGGTCAGTACAATTGTTAGTATCACATTAACATTTTCCCTGAGAAATTATTTTAAGGAAATGGGATAATTTGGGCATGTGGGCTGCTTTTATGCCTTTCACTGTAAAGCCAAAGCTTTAGTTTTACTGGGGTGCTTTGGAGGGAATGACCAAAATAGCAGGACATTTGTAGAAAATTTTAAATGACTACACCCAAAATCTTAAATATTTATCTATTAGCACCTTGAGTGTGATAAATTGTGTTTTATAAATAAAATGTAGAATTATTTTGAACACCCCTGCCCCAGTTTAAGCCGGGCAGTGGGCGCATACCTTCTTTTTAAAAATTAATAAATAAAAACGTGGCCAAGATATTCCAGTTATTTTTTACTTTAAAAAAAGTCACTTTTATTTAACTAGGCAAGTCAGTTAAGAACAAATTCTTATTTACAATTACGGACGACGCTGGGCCAATTGTGCGCCGCCCTATGGGACTCCCAATCACGGCCTGATGTGATGCAGCCTGGATTCGTACCAGGGACTGTAGTGACGCCCCTTGCACTGAGATGCAGTGCCTTAGACCGCTGCGCCACTCAGGAGCCCTGGGGAGTTATAATTGCAAGTGCCAGAGCAACTGGGTTAGGAAATTGTTCTTAAATGGCCAATCTGCACTTGAAACAATAACAAAGCAGACACCCCGCCTCTGTTTTGATAAAAAGCTGAGGGATGGGCCTGGAGAAATGTAACCACTTAAATTCATAGACCGCGCTATGGATGCAAGGACTGACCCTCCAAGATTTGATGTACTGTGTTCTGATGGGGTACGACTGAACTATGGTCATGAGGCATTTCTAAGTAATATTCTTCAAGAAACAATTGATATACAATGAGAATACAAAACATTAAGAACACCTGCTCTTTCCATGAAAGACTGAGCAGGTAAATCGAGGTGAAAGCTATGATATCTTATTGATGTCACTTGTTAAATCCACTTCAATTAGTGTAGGACTTTTAGCCTTGAGATAATTGAGACATGGATTTTGTATATGTGCCATTCAGATGGTGAATGCGCAAGACAAAAGATTCAAGTGCCTTTGAACGGGATATGGTAGTAGGTGCCAGGCGCACCAGTTTCTGTCAAGAACTGCAGCGTTACTGGGTTTTTTACGCTCAACGGTTTCCCGTATGTATCAAGAATGGTCCACAAACCAAAGGACATCTAGCCAACTGTGGGAAGCATTGGAGTCACCATGTACCAGCATTCCTGTCCATGCCCCGACAAATTGAGTCTGTTCTGGGGGCAAAGGGGGTTGTGGGGAGGTCTTCCTAATATTTTGTGTACTCAGTGTATATCATTAATTGATACCCTCAAAAATGGATGTAACCACTGAATTGGCCCTTTAAGTGCTTGCTCTGATAAAGTCTTACGAAAATGAAGTTCTCTGTGTGTTCATAAATGTAAAAAATTCTACAACGTACATGCATATAAATTGGTGGCAATTGCCTTTTTTGTAACAAACTCACTACACACAGTGTATTTCCCATATAAAATGATCACAGCTTTTCAAAGTCATAAAAATGCTGTCCCGTGAAAAAGCCGGCTCATTTGCAGAATTTTTATAGTGCCACGTTGATCAAGCATGCTCGACATGATAAAAACCAACAACTCATTGGGGTAAACTTGATCATAGCCCTAACCTTCATATAATTATAATATATAATATTCATATAATAGTTAGGCTACCTGCCTAGTGGAATGTCAAGTGAGGGGTTCAAGGCTTCTTGTAAGGGTCAGATGATGAGGATGGGCACTTACGAAGGTCTGGCTGGCACTAAGGCACAGGAGGCGCACTGCATCCTCCATGTTAGGTCACCCCTGTGAATTCTCTCTAGCTACGGACTGTATCACTGTTAATAACCACTCCTCCAACGTGTTCTTCTTCTAATCTCTCCACCATCGTGTCGCTGTCCATGTCCTTCAGCAGGTAAATGTCATTGTGGCCAGTCAGCATCTGTTGAGAAGTGAAGAAGAGCGTGAGAGATGGTTAATCTCATGCAATGCGAGTTTGATTCTCTTATTACTGAATGTCATAAGCACTCGATTGGTAGGATCTCATTCATCAACTCATTAACCATTCCTGGGAAATGCTTAAGCAGTTGTATGTTGACTGTGCATAGGCTATGTACTGTAAGCAGCAAAGCCCTTTTCATCAAGTGATTGTGAGTGTTCAATGCAAATGTTGTAATCTATGGTGTCAAAAATGGACAAATGCAAAGAACTCTATCACTGACACCAACCAAATGTAGTGTCAAAAGTAGTGCTTACCAAGTTATTCTCATTGGGCTTTCTAGGGCCTGGTGATATTTATTCAACATAAAATGTGGTCAGCCCAGTGCAATGCGTAGCTGCAGGAATATGGTTCATTGGGACTTTTATTATGAAGTGGTTGCTACAAACTAGCCCTGCTAGAGCTGCCCCGGTCAATTGTAAGTGCTGTTATTATGAAGTAGAAAAGTCTAGGAGCAACAACGGCTTAGCCGCAAATTGGTAGGCCACACAAGCGTATAGCGCGTAAAAATAGTATGTTCTCAGTTGCAACACTTTATTGAGTTCCAAACCGCCTCTGGAAGCAATGTCAGCACAATAACTGTTAGTCGGGAGCTTGATGAAATGGGTTTCCATGGCCGAGCATCCGCACACAAGCCTAAAATCACCATGCGCAATGCCAAGTGTGGGCTGGAGTGGTGAAAGCTCGGCGCCATTGGACTCTGGTGCAGTGGAAACGTGTTCTCTGGAGTGATGAATCACACTTCACCATCTGTTAGTTCGATGGACAAATCTGGGTTTGGCAGATGCTGGGAGAATGCTACCTGCCCCAATGCATAGTGCCAATTGTAAAGTTTGGTGGAGGAGGAATAATGGTCTGGGGCTGTTTTTCATGGTTCAGGCCAAGCCCCTTAGTGCCAGTGAAGGAAAATCTTAACGCTATGGCATTCTAGACGATTCTGTGATTCCAACTTTGTGGCAACGGTTTGGGGAAGGCCATGTCCTGTTTCAGCATGACAATGCTCCCGTGCACAAAGTTAGGTCCATACAGAAATGCTTTGTCGAGATCGGTGTGGAAGAACTTGACTGGCCTGCACAGAGCCCTGACCTCAACCCCATCGAACATCTTTGGGATGAATTGAAACGCCGACTGTGAGCCAGGCCTAATCTCCCAACATCAGTGCCCACCTCACTAATGTTCGTGGCTGAATGGAAGAAAGTCCCGCAGCAATGTTCCAACATCTAGTGGGAAGCCTTCCCAGAAAAGTGGAGACTGTTATAGCAGCAATGGGGGGACCAACTCCATATTAATGCCCATGATTTTGCAATTAGATGTTTGATGAGCAGGTGTCCACATACTTTTGTTCATGTAGTGTACAATAATGTTCAAATACCAAATAGATAGATAGCAGCTTCCAAATACTGTAGACTTGGGCTTATTATCATGTCAGCAGGATATTAAGTTCCATTGTGCAAGATTAACTTTTCACATCTTAACCTGGAATAGGACTGCAATAATTTGAGAGAAATCGAATTCAAACTTAGTTCTCTCATTGACAAACATGAGAACAAGTCACACTTGCTCTGCTTGAGCATGAAACATAGGATATCAAAAACTAATCCTCTCAAAAGGGAAAGGGAGGCCTCTGAACAGGAACAAGTGTGTTTGTTGTCATTGGGGTTTACATAATGTTCGTTGTGCACAGCTGGTGAGTCATTTTCTGTTCAGGCTTCATTTTGTGTTCATTTCCCAATGATTCTACATGTTAAATCCAGGATATCTGCAGATTCAATTAAGTTGAATTTAAGACCTTATTAATGCTACTCGGAATACAAATTTTAAGGTCTGCGTGCTCCATACACCTGCTAATATTCCCCTCTAGAAATGAGCCCTTGTTGGCAAAAAAGTAGTATTTTTAGGGCTAGCTCTTTCACCAAAGGCTTTAGCCTACATGGCTCATATTATCAGGCAGGTGTGCCATTTTAGCCATGAGCATTTGTCCTGTAGCCTAAGGAATTTAGTAGCATAGTGGCTATGCTATAGATGGCTGAAGCATGGGGTTGCCCATCTGCATTTGTTTAGGCTACCCCAATGGGCTAATTATTAGCTAGACTTCAAACTAAATGTTCAGAATTTTGGCTTCGATACCAATACCAGCTTAATGCTCACTCAATAGAGTTGGGCTGAAATAAAAATGCCTTAAAGTCAAATGTACACTGGGTGTGCAGGCTTTTGATTCAGCACTGCTCAAACAACAGAGTCAGCTTAACAAGGTCCTGTTGAGCAGTGAATTTGTAGAATCTGGTGCTAGAGTTGGGCTGAAATAAATGTCTACTCACCCAGTAGCTCTCCTGGAGGTATTATGATATAACATTTGAACATTAGCCTACAACCAGAAAGTTTAATAAAATAATTCCCTCATTCATTAAATCAGTTATCAAATAGCTATACTTCAAAGCAAGGTAGCTAAGCAGGAGGGCTCTAGACTGACTTTTTCCAGTGCCAAGTAAGACACGAAAGAAGTGAGCTATTTCATTTAACATGTTCAGGGAATGCATCATGGATATTTTTATGTGCAACATGTCAAAATAGGATCCAGAATAATCAGATATCCTTTGAGAGATGAATTTGCCTGCATGTTTTGTGCATATTGGCCTAGGCTATATGCTACATAATTTATCACCTGAGGAAATGGGAACTCGAAAAACATTAGCTAGATTGCTAACTCTAAATATTATATGGTTTCTAGCAGTACATTTGATGTTCTACAAAAACTTTCCATTGGTAGACCTATATAGGCTACTTGATGCCTATTCACCACAAATGGGCTTCTCCATTCCGCCGGCACATAATCTCAATTACATACTATGCTTTTAAAAACGGTCTTTCCTGCAATTAGCCTACATTTTGAAATGTTGCTTAACTGTCAGTACGCTTGCACCTATCAGAATGGATCTCTTCCTTTACTCCGTGTGCAAAAAAAGGAGCGGGAGTGAGAGCCAGCAATGAAACAAGGAAAGGGCAGATACTTTCATTGTGGGAAGCAGGTGAATGCACATTACTGTTGACCAAATAACGATTTTAGAACCAAAAAATCTGCAGGCATGTTGTGTAGCCGAATCACCGATGTAAGCAAAATTGCTTTGTTAAGAGGGAAATGACAGTGTCAGCAATTTTCGGTTTAGCGTACCAACTCTAGTCTTGGTGTCTATCAAATTGTAAAGGCTACCTTGTTCTCTCCTCTGGCAACGGAGCGACGCGCACTGGCACACGCAGAGGCACACGTGGATAGCTCTCTAACATCTTGAAAGTGCGCCTTGAGTATTATGACGTTCAAAAGTTTTTTGGGCCGTGGTGGCAACAATTAAGTAGCTGCACAATATAACGGAAACACTAGTCACTTCCTTCACATTTTTTAAGACCTTTGAAAACAGATAAATGAATTTAAGACTACGAACCTCCGGACACCCTGTGAATTGCCACCGTTCTTTGACAACCAGCAGGTTGTGTGCACAGCCGACATTTGTGTTGGTCTATCTTTTAAACACTGTCTTGTTCAGTTTTAGGTGTCATACTCTGGCTGTTCCTCTATGAACACAGAAGGTCTGTTGTTGCTTACCCTGCTGGCCAGACAGGACACGTCCAGACAGGAGACCCCCAGGGCTATCAGACAATGCCACACCTGTGGACACACACAAAGAGGGTAGGAGGTCAGAAGAGGGTCATTGTACTCCCTATAATAGTTTACAATGAATCTTTCCAAACCCTGCATTCAGTATTCAGCATTGAAAAGTAATCACCTCATTCTGGTGTTAATATACAGTGTTGTGTGCTAATCTAGCCCGGTCCATGGTGTTATAATGACTGCTATAGTAACTCACCAGGTAGCCCACAAAGCATAGGTATGCTATACAAAGAAAGCCCGCCAGCACATAGAGAGCCACACTGCTTAGGCTGGTCACATAGACCACCACAAAGTGCATGTTGATGGCACAGACCACCAGGATGACCACCCCTCCGCCTATCTTCCACACCCTGAGGAGCACAGGCACAACTGAGATGGTAAGTTGGCACAATGATAAATTGTCACCGTCATCACATGTATGAAATCATTTCTCTATCAGTGCAAATACATAAAATCTAACTGCATCCAAAATGGCACCCTTATTTCCTACAGGCCCTGTTCATATTATGTAGGGAATAGTGCTGAGCGATGAATCAAAATTTCAGGGGGGGTTCGGTTATTTATATATATATTTTTTTTGTGAATGTTACCCCCTTTTCTCCCCAATTTTCGTGGTATCCAATTGTTGTACTATCTTGTCTCATTGCTACAACTCCTGTACGGGCTCGGGAGAGACGAAGGCTGAATGTCATGCGCCCTCCGATACACAACCCAACCAGCCGTACTGCTTCTTAACACAGCGCGCATCCAACCCGGAAGCCAGCCGCACCAATGTGTCGGAGGCTACACCGTGCACCTGGCAACCTTGGCTAGCGCGCACTGCGCCCGGCCCGCCACAGGAGTTGCTGGTGCGCGATGAGACAAGGAGATCCCTACCGACCAATCCCTCCCTAACCCGGACGACGCTAGGCCAATTGTGCGTCGCCCCACGGACCTCCCGGTCGCGGCCGGTTACGACAGAGCCTGGGCGCGAACCCAGGGACTCTAATGGCACAGCTGGCGCTGCAGTACAGCGCCCTTAACCACTGCGCCACCCGGGAGGCTGGGGTTCGGTTATTAAACAGCTAATTGACAGACGTCGGTTCAATTAGTTTCTCTAGAGAAATCAAGTAATTCACAAGATAAATTAAGTCAAGAACTATGTTGGACGCTGGGCTCATTGGAAGTTGTAGTTTTCATTAGCCAAATATTCAACCTAGCTTAACGCAGAAACTTGGTAATTAACTATAATGAATGACCATAATCCATTGCGCCTGTTCTTTGGATACACACAGACCATAGGAGACCGCATGAAAGAGGAATGACAACACAACGAAGAGAGGGACAGACAGTTTGTGAGGTAGCTCTACCTGATTGATAGTTTAGCTACTACTATCCTACCTAAATAGGATGACTTGTTCAATGGGAAGCACAGAAAAAACAGATGGTTGTCTGGCTGGCTGCTACTGCTTGAGTAGAGATGAGATGGAGTCTCGTGTGGCTCAGTTGGTAGCATGGCGAGTGCAACACAAGGGTTGTGGGATCAATTCCCACGGAGACCAGTACAAAAAAACGTAGCTTTCACTACTGTAAGTCACTCTTGATAAGAGCATCTGCTAAAATAACTAAAATGTTCCACTACAAGTCCATGGTGTTTGCCTACAAAACAAAAAGAGGAACTGCCCCTTCCTACCGTCAGGCTATGCTCAAACCCTTCATCTCAACCCGAGCACTCCGTTCTACCATCTCTGGTCTCTTGGCCCTCCCACCGATAATGGGAGGGCAGCCCCCACTCTGCCCAATCTCTTCTCTGTCCTGGCACCAAAAATGTTGGAACCAGCTTCCCCCTGAAACTAGGACAGCAGAGTCCCTGCTCATCTTCCAAAAGCACCTGAAACCATAACTCTTCAAATAATATCTTAAATAATCTCCTCCTCACCTCAACTACTATGCCTGTAATATGTGGTTGTCCCACCTAGCTATCTTAAGATTAATCCACTCACTAACTGTAAGTCGCTCTGGATAGGAGTGTCTGCTAAATGACTCAAAATGTAAATGTAAAATGAGATGATGATTTAAAAGGAATTAAATTATAAAGTCATCAAATAAAAACTAAGTAATATACACAACTGAAATATTGTATTAAAGTAAGTAATGTGAATACATTTTGGTTGAGAAGCAGTAATAGGCATTCACTACCATCATGCGGCTCTTATTGTTTTATTCTGTGTTGTTACAGAATTCAACCCACTGTCAGTGGCAGGAAAAAGGCAGGTGATGGCTGAGGGAAGCTCTAAAATCATTTTAATGTCATTATTTCAAAATGCATTTAATGTTTAAAATAATACTGATTATTTTTTAATAACCGAACCAACCTCAAAAAGCACTAATCGCTCAGCACAAGTAGAAAAGTAGGTTATATTTGAGACGCATCCCTGTCATCACGTTTATGAATTAATTGGTCTATCGGTGAAAACACAGAACCAATCGAAGTCATATAATAATAATTTGGTGGGTGCTTATATTTTTCCTATTTTATGTACGTATGAATTATACGCATCTGTGAATCGGAAATGTGTTGTTTTTTTTTTGCATATCACAACTCCCCTCAGAGTCAGGGTCAGCCATTATCAAAGGCAACCCTGGAGCAATTAAGGTTAGGTGCCTTGCTCAAGGGCATATCGACAGATTTTTCACCTTGTCGGCTCGGGGATTAGAACAAGCGGTTACTGGCCCAACGCTCTAACCCCTACCTGGCAGGAGACCTGCCGCCCATCTCTGGGGTAGAGGGTTATGATGACTCACAGTCCATTAGCGAAGTCATTCATGATGGATGTCAGACTGGTGAAGGTCAGGATGGGGATCAGAGCAAACGGCAGCTATAGAACAAGGAAAGGCAGAAAGAACAGTTAAAACTGACTGCATTCAGTCCCCTTCTATACCTTTGAATACAAGCATCAGCATAACACACTAAAAGACTCCCAGCCAGCCCTGATTAGCTGCACTGAGAGGACAGCAGTACCCAGTCTCCATGGTGTTCCCTCTCTAACCTGCATGTCCCCAGACCCAGCCTCTACTCTCTCTAACCTGCCCCCTTGTCTCCTCTCTCTGACCTGCATGTCCCCAGCCCTCATGTCTCCTCTCTGTCAAGCCTCCCTGTCTCCTCTCTCTCTTTGTCCTCCATGTCCCCAGACCTCCCACTCGCTCCGACCTGCATGCTCTGCAGCACGTTGAGGAAGTCGTTCATGCCCGTCAGGTGCTGCACGTCCTGGAAGATGGCCACCAGCAGGGTGGGGAAGATGGCGATGGAGCGGGTGAGAAGAACCCGTGCAAAACGGGACCAACGCAGATTCAAGAAACCCTGAGGCAGGGGCAAAGAGAGAGAGAAAACTAACAGTCAACACACCCACACAAAACCCATTATCTTCCCCACACACACACACACACAGTAATGGTTAACAATACAATTTGCACACTCTCTCAAACACACAGAAGCACAGTCAATGAGTATATCAGCACATTCTCACCTCCATGACAAACTGGCCAGAGTAAGTGCCAGTCATGGTGGAGCTCTGTCCGGCAGCAAGGATCCCGATGGCCCAGATGTAGAGGGCTACAGGGCCAAAGAAACAACCCAGCACCACCCCCTGTACAGTCAGAGAGAGACAGACAGATATATACAGAAAGACAGTCCCCTTTATGGTTATGCATCTTATCAAGACGTAAATAAATGTTATTTCATGACAAATTTATTGACAGATCCTGTCATTTCCTATCACAGGAGGCCATGTAGACTGTTGTTAATCCATTAAAAAGACGTACCCCCTTGTAGATGTCCACCTGTAGCCTGCTGTTGTCCAGGGGGAAGAGGTCTGTGTGTGGACTGTCTGATGCATTGCACATTGCATTCTGTGACACACAGAGAAGAGCAGCAGCACATCACAACCAAAGGACGTCACTGATTTAGAGGTGCCATACTGGCCATGCTATATTACTATTTATAAACTGGGTGGTTTGAGCCCTGAATGCTGATTGGCTTATAGCCGTGGTATATCAGACCGTATACCACAAGTATAACAAAAGTTATTTTTACTCTTCTAATTAGGTTGGTAACCAGTTTATAATAGTAATAAGGCACATCGGAGGTTTGTAATATATGGCCAATATACCACGACTAAGGGCTGTGTCCAGCCACTCCGTGTTGCGTCGTGCATAAGAACAATCCTTAACCGTGGTATATTGGCCATATACCACTCCTCCTCGGGCCTTGTTGCTTAAATAAAACATCTGTAAAGGAGTGTTACATTCTGAGACATAAGATGACATGCTGGGTCTGGTTAGTCATTATACCCACCACTTCAATGTTGGTTTTCTCGTAGAAGGCCTCGGCAAACACTGCTACAACGAAGACGTTGATGAGGAAGGAGATGAAGAGAGCGATAGTTGACTCGATGAAGTAGTATTTGTTGGCCTCCTTCACCTCCTTCTTGTTCCCACGATCTATTGACCGAGACTAGACGATAAAATATCATTCATATTAATTAAAATATAAAATCACAATTGCTGTGACATTGGACTTTCAGGTTGTTTGCCCCAAAAACTGTTGCAATGATTCTGTTCCAATTATTCTCAAAATGTATTCACTAATATTATATATGTCATAGTGAAGGTTTATGATGGCTCTGGGGCGGCAGGTAGCCTAGAGGTTACAGAGGAGAGTCAGCAACCGGAGGCAGGAAGTAAGCTGGCAAACTGGAGGGTTGCTGGTATCAAATCCCAGTTTTCATGGGCACACAAATTCAAAATAATGTATGCGATTCCAAAATCAAATGCTTCCAACCAAAAGATTCACCTTACCTTGATACTTAAAACCTAAATCGATGCAGTCATTAACGTGGTTCTTCAATAATTATGCATTTGGTGTCCAGCTGATTAGTTAAGCCGTGATATTTTCACATCATCTGATCCAAGAAGGAATTTTCCAAATGACAATCAAGAGACAAACAGCTGTTGTGATGGCACATGTGATGCAACAACAGCCCAAGTGCTGGAAAAAAAGAGTTTGCGAGAAATGTCCAGAACAGGTATTCCCAAACGGGGGTACCCCAGTTGCCGTCAGGTGAACGCCAAATAAAAACGTGATTCACATTTTCAAAAAGTCCATTTAGATTTTCCAACGGGTTTATACATTTGGATGAGGTTTTATTTCCTCGCCTGAGTAGCCTCATTTCACTGCCAAAAATAGTGAAATGAGCGAAATAACAACACAATGTCAAATACAGGTAGCCAAGTCCAATAATTAACATCCAATCACATTAAACCGTTACTCTCTCGCGGGAATTCCAAAAGTAGCTGCTGCTCATTCCGTTTGCTTGAAAACTGATAAATTGTATAAATAAATAATTGAAAAGTAAGGCCCGCGTCCATAGAGACACATACCAGCTCTACTGGTAGTACTGCTACGACCAGCAGTACTACACCTGCACCTGTCGACGACACAAGTTGTTCTGCTTTCACAAGCACATCCAATGCTAGCATCAGTAATTATACATGTGTTGTTAGCACAGCTAGCATGGACACTGACAGATGTGAATCTGATGCAGCCGAAGAGCTACTGTCCCCTTACCCGGGAAAGCCCCGAACAATAGACAAGGACGTTGGACCATCGAAGAGGCGCAAATATGATGAGAACTACATTGATTTAGGGGTCACTTATATTGGGAGTAGTGCCTTTCCTATGCGCAAAAGTACTATCTCACAACTCAATGAAACCTTCACTATTGCGCAGACATTTAGAAACAGAACATGCCAATTTCAAAAATAAGCCACGGAAGTTTTTTGAGCGAGAATTAAGATGACTTTCAAGTAGTAAGACATGTATAAAAGCAACAGATACCATTAATAAGAAGGGGCTAGAAGTGTCTTATATGATGATCTACCAAGTGGCTAGGACAGGAAAGCCCCATTCTATTGTGGAGGACTTAATTCCTCCTGCTGCGGCAGATATGGCTGGGACAATGCTGTGGGAAAAAAACTATACAGACAATGCCTTCATCAAACAATACTGTTTCCCAACACAGTGACATGGCAGGAGATGTTTTGAAAGAATTACTGCTTAGCATACAAGCCAGTGAATTCTATGCGTTAAAGCTGGATTAGTCAACAGAAGTGGCGGGCCAGGCACAGCTCCTTGTATACAGTGCCTTGCGAAAGTCTTCGGCCCCCTTGAACTTTGCGACCTTTTGCCACATTTCAGGCTTCAAACATAAAGATATAAAACTGTATTTTTTTGTGAAGAATCAACAAGTGGGACACAATCATGAAGTGGAACGACATTTATTGGATATTTCAAACTTTTTTAACAAATCAAAAACTGAAAAATTGGGCGTGCAAAATTATTCAGCCCCCTTAAGTTAATTATGTCTTATGTCTTATGTCTCTATCAGTTTTGCACATCGAGAGACTGAAATGTTTTCCCATTCCTCCTTGCAAAACAGCTCGAGCTCAGTGAGGTTGGATGGAGAGCATTTGTGAACAGCAGTTTTCAGTTCTTTCCACAGATTCTCGATTGGATTCAGGTCTGGACTTTGACTTGGCCATTCTAACACCTGGATATGTTTATTTTTGAACCTTTCCATTGTAGATTTTGCTTTATGTTTTGGATCATTGTCTTGTTGGAAGACAAATCTCCGTCCCAGTCTCAGGTCTTTTGCAGACTCCATCAGGTTTTCTTCCAGAATGGTCCTGTATTTGGCTCCATCCATCTTCCCATCAATTTTAACCATCTTCCCTGTCCCTGCTGAAGAAAAGCAGGCCCAAACCATGATGCTGCCACCACCATGTTTGACAGTGGGGATGGTGTGTTCAGCTGTGTCGCTTTTACGCCAAACATAACGTTTTGCATTGTTGCCAAAAAGTTCAATTTTGGTTTCATCTGACCAGAGCACCTTCTTCCACATGTTCGGTGTGTCTCCCAGGTGGCTTGTGGCAAACTTTAAACGACACTTTTTATGGATATCTTTAAGAAATGGCTTTCTTCTTGCCACTCTTCCATAAAGGCCAGATTTGTGCAATATACGACTGATTGTTGTCCTATGGACCGAGTCTCCCACCTCAGCTGTATATCTCTGCAGTTCATCCAGAGTGATCATGGGCCTCTTGGCTGCATCTCTGATCAGTCTTCTCCTTGTATGAGCTGAAAGTTTAGAGGGACGGCCAGGTCTTGGTAGATTTGCAGTGGTCTGATACTCCTTCCATTTCAATATTATCGCTTGCACAGTGCTCCTTGGGATGTTTAAAGCTTGGGAAATCTTTTTGTATCCAAATCCAGCTTTAAACTTCTTCACAACAGTATCTCGGACCTGCCTGGTGTGTTCCTTGTTCTTCATGATGCTCTCTGCGCTTTTAACGGACCTCTGAGACTATCACAGTGCAGGTGCATTTATACGGAGACTTGATTACACACAGGTGGATTGTATTTATCATCATTAGTCATTTAGGTCAACATTGGATCATTCAGAGATCCTCACTGAACTTCTGGAGAGAGTTTGCTGCACTGAAAGTAAAGGGGCTTAATAATTTTGCACGCCCAATTTTTCAGTTTTTGATTTGTTAAAAAAGTTTGAAATATCCAATAAATGTCGTTCCACTTCATGATTGTGTCCCACTTGTTGTTGATTCTTCACAAAAAAATACAGTTTTATATCTTTATGTTTGAAGCCTGAAATGTGGCAAAAGGTCGCAAAGTTCAAGGGGGCAGAATACTTTCGCAAGGCACTGTATGTCCATTACGTTTATGGGGGGGTCAGTTAAGGAAGACATCTTCTTCTGCAAACCAGGACAACAGGAGGGGATCTTTTTAAAGTACTGGATAGCTTTGTGACATCAAATGGACTTTGCTGTTCAAGATGTGTTGGTATCTGACCTGATGGCGCAAAAGCCATAACAGGGAGACATAGTGGAGTGGTAACGAGCGTGCAAGCAGTTGCTCCCGATGCCACTTGGGTACATTGCAGCATCCTCGAGAGGCTCTTGCTGCCAAAGGAATGCCTGACAGCTTGAAATACGTTTTGGACACTACAGTGAAAATGGTTAACTTTGTTAAAGCAAGGGCCCTGAATTCTCGTGTATTTTCTGCACTATGCAATGATATGGGCAGCAAGCAGTAACGCTTTTACAACATACAGAAGTGCGCTGGTTATCAAGGGGCAAAGTATTGACATGTTTTTTTAAATTGAGAGACAGGCTTAAAGTTTTCTTTACTGACCATAATTTTTACTTGTCTGATCACTTGCATGATGACGAGTTTCTCACAAGACTGGCCTATCTGGGTGATGTTTTTTCTCACCTGAATGATCTGAATATAGGATTACATGGACTCTCCGCAACTATATTCAATGTGCGGGACAAAATTGAGCCTAAGATTAAGAAGTTAGAGCTCTTCTCTGTCTGCATTAACAAGAACACACAGGTCTTCCCATCATAGATTTTTTTTGTTGTGAAAATGAACAAGCTTACGGACAATGTCAAATGTGATATAGCGAAGCACCTGAGTAAGCTGGGTGTGCGATTACGCAGGTACCTTCCCGAAACGGACGACACAAACAACTTTCATATCCCTTTCATGCCCTGCCTCCTGTCCACTTACCGATATCTGAACAAGAAAGCCTCATCGAAATTGCAACAAGCGGTTCTGTGAAAATGTAATTTAATCAGAAGCCACTGCCAGATTTCAGGATTGAGCTGCGCTCAGAGTATCCTGCCTTGGCAAATCATGCTGTTAAGACACTGATGCCCTTTGCAACCACGTACCTATGTGAGAGTGGATTCTCAGCCCTCACTAGAATGAAAACTAAATACAGGCACAGGCTGTGTGTGGAAAATGATTTAAGACTGAGACTCTTTCCAATACAACCCAACATTGCAGAGTTATGTGCCTCCTTTCAAGCACACCCTTCTCATTATGCTGAAGTGAGTTATTCACAATTTTCAATGAACAAATAAGGTTTTAAATGTAAGATGGCTAAATAAATAGCAAAATAATTGAATATTATTATTTGTGCCCTGGTCCTATAAGAGCTCTTTGTCACTTCCCACGAGCCGGTTGTGACAAACTCACACTCATTCTTATGTTTAATTAATGTATCGTATAGTGTGTGTGTGTGTGTGGCAGGCTTACAATGATGGCAAAAAACAACATCGGAGTGTCCGCTGACCCTGGTGATAGAGGGGATACACAGCTCGAGGTTGAATGTTTGAACGGGTACGGGACTATAAAAAGTTTGGGAACCACTGGTCCAGCATATTTTGGAGTCTCATTCATTACGCAAGTGAAGACAGTTGTGCCTGGTTCTACGTTTGCTCGAAATATCCCTAGCAAATTGATATGGATCTGTTGTTGTCTGCTTGATTTACAGAAGCATCTTGTTAGATTTAACAGAGAACGCATCAAGGTAATGAGTTCATATGTTCTGCTGTGTGCAATTGTGTAGTGATGGGTTTGGATTT
The DNA here is from genome assembly GCF_045791955.1 of Oncorhynchus clarkii lewisi. Classification (NCBI taxonomy): domain Eukaryota; kingdom Metazoa; phylum Chordata; class Actinopteri; order Salmoniformes; family Salmonidae; genus Oncorhynchus; species Oncorhynchus clarkii. The sequence goes on along the minus strand of NC_092163.1, from coordinate 47,075,230 downwards.
CTGAGCTTTAACTATTATTAATCATAAGATCTAATAGAGACATGAGGGGTGCAATAGCTGAGGGTTTACACCATGAGTTGTCCGTAGGAGGAAGGGTTATGTTGGGTGAGAGGGGCTGAGTGCAGGGGAAACAGTCACACGTGGCAGTACTGATAAGGGGAGAGAGCCATGGATGAGGGGGTCGAGGTCAAGTCAGGTTAAGGGAAGAGGAACCGTTTATTTCCCATATCACCTCACCTACCTAGTAATAAAGCAATGTTTAGCGAGAAGGAGGAGACTCCACCCAAAGTGGGGTACATATACCACCACTATTGTAACCATGTCTTTGTCGATTCACCTGTTCGATCCTTTGGGAAGAATACATTTGGTTTAAGCTTTCATAGTGTCTGTCAAGTTCTTACACTGATAATTAGAACCTAACAGTAGGATAGACCAGGGGTTCCCAAACTTTATCAATCGAGGCCCCCCTTCCAGCATTGGGCAACATCCTGCACCCCTGCTGAGCACGAGTCATGCCTATTTATATGGGTAAAAGCACTGTTCATAACACAAACTCTTCACAACCCACTTGTTGGTGGAGATAATTTTTTAGGTTAAAGCTCATTTCATGCAATTCTACACATTTTGTCATGGGGTGCAAAAAAAATCAAGTTTTTTTGCAATTCAATACATGTTGCCATGTCTAATGTGTCACTAAAAGTTACAAAAATATTGCACCAATATCTATGGTCTAAAAAAACATCTCCAAGGTCTGCAATGACTGACATGATAAGAGGAACTGATTCCAATTTCAAAATTATACCTTGTGCATTCTACTACTACAACTTTCAAGAGTAAGTTTAAAGCCGGACTGAGTTCCTTTAACCTCTTAGATGTTGATTTCCACAGACAGAGTTCCTTTAACCCCGCGCACAGTTTGGGATCCACTGGGATGGAATATTGCGCAAAACCAAACCCTGTTCCTATGATTTATTCTGGATATAATGACAAAGTATACTGAACAAATATATAAACATTCTTCCACTGCAAATCTACCATTCCAGTGTTTTACTTGCTATATTGTATTTACTTCGCCACCATGGCCTTTTTCTTGCCTTTACCTCCCTTCTCACCTCACTTGCTCACATTGTATATAGACTAATTTTCTACTGTATTATTGACTGTATGTTTTTTTTACTCCATGTGTAACTCTGTGTTGTTGTATGTGTTGAACTGCTTTGCTTTATCTTGGCAAAGTAGCAATTGTAAATGAGGACTTGTTCTCAACTTGCCTACCTGGTTAAATAAAAGGTGAAATAAAAATAAATTGCAACAATTTCAAAAGGTTTTTATTGAGTTACATTTCATACGAGGAAATAAATCCATTAGGCCCTAATCTATGGATGTCACATGACTGGGAATAGAAATAAGCATTGGTTGGTCACGGATACCTTAAAAAAAAAAGGTCCCCACAAATAGCCTCAGGATATCGTCACGTTATATCTGTGCATTCAAATTGCCATCAATAAAATGCAATTATGTTTGTTGTCCGTAGCTTATGCCTGCCCATACCATAAACCCACCACCACCTTGGGGCACTCTGTTCACAGTGTTGACATCAGTAAACCGCTCGCCCAAACGATGCCATACATGTGGTCTGCAGGTGTGAGGCCTGTTGGGCGTACCGACAAATTCTCTAAAATGGGCCTCCCGGGTGGCGCAGTGGTTAAGGGCGCTGTACTGCAGCGCCAGCTGTGCCATCAGAGTCCTGGGTTCGCGCCCAGGCTCTGTCGTAACCGGCCGCGACCGGGAGGTCCGTGGGGCGACGCACAATTGGCCTAGCGTCGCCCGGGTTAGGGAGGGCTTGGTCGGTAGGGGTGTCCTTGTCTCATCGCGCACCAGCGACTCCTGTGGCGGGCTGGGCGCAGTGTACGCTAGCCAAGGTGGCCAGGTGCACGGTGTTTCCTCCGGCGCATTGGTGCGGCTGGCTTCCGGGTTGGATGTGCGCTGTGTTAAAGAAGCAGCGGCTTGGTTGGTTGTGTATCGGAGGACGCATTACTTTCAACCTTCGTCTCTCCCGAGCCCGTACGGGAGTTGTAGCGATGAGACAAGATAGTAGCTACTACAACAATTGGATACTACGAAATTGGGGAGAAAAAAAGCGTAAAATTCAAAAAAAATAAAAAAAATAATAAAATAAAAAATTCTCTAAAATGATGTTGGAGGCGGCTTATGGTAGAGAAATTAACATTAAATGATCTGGCAACAGCTCTGGTGGACATTCCTGCAGTCAGCATGCCAATTACAAGCTCCCTCAAAACCTGAGACATCTGCACATTTTAGAATGGCCTTTTATTGTCCCCAGCACAAGGTGCAATGATCATGCTGTTTAAATCAGATTCTTGATATGCCACATGGATGGATTACTTTTGGTAAAGTAGAAATGCATATGCATAATGTGCATATGGAACATTTCTGGGATCATTTATTTCAGTTTATTTCAAAACTTTACATGTTGCATTTATATTTTTGTTCAGTGGGCTTATTCACAATATGTTCTGGTAATTAAATAACATGACAAATACATTTGGTTTTCCATGTTACACCTGCAATTTAAACAATACGAGGGGCTTAAAGACGACAACTTGAACTTGGAGCTCAGAAATTAAAATACTTGAATAGGCCAACCTTAAAAATTAGACATTGCCTCAATTTGTTGCTTGAAAAGTCCTTGTAATTATTGGAGACAATTTATAAGTCATAATTAACACCCTTATAATTATCTGTGATTTCATTTTTGATCAGTTAATGAGAGAGGTTGCCACTTTCGTTTGTTTCCCGCTACTTCAATTGAAGGGTGTTACTCTACTCTGTTGAGGTAAAACCATGTGCGGTTATTATGAGGACGACATCTAATGTTGGCTTCAACTTGGCTTTCCATACAAATCCTTCTGTTTAAAAAAGCAACCTGGTTTTTGGTCACTTTCTCATTATAAAAACAGCGACTGTGAGATTAAAAATTGTGAGATTAATGCTACCGCTTTTTATGTGTGCCTGCGTCTGCCATAGTCTACAGAAAATAAATGCATGCATCCAATCTATTTCGTCAGGCAATGTACACATTATTCTCACATTTAATCATTTGAATATCAATGCATTGGCACGGCCTACAAAATGCATTATTCTTAAAGTGATAATGGCCTACTTTTTCTGACACTTTTAGCATTTTTGTTTTGGGGGCGGGGTTCTGTATTAGGCCCTATATAACATTGAGGTCCTTGAACATTACAATTAAGTATTTTAAAAGGTCCATGAAAGTCCTTGAATTTGACTTATCAATGTCTGTATGAACCCTGCTTAAAGGATGTATAGTCTAGGCCTATGTTGTTGTATAGCTGGAGTTATGGGCCAATTTGCATATATTCATTCCTCTAAGTACATATGTGGAACTGCATGAAAATCTTTTTTATTTACGTTTCAAAGCATTTCAAATGTTGATCCCAGTGTCACACATTGGCCCCATTATTTATAGAAAGACCCTTATGTAAGCCTATGTATGTCTGTCTTTCGGAGGCGTTGGGTTAAAAGCGGAAGTCAAATTTCGGTTGGCCCTTGTTTGGTCTTAAGTCATAGTGAAGGTCTGATTCCTTGTACTATGTCCCAATTACTTATTTGACTAAACTGTACGGTCACAGTAAAGGCATTTAGCTCCCCTGTACGATGTCAGTGAAAGTCTTACACTATGGGCTGTTGCGCATTGCAGTCGGATGCCACAGTTGCCATACCAAGCAGTGATGCAGCCAGTCAAGATGCTCTCAATGGTTCAGCTGTATAACGGAGGGTCTGAGGGTTCATACTATGTCAAAGCAGGACTTTGACTCCCCTGCACCATGTCAAGAGACCTACCTTGACGAGAGCTGAGTGCAGGTAGATGTTGTGGGGCATGATGACAGCTCCTACGATGCCCACAGCCTGCTCCATCTGGGCAGGACCACAGCCCTCACAGTGCGGCAGAAACATCCCCTTCAGCAGCTCCCCCTGGTCCGGACGTACCATCACATACTACAGGCACATACAAGAAAAGACAGTCAGATACACATACGCAGAAACAAAAACCTACCAAATTCTATCAAAGCTACGGTATATATTATCAAACCTGCTGCCAGGTCTACGGGAGAAGTTGGAAAGTGTTAATGATCAATACAGAGAAAAACTTGTTCTTACCTCATACCCAAAGCTTACAGCCATGATTGTGATGAGAAACCCAAAGAAGGCTTCAAGTTTTCTCAGGCCTAAAAAACAAAAGTTGAAAATCACATTGAAACACATCTAGGCAGAAATTGATACACACCAGTACCCAAGGACCATTAAATCACATACACATCTTGGTATGCGTCAAAGAAACACTCACCATATTTATCTAGAAAGAGGAACACAAAGGTGTCAATGATGGTGATGAGGACACCTCCCCAAAGTGGAATCCTGGTAGATGGCAAACAACAATGTTAGTTTGAGCCCAATAAATTGACCTCTAGAGCGGCCGTTTTATGCCTATGTCTACATCTCAAAAGTCACTGCATGTCTGCATCTCCACTTTTGACCAGAGGCACCCTATTCCCTATATTGTGCACTACTTTTGTGACAAAGGTTATACAGTGCATTCATTATACAGTGTATTCAGACCCTTTGACTTTTTCCACGTTTTTTGTTATGTTACAGCCTTATTCTAAAATGGGTTAAATCGTTGTCGTCGTCGTCGTCCCCCAATCAATCTACACACAATACCCCATAATGACAAAGCAAAAACTGTTTTTTAGAATTTTTTACAAATGCATTAAAAATCTAAAACTGAAATATAACATTTACTTAAGTATTCAGACCCTTTACTCAGAACTTTGTTGAAGAACCTTTGGCAGCGATTACAGCCTCGAGTCTTCTTGGGTATGATGCTACAAGCCTGGAACATTTGGGGAGTTTCTCCCATTCGTCTCTGCAGATCCTCTCAAGCTCTGTCAGGTTTGATGGTGAGCATAGCTGCACAGCTATTTTCAGGTCTCTCCAGAGATGTTCGATCTGGTTCAAGTCCGGGCTCTGGTTGGGCCACTCAAGAACATTCAGAGACTTCTTTTGAAGCAACTCCTGCATTGTCTTGGCTGTGTGCTTAGGGTTGTTGACCTGTTGGAAGATGAACCTTCACCCCAGTTGGAGGTGCTGAGCGCTTTGGAGAAGGTTTTTTTATCAAAGATCTCTCTGTACTTTACTCCGTTCACCTTTCCCTCGATCCTGACTGGTCCTCCAGACGTGATGCTTGGTATTCAGGCTAAAGAGTTCAATATTGGTTTCATCAATATTGTTAATCATGGTCAGAGTCCTTTAGGTCTCTTTTGGCAAACTCCATGCGGGGTGTCATGTGCCTCATACTGAGGAGTGAATTCCGTCTGACCACTCTACCATAAAGGTCTGACTGGTGGTGCTGCAGAGATGGTCGTCCTTCTGGAAGGTTCACCCATCTCCACAGAGGAACTCTGGAGCTCTGTCAGAGTGACCATCGGGTTCTTGGTCACCTCCCTTCCCTCTAGGAAGAGTCTTGGTGGTTCCAAACTTCTTCCATGTAAGAATGACGTTGGCCACTGTGTTCTTGGGTACCTTCAATGCTGCAGACATTTTTTGGTACCCTTCCCAAGATCTGTGCCTCGACACAATCCTGTCTTATATAGACAGATGTCTGCCTTTCCAAATCATGTTCAATCAATTGAATTTACCACAGGTGGACTGCAATCAAATTGTATAAACATTTCAAGGATGATCAATGGAAACAGGATGCACCCAAGCTCAATTTTGAGGTATTTCTGTTTCTTATAAATGTGCAAAAATATCTAAAAACCTGTTTTGGCTTTGTCATTATGGGGTATTGTGTGTAGATTGATGATTTTATTAATCCATTTCAGAATAAGCGCGTGTCAGTGCGTGACGTCAGTGTGTCATGTACTGGAAAAGAGTCTATACATTATTCTATTTCTGTGTGACCATGCTTTATACACTGCAGCACTGCACTGGTACCACTGTGTCTTGGCAGTGATATTTGAACAGGAAGTTTAAACTAGAAGAAGTATGTCTCAACTCACAGCCAAACAAAACAACTGGAAAGGGAAATATGAACTTGGAGATTAAACAAACTTCCTTGCCGAAGAACAAATTGTGGTCAAGGGGTCTGAATACTTTCCGAATGCACTGACAAAGTGCATTCGTCCCAGACGTGAGCTGTCCAGTGACGCGAGCCTACCAGACAAGTTAAATACCAACTATGCGCACTTCGAAGCTAGCAACACTCAAATGCATGCACCCTCTGTTACGGACGACTGTGTGATCACGCTCTCCGTAGCCGATGTGAATAAGACCTTTAAACAGGTTAACATTCTCAAGGCCACAGGGCCAGAAACATCACCAGGACGCGTACTCAGAGCATGCACTGACCAGCTGGTGTCTTCACTGACATTTTCAACATCTCCCTGACCCAGTCTGTAATACCTACATGTTTCCTTTATTTATTTATTTATTTTATTTTTATTTTTTAATTTTACCCCTTTTTCTCCCCAATTTCATAGTATCCAATTGTTGTAGTAGCTACTATCTTGTCTCATCGCTACAACTCCCGTACGGGCTCGGGAGAGACGAAGGTTGAAAGTCATGCGTTCTCCGATACACAACCAACCAAGCCGCTGCTTCTTTAACACAGCGCACATCCAACCCGGAAGCCAGCCGCACCAATGCGCCGGAGGAAACACCGTGCACCTGGCCACCTTGGCTAGCGCGCACTGCGCCCAGCCCGCCACAGGAGTCGCTGGTGCGCGATGAGACAAGGACACCCCTACCGACCAAGCCCTCCCTAACCCGGGCGACGCTAGGCCAATTGTGCGTCGCCCCACGGACCTCCCGGTCGCGGCGGGTTACGACAGAGCCTGGGCGCGAACCCAGGACTCTGATGGCACAGCTGGCGCTGCAGTACAGCGCCCTTAACCACTGCGCCACCCGGGAGGCCCTAATACCTACATGTTTCAAGCAGACCACCATAGTCCCTGTGCCCAAGAATACCAAGGTAACCTGTCTAAATGGCTATTGCCCTGTAGCACTCACATCTGTAGCCATGAAATGCTTTGAAAGGCTGGTCATAACTCACATCAACATCATCATCCCAGACACCCTGGACCCACTCCAATTCGCATACCACTCCAACAGGTAACACAATCTCTATTGCACTCCACACTGCCCTTTCACACCTGGATAAAAGGAATACCTATGTGAGAATGCTGTTCATTGACTACAACTCAGTATTCAACACCAATGTGCCCTTCAAGCTCATCACTAAGCTAAGGACCCTGGGATTAAACACCTCCCTCTGCAACTGGATCCTGGACTTCTTGATGGGCCGCCCCCAGGTGGTGAGGGTAGGCAACAACATATCTGCCACGCTGACCCTCAACACAGTGGCCCCTTAGGGGTGAGTGCTTAATCCCCTCCTGTACTCCCTGTTCACCGATGACTGCATGGCCGCACAACTCAAACACAATCATTAAGTTTGCCGATGACAACGGTGGTAGGCCTGATCACCGACAACGAGACAGCCTCAGGGAGGTCGTCAGAGACCGGGCAGTGTGGTGCCAGGACAAAAACCTCTCCCTCAACGTCAGCAAGACAGAGGCGCTGATTGTGGACTACAGGAAACGGAGGGCCAAGCACACCCCCATCCACTGGGCTGTTGTGAGCAGGTCGAGAGCTTCAAGTTTCTTGGTGTCCACATCACTAAGGAACTATCATGGCCCACAAACATCAACACAATAGTGAAGAGGGCATAACAACACTTCTTCCCCCTCAGGAGGCTGAAAGGATTTGGCATGGGCCCTGAAATCCTCAAAAGGTTCTACAGCTGCACCATTGAGAGTATCTTGACTGGCTGCATCACGGCTTGGTATGGCAACTGTTTGGCATCTGACCGCAAGACGCTACAGAGGGTAGTGCGTACGGCCCAGTATATCCCTGGGGCCGAGCTCCCTGCCATCCAGGACCTCTAGACCAAGCGGTGTCAGAGGAAGGCCCTAAAAATGGTCTAATACTCCTACCACCCAAGTCAGACTGTTCTCTCTGCTACCGCATGGCAAGTTGTACCGATGCACCAGGTCTGGAACCAACAGGACCCTGAACAGCTTCTACCCCCCCAAGCTAGAAGACTGCTAAATAGTTCAAAAGTTAACTAATAGCTACCCAGAATATAGGCATTGACCCTAGTCACTTTATCCCTACCTATACATATCTACCTCAATTACCTCGTACCCCTGCATATCGACCCAGTACTCGTACCTTGTGTATATAGCAAACTCCTTGTGTTATTATTTGTTCTATTTCTTCTACTATTTATATGTTTGTCTCTACATTGTTGGGAAGGTCCCGTAAGTTAGCATTTCCCTGTTCGTCCACACGTATTTACGAAGCATGTGACAAATAAAATGTGGTTCTTAGTGTAGTAAATTGTAGTCTAGTTGGGCACTGGCTGGTGGTACTGTAGCTACCTGCCAACAGAGAGGAGGTTGAAGGCAATGGCACAGCCAATGACCTCCTGCATGTCTGAGCCAATGATGGCCAGCTCCACCATCAGCCACAGGATAATACGAGGAACCTGGGAGTGAGGAGGGGATGGAGGTGTGAATAACAAGACTGGATATAACACGCACAGCAACCACATTAAATTACATTAAACAAAACCAAACCCTTTTATATGGTGTTATCCCAGAGTGTGTATGAAGTACTGGAGTGTGTGTGTAAGGCGAGGGAGGGATACTCACAGTAGGGTACTGGCGGTTGCAGACCTCTGCTAGATGCATCCCTGTGACAACCCCCAGGCGTGCAGCCAACCTCTGCAAGAGGAGGCCGATGATGGTGGCCCCTAACAATACCCACAGGAGCTGAAAGAGGGAGAACGGTACAATGGTAATGAAGCATGGGATTAAATGAGTCAATGAAGAGATAACTAAGAGAAAAAAGACCAGAGGGAACAGGGTATGCTGATTATAGAATTGAATGGAATAAAGTACAACTTCAATGTCAAACGGAGATAGAACTTTGCAGATTAAATCATTTTTTGCCATAGTTTTTGAGCATAGTACCCCTGCCGCTAGAGAGTGAAGGTCACCCGTGGCTGATGTTGTGTCTGTGTTCACCTTAAAGCCAGCTTTAGCTCCAGACTGTAGATCAGACTCGATGTTCCCTGGGTCCAGATAGGCGATGCTCATCAAGAAACCAGGTCCCGTAAAGGCCCAGAGTTTACGGAAACTGAACATCTGAACGAGAGAATCACAAATAGCACAATTAACGCCTGAAAATAAATCTTAGCATGAAGTATTATCTGTCATTGAAGTTAGGATGATTCATAATTTCTAAACTATTCTATAGTCAAAGCAACTTTGTGTATATCACTTTATACAGGTCATAAACTTAATGTAATAGGCTCTGAGGCCCTGTGATATCACGGACTGAGGTAATAATAATCTCTATGATGTCAGACAGAGGTAACAATAATCGCTGTGATGTCAGACAGGTAATAATCCCTGTGATGTCATAGGCTCTATGACTCAATAATCATTGTGATGTCATACCTGGTGAGGTTATAATAACTCTTGTGATTCCACAGGCTCGATGACTCAATAACTTTGAGGTCAGAGTCCATATGCGGTCATGAAAGCCCTTTGATGCCATAGGCATCTGATGCCGCGTTCAAAACATCTCAAACTTTCGACTTGGAAATAGAGCTCACCTTTATATTTCCAAGTCAAATGTTTGAGTTTCCTACTTGGAAAGTATCAGAATCAACCAATAGAAAGCTCTACGCAAAAAAATATATGCACACTTTTAACTCTGAGGTTCTGAATTGTCTTGAAAGAACCATAGTTTTCCTTGTGATGTCATAGAACCTGGGGGTCATAGGCTCTGTGTTAATAATCCCTGTGAGGTCATAAGCCATGTAATGGCCTCAGTACCTGGGTGACATCCTCTGGGATTGGCACCTTCTCCTCAAAGTATGTAGAGAAGGGCTCGTCGTCTGGGGCCCCAGACACTGTTGAGGATGGCGGAGAGATGGAGCTGTGCTGGTCCTGGGTGGTCTGGATAATCCCATTCTCCTGTGGAGGCTCCTCTGAAGAAAGGAGAGGAAGAGGCAAAAAGGTCCCTCAACAATTTCAACAAAAGCAGCATGTTGCCTATACTTCATTCTGTTGACATGAAAACAACAATTGTGAGCATATGACCCTAAACAATATGAAGAGATTCTATTCTACCCCCACTATTCCCATGACAAGCCATCTGTTCTATACAGCACCAGATGAAAGCAGACCTTCATTGGCAACCTTGCCACAGTCAACAGATTGAAAGCTCTACTTTCATTCTCCACAATCACTTCTGTCATTAACGTCATAAATGCCTAGAAGGCAGCATTTGCCATTTTCAACAAGAAAGTGCCACATATAGCCCGGTACATCAAAGTCATGTGTAAAGAGTGCATCAATCAATACTCTGAAATCAGCTGAGTCCACAGGAAGGACCCACAAACCTGTTTTGACACAATTTTAAACACTTCAGGTTAAAAAGTAAAAGTAGATGTAATGTCAACTATAGGTTAACGCAAGGCGACTAAGGACACCTTTTTCTCTTAAGACATTTTTGTCTACATAAATAGGCTATATCTAGGCCTAATTATACATCTAGAAAGTAAACAAAGAATAGTACTTCAATGCTATATATGCAGTTCCTTAAAAGTTAAAATATTAACAGACTGATCAAACGACTGTTCACGACACGTGATATGAATAAATATTCATTGGTAGGCCTGATCACCGACGAAGTTGAGACAGCCTATAGGGAGATCAAAGACCTGGCAGTGTGATGTGTGCCAAACCCTAACCCAGACGGCGCTGGGCAAATTGTGCGCTACCCTATGGGACTCCCAATCACGGCCGGTTGTGATACAGCCTGGAATCAAACCAGGGTCGGTAGTGACACCTCTAGCACTGAGATGCAGTGCCTTAGACCGCTGCGCTACTCAGGAGCCCATTTAATTCAAAGTCATAGCCCAATTTATAGACTATAATGATTTAATACAACAAAATGTTGCTTAAATGCTGAGTGCTTAATGTTACCACCAGCTTAGTGTGCCGCACCAACAACTGATTCACAATTAATTTATTGTAGGCTATAGCCTTGAAATAACTGAAATAGGCTAATATTATAGTCTAAATAATTAATTTTTTAGGCTACCTGTCTGGCTACTGACCTAGTGTTTATGTGCTGTTTAATATGACATGAAGCCTATTTGAAATTATGAGCTCCTCTTCGTCACCTTTCCATGTTGCTTAATAAAATACTCATCATTCAAATCATATGGTTTGGTTTCAATACTTCAAAACCAAATGGCAGGTCTAGGTAGTCAAAAATAGATGGGTGCAACCTCTTAACTCCGCTCACATGCCAGGACAACAACCAGCAAGACAAAAGAGCTGATTGTGGACTACAGGAAACAGAGGGCTGAGCACAGTAGTGCTTCAAGTTCCTCGGTGTCCACATCACTAACGAACTACATGGTCTAAACACACCAACACAGTGGTGAATAGGGCACGTCAATGCCTCTTTCCCCTCAGGTGGCTTAAAAGACTTGGCATGGGTCGTCAGATCCTCAAAGTTTTATAGCTGTACCACTGACAGCATCTTGACTGGCTGCATCACGGCTTGGTATGGCAACTGCTTGGCATCCGAGTGCAAGGTGCTACAGGTGGTAGTGCGTACGGCCCAGTACATCGCTGGGTCCGAGCTCCCTGCCATCCAGGACCTCTAGACCAGGCGGTGTAAGAGGAAGGCCCTAAAAATGGTCTAATACTCCTACCACCCAAGTCAGACTGTTCTCTCTGCTACCGCATGGCAAGTTGTACCGATGCACCAGGTCTGGAACCAACAGGACCCTTTACAGCTTCTACCCACAAGCCATAAGACTGCTAAATAGTTAATAGCTTTTATTCCTAGTTTACTCCTTTTACTGAGTAGTTGCTGCCGTCTGGCCACTCTACCATAAAGGCCTGATTGGTGGAGTGCTGTAGAGATGGTTGTACTTCTGGAATGTTTTCCCATCTCCACAGAGGAACTCCGGAGCTCTGTCAGAGTGACCATCGGGTTCTTGGTCACCTCCCTGACCAAGGTCCTTCTCACTTCTCATCTAGGAAGAGTCTTGGTGGTTCCAAATGTCTTCCATTTAAGAATGATGGAGGCCACTGTGTTCTTGGGGACCTTCAAAGCTGCATACATTTGTTGATACCCTTCCCCAGACACGATCCTGTCTCGGAGCTCTAAGGACAATTCCTTCAACTTCATGGCTTAGTTTTTGCTCTAACATGCACTGTCAACCGTGGGACCTTATATAGACAGGTGTGTGCCTTTCCAAATAATGTCCAATCAACTCAATTTACCACACACAAGTGTACTCCACAGGTGTGATTACTACCTCTGAGGGTTTAGAGCTTGAGGTAGTTTAGAGCTTGACGGTACACTTTCCTTCTCTCAGCACATATCAAAGCTGCAGGCTAAGGTTAAAGCTAGACTTGATTTCCTCTATCGTAATCGCTACTCTTTCACCCCAGCTGCCAAACACACCCCGATTCAGATGCCCATCCAACCCATGCTAGATTATGGAGACGTCATTTATAGATCGGCAGGTAAGGGTGCTCTCTAGCAGCTAGATGTTCTTTATCATTCGGCCATCAGATTTGCCACCAATGCTCCTTATAGGACACATCACTGCGCTCTATACTCTTCTGTAAACTGGTCATCTCTGTATACCTGTCACAAGACCCACTGGTTGTTGCTTATTTATAAAACCTTCTTAGGCCTCGCTCCTCCCTATCTGAGGTATCTACTGCAGCCCTCATCCTCCACATGTTCTGTCTGTTCTGCCAGTCACATTCTGTTAAAGGTCCCCAAAGCACACACATCCCTGGATCGCTCGTCTTTTCAGTTCGCTGCAGCTAGTGACTGGAACGAGCTGCAACAAATGCTCAAACTGGACAGTTTTGACTCAATCATGGACACTCTTACTGACAGTTGTGGCTGCTTTGCGTGATGTATTGTCTCCTCTACCCTCTTGCCCTTTGTGCTGTTGTCAGTGCCCAACAATGTTTGTGCTGCTACCATGTTGTGCTGCTGCCATGTTGTGTTGCTACCATGCTGTGTTAGCATGGCAGCAACACATGGCATGTCGTCTTAGGTCTCTCTTTATGTAGTGTTGTGTTGTCTCTCTTGTCGTGATGTGTGTTTTGTCCTATATTTTTATTTAATTTATTATTTTTAATCCCAGCCCCCATTCCCGCAGGAGGCCTTTTGCCTTTTGGTAGGCCGTCATTGTAAATAAGAACTTGTTCTTAACGGACTTGCCTAGTTAAATTAAAAAGTTAAATAAAAATAAAATACTCCAATCAAGTTGTAGAAACATCTCAAGGATGATCAATGGAAACATGATGGACCTGAACACAATTTTGAGTCTTTGCTATATGCAAAGGGTCTGAATACTTCCAAAGGCACTGTATATAGCAAAGTTATCGTTACTAATTGTGTATTTATTATTACTTGTCTTACTTTACTATTATTTATCTTCTCTTCCTCTCTGCATTGTTGAGACGGGCTCGTAAGTACGCAATTCCCTGCTAGTCAACAACTGTTGTTACGACGCATCTGACAAATAAAATTTGATTTGATTTGAAAAGCGGTCTCACGTTAATTTAGCATTAATTAACATAAACCTATTTAGCATCTCCTGGCTTTCACGCACAGCATACAAGCCACTGATGCAGACCTTTGGAAAAACTACAATTAAAACAAATCGAATAAATCCATGTAATATACAGTGCCTTGCGAAAGTATTCGGCCCCCTTGAACTTTGTGACCTTTTGCCACATTTCAGGCTTCAAACATAAAGATATAAAACTGTATTTTTTTGTGAAGAATCAACAACAAGTGGGACACAATCATGAAGTGGAACGACATTTATTGGATATTTCAAACTTTTTTAACAAATCAAAAACTGAAAAATTGGGCGTGCAAAATTATTCAGCCCCTTTACTTTCAGTGCAGCAAACTCTCTCCAGAAGTTCAGTGAGGATCTCTGAATGATCCAATGTTGACCTAAATGACGAATGATGATAAATACAATCCACCTGTGTGTAATCAAGTCTCCGTATAAATGCACCTGCACTGTGATAGTCTCAGAGGTCCGTTAAAAGCGCAGAGAGCATCATGAAGAACAAGGAACACACCAGGCAGGTCCAAGATACTGTTGTGAAGAAATTTAAAGACGGATTTGGATACATAAAGATTTCCCAAGCTTTAAACATCCCAAGGAGCACTGTGCAAGCGATAATATTGAAATGGAAGGAGTATCAGACCACTGCAAATCTACCAAGACCTGTCCGTCCCTCTAAACTTTCAGCTCATACAAGGAGAAGACTGATCAGAGATGCAGCCAAGAGGCCCATGATCACTCTGGATGAACTGCAGAGATCTACAGCTGAGGTGGGAGACTCTGTCCATAGGACAACAATCAGTCTTATATTGCACAAATCTGGCCTTTATGGAAGAGTGGCAAGAAGAAAGCCATTTCTTAAAGATATCCATAAAAAGTGTCATTTAAAGTTTGCCACAAGCCACCTGGGAGACACACCAAACATGTGGAAGAAGGTGCTCTGGTCAGATGAAACCAAAATTGAACTTTTTGGCAACAATGCAAAACGTTATGTTTGGCGTAAAAGCAACACAGCTGAACACACCATCCCCACTGTCAAACATGGTGGTGGCAGCATCATGGTTTGGGCCTGCTTTTCTTCAGCAGGGACAGGGAAGATGTTTAAAATTGATGGGAAGATGGATGGAGCCAAATACAGGACCATTCTGGAAGAAAACCTGATGGAGTCTGCAAAAGACCTGAGACTGGGACGAAGATTTGTCTTCCAACAAGACAATGATCCAACACATAAAGCAAAATCTACAATGGAATGGTTCAAAAATAAACATATCCAGGTGTTAGAATGGCCAAGTCAAAGTCCAGACCTGAATCCAATCGAGAATCTGTGGAAAGAACTGAAAACTGCTGTTCACAAATGCTCTCCATCCAACCTCACTGAGCTCGAGCTGTTTTGCAAGGAGGAATGGGAAAAAATTTCAGTCTCTCGATGTGCAAAACTGATAGAGACATACCCCAAGCGACTTACAGCTGTAATCGCAGCAAAAGGTGGCGCTACAAAGTATTAACTTAGGGGGGCTGAATAATTTTGCACGCCCAATTTTTCAGTTTTTGATTTGTTAAAAAAGTTTGAAATATCCAATAAATGTCGTTTCACTTCATGATTGTGTCCCACTTGTTGTTGAATCTTCACAAAAAAATACAGTTTTATATCTTTATGTTTGAAGCCTGAAATGTGGCAAAAGGTCGCAAAGTTCAAGGGGGCCGAATACTTTCGCAAGGCACTGTAGCCTACACCATCACAATAAATCCATTATTTATTTTAGACAGGTCTAAAGAAACATGATATGAAGAAAATGTTGTCTATTTCAGAAGAACATAATAGCATACTATGAGTTGTCCTTATGTTAGGTCCTGATCTGGCTATGCCATAAGGCTGTGGGCTACACAAGATCATTTAGCAGACAAGATTTCTTAGAATTCTGTGGCATTATTTTATAGTATTCTGAATACAAATATAAATATATTTTCTCCAAACGATTTGAGGGAAGTCGCACATGCAGCTATTCTGCATTGAGCGGTTAACAAAGAAACAGGTAGTCTTATATGCTTAGAGTTATTTACGTACATTTATTTGTGCTACATATGTTGGGCTATATGTTTTGATTTTTAACACATTCTAAGGCTACATGATGCGATGAATGATGATTTGAAAAAAGTTGCATGAAAGGCATGAGCTTTGCTTAGTTTTTTTTGTGCAGGCTGTACACAGTTCATCAGTCTCTCATTCACAATTTGACAAGCACTTGATAATGCCTCAAATTTCCCAGCTGCATCCCCTTTGTGTGGCTGTAATTTCTCCCCAAAAAATCCATGCCTTTTGCAGCCAGTGGCCATTGCGCCCTTAGGCTGAATATAATAATTATAATTTCATTCTCCCGGATGCATTCCGAAGCACCTCTCATTGTCTGGTGATCGGGTCTTTCTCACAGGCTACAAGTGAAGACAGACACATCGGGGACCCAACTGCGCGCATCCTTATCCAAATCTGTGACGCATATTAAAGATATTGGAAAAACTGTCCTTTACTTTTCGTCAGCCAACAAGATGAGTAGGTTTAACAAACAGCAAAAGCAGTAGCCTATGTCAATCTACTATCCCCCATAGTACAAAAGTTTACATATTCTATTCGGTGCTAGAAATAAATATCCAAACATAGTCTGGGACAGTTGTGGGATGCGAAGGATCCCAAATTAATACAATGACTAGCATTTTTTTTTTTTAACAGTTTTAAGCAATGAGGTTTACGCAACAGATGAGAACTTTTAACTTAAAATGTTGAGAAACTATTTGACTATTTCTTCACATTATTAGCGCAGAAATGCGTACACGGCAGTAGGCTATATGCGCATTTGTTCCATTAGCAGAAAAACACCATTCTCAAAAGTGACCATAAATTTGGCCACTTTAGTTGTGATACAAACCTTATAGGCCATTGGGCTAGGCTACATGAGGTGTGCGACAATGATTTTATTAAAAAGTTGCAAATGCATGGCTGTTTCTTGCCTTAAGCTGGGCATCACTCACAATTGATCATATATAATTCACAAGTTTTCAGCTAATATTGCCACCAATTAGACTATTTTTGATTTATCTTGTCTTGACATATACTAAATAATATGTGAAATTTGTTTTGATTTAGAATAGACGATTATCATGCACCGGGTCTCGAAAACAGGGGCAGAAAAAAAAGTAATCTACTGTATGCATTTAAATAGCGAATGGAGGACACTCTTCCCGCGGTTCATTTTCATGCCAGCCAGGTAGGCTATACTGCTGTTGTAAAGAGAAGCAATGTGCTTAATATTAGGAAATTTGAGAAATAAATATAGTAGGCCTAGCTTATAGAAAGCTGATGGGATCCTTTTTTTAAGAGGCAATCTCACTGTTTTCTCACGCAATTGCATAGCCTATTGAAATGTTGCGCAACATGAGCTCATGGGCTCTCATGAAGTGTTTGATTCGATTTTCGAATACATTTGCATCGATGTCAGAGTGTTTAGAGGGACAATAGAGTGCTGAGTACCAGGCAGTTAGCATGTTTGGTAGGCTACTAATGACCATCAGCAGCATTAGAGCTTGGAGAAGACTAATTACCATGACTAAACGGTCAAGTGGAATTTGACTGCAGTCATGACTCGTGACCGCTGGTGTGGCGGTATTATAGACACCTAAACA